>NC_140908.1:11281025-11627837 GCF_045865225.1 Trachurus japonicus | reverse complement strand
CTGTGCCTCATTGAGCAGCCTTATTAGATCTTCCTCAGAAGTGAGGTAAGTGGTGTGCTAAATTGAATGCAATTCATAGTTTTTGGGCAGAGGGCCGCTCTGATATTACATTAGGTGGGAGAGAATTACATAGGCAGAGACAATATTGCAGCTGTTGAAGCGTTACAAGACGCTCGTGGCCTTAGTGAAATCACATTTCAATCACTTCATCAGTCTCAGGTGACTCACTTTAAATGAGGACAAATGAGAAAATTAAAATGACATGCTTTGATTTTTGGGCCAGAGAGCGAAAAGCCATTGCTAATTGAAAATTTTAATCACACTACCGAATAAAGAGAATAAAAAAAAAATAAAAAAAAAATCAGGCCAATGATGGCAGAGAGAGCAGACGGGCTTCAAGCGTGCCAGTGATGAGTATGTGGAGCTGAATCTGTCAAAGATGACAACTCTGTTCAGACTGAACGCCTGAGGTCCACACACTTCCTGTTTCACATCCAACACTTGTACAGAAGCTCTGCAGTGGGTTCAACAGTGCAGACTGAAATCTGTCTTCACAAATTAGCTGGTTCCTTTCAAAAAACAGAAATTCACGATATTGAATCGGAGCTCAAAAATGTGACCTTGATTGATTTTTTTTTTGTGATCAAAGCTGTTCCTGTGCCCATATAGATAAAACAACCTCGTTGGATTATTCCAGTTTAACCTTGGGCTCCCGCTGCAACATAGGCTCGAGAATAGGAAAAATAATAAACAAATGAGCAGTGTTCAGTTTAGAAAACAACAACAAAACTTGTGTATGCAGAGGAAATTCAATCCCTAATGCAAGCTAATCTGTTGACACTGTGTGAGGAAGAGCATGTGTCTGCTCTGAATCTAAATGGACGCTGTTAGTTTGTGTGATTTGCATAGCTTCCATTAAAGTGCTGTGGTGAAGGCCCTCAGTTCTCAGCTGGGTCTGGAGGTTTGGGTTTGTATTCAATACCATGTAGGCCGATAGTGACTTGGAAACCACACTGGTTACTAAACAGCCAAGGTGCTGTGCAATTTTGAGCTATTTAAGACTTCATTTCACTACATGTTCAGACCTGGCAACAAAAAGACCTCTGCTGTAGATAAGCAAGAATAAAACCTCACAGAGAATTTCTCCACGTTCTCTATGTTTTTGAAAATTACACCTGCTACGCAGCCAGATAATCTAAGTTAAAGAAGAAAGTGGAACTGAGGTGAGACACTGAACTCATCAGGTCATATCTGCTCTGTAGGCCATGGAGTATACCCTGGTATTTAAAGGGATAGTTCAACACTTTGGCAAATTGGTCCATTGCCATAATCCCTATAGTTTTAGGGTAGATTCGTTACCTTTATTTGTTGGTGCAAGCTATTTTTAGAACGGCTGAGCAGAGCTGTGAGCTGCTCAGAGCTACGCTACGGAGGCTAATGGGATTTCTTGGTTTCCCTCATCAAACTCATCAAATACACAATCCAACAACTCCAAAACGCTCTGGTGGACAAGTTGTGACCTGCACATTCACCACGCTATGAGATAATAACAAAATGTTACGAGACTGAGTTGTTGAAGCAAATGCAGAGACTGCTTGCTGAAAAACTGCCCCCGACGGGAACGCGCATCAGTGGTTTTGCATGAATTTACCTCTGGAAGAACTCTGTCTTGTAAAGGTAACGGACCTACTGAACTATCTAGGGCTGACCTCCAAAAGTCGACTATTCGACGATTCGATTCGGAGGGGTCTGATTCGACTATGAACCTCGTAGTCGAATCTAACCAAGACCATACCATTCTGACTATATGGGGGTGCCCACGGCTGCTGAGCATAAATTGTTACATAGAATGTCTTTTTTCGTTATAAAAAGACTATTTTGATACAAAATCTGCCTACTTTCTGTTAATAAAGAGTTCAAAATTATGTGTGCGTTTAAACGGTAGTCTTAGCTTCTCACTACGTATTAATAAATCACCCACTGCAGTTGCACAATCAAATGAGCGGAGGTTTTTTTTTTTTTTTCAAATGAGCGGAGGTGAGCAGTAGGACCGTCAAAGTCACGGTACTCAGAAGTCACTGCAGAACACTCACTGGGGTGCAAAAAGACGAGAGGCGGAGCTGCCAAAGTTTAAAATCTACGAAGTCTGACAGTCTAACTTTCAGCATTTATCATGCATGATCTGACAGAACAGCAAAACATTGTGAGGATACATCTGACTTTGACCGAGTTACATTCAAGAACCTGCTTTCAATCACGGAAAATAAATTAACTCCAGCGGTGATTTTTTTTCGATGGATCAGCTGTGTTTACCGTTTCAAGTGTCAATAGTTCTGATGGTTAGACAGATGAATTAGTCTCTAACACATCCTAAAGTTTGACATGTCAGAGTTTTTCAGAAGAGGAACTTGTTTTTTTTCTTCCGACTTCCGAGTTGTCATGAACGCACCATCAGTGTCGGGAGTCACAGCTGTGATCTCGTCCCTCTGCAGCCTGTCTGTCTCTCTGCCGGTGCCGCGGTCACACTGTGTGTGTTACAGGATTGATTAACGTAGTGTACGGATTGTCGAGTCCTTCTGACCTCTGTTTGTTTTGATACTACATGTTTTACCCGGTTTCTCTGTGTCCACGACCACCGCTATCCTTCACCACGTTGTGGGGATGTTTGATTTGCCACTCACAGTCCGAGCAAAAGGAGCGTTGTCCAGGGCAACGTGACATAAACGCATACCCTGGCTCACAATGGCTATTAAAAATCATCCAAAGTGTGGAAAATAAATAAAGGTATTTGTTTTACACCTACCATATTTTTTGGGTGTTTTAGCTCTTTTGTTTGAAACGGGAAAAAGTCGCAAATTTGCTGCTATCTAAAAAAAAAAAAAAAAAAAGTTTCGACGATCAGTCGACTACGGCAAAATCTGACGAATCAGATTCGACTATGAAAATCCTTAGTCGAAAACAGCCCTAGAACTATCCCTTTAAGATTTTGTCTGCAGGTCTCAGTGAGTGGCTGTTGATGCTAATTTAGCAGTTAAACGAATGTCTTTTTTCCCCCAACAGTTCAAAATCTTCGAATCTATTTCTAATGTCAAGCTAATTAAATGTCAACAGAGTCCATACACAGAAGCAAACAACTATTATTGCTAAATGTTTGCTAGTTCCCTGTGTGTAATGCCTTCAGTGGCTCTGCAGCTTCCAGGGTTATTTAGGATTTATGAAGAGCACAAAATATTAAGCTGCAGAGTCTGACAAGAAACACTATTTCAAAAATGTAACTCACCGTTGACAACCACAGCGATGTCGACAAAATCGATCTCTCCGCGGGCCTCGACGCTGGCCTCACAGCGGTACACGCCCTCGTCCGCCTTGGTCACCTGATGGATCTGCAGGTTGTTGTTTGCCAGCACCTGAAACTTGCCTTCACAGCACGGGCGAAGAGGAGGAGGAAGAGGCAGAAGGTAGAGGAGGAAAAGAGGGAAAAGGGCAGGATGAGGAAGAGAGGAAGTGGGGGAGGCAGAAATGAGGACAATAGCGTATGATAGAGAGAGAGGAGATAAGAAAGTTAGGAAAACAGCAGGAGAAATTGGCATCTCCTCTCTTTAACCGTTAGACTGTCAGTCTTCACTTCAGCACATTCACCTGATAAAGTCCACACAGATAAACACTTGCACAATTACAGTTCCAAACAGTCCCACTCTCCCCTATTGTGTCCACTGAGAGATTGGCTGGGAGTGATGAGGCCTCTACCTCATTTCTCTCAAGTGAAGATATTTATATCCATGCATCGTAATTAGACCGAAATGATTAAAGGAGAAAAAAAACGAAAAAAAAAAAAAACGTCTTCTCCATGTTTCATCATTACCGTTCAAATGATGATTTGAATTTCAATTAAAAAATGTGACAGATTCAAGGGGTCACTCTTTCTAATCAGTGTTCAGGCATACATTGAGTCTGGGAGGAGGACGGGGAAGCGGTGTAGAGACTTGTAAATCAGTGAGGAGGAGAGGAGGATATAATGAATCCTAGTCTGCTGGTACTTACTGCACCTGCCTTCTATCAGGAAAGAATATTACTGTGTGAATCTGTCCTCTGAGTGCTTTCTATCTCCGTCTTTTTTTGACTCTTACAAATTAAGGAGACCACCCTCTTGATATTTAATACTATTAAAGCTACTGTAAAAAGGGTGGGATTGCAGGGGAGTGCTTGGGAAATGATATCAATCATCTGGAAGGAGACTGAAGATCGACAGTCTAATTGTGCAGGTGGAGTTAATAGGAGCTATTACAGTTAATACAGCAAATATTTAGACTTTTTTAGACAAATGTACTAAGAGCTCACTGAGCAGCTCTGTAATCCATCCTCACTGTGGCTTGTTATCATGGTTTCTGTCCAAGCTACATGCCTCCTCTAGGGCTGATGGGGTTTCTATTCATAGGATTTGATATCCTTGTCTTATTGTGAATCCATACAAAAGAGGGAAATAGCATTTTCTAGAGAGGACCATGTTTTTGGCACATTAGTGCATCTATTAAATACAGAGAGAATTGGGTACACTGGGACCCATGAGATTTATTTCTCTCTATAATCACGTGCAGTTGGCAGGTCTACATTCAAAATGTTCTTCTGGTAGTACTGCCTCTTTACAACTTTTATTACAAACATAAGCTACTACTGAAACAATTAAGTCCAGTTACACTGGTAAATTACTCAAAGCAGTAAAATAACAATCATATTGTAAATTCACTATTTTCATTCCTCAGCAGCTTTATTCATTACTAATTACAGAACCTTAAAAAAAGCAACACCACACTCCAACCTCCTCCAACGTTACACATTTATTTATACTATCTGATACTGTTCTCCCAAAACTTTGACTTTGATAGTTCCTTTGTTCATCATTCATAATTAACTTTTACAGAGAAAAACTCCAGTTTTCAGAAGCTTTGATCAAAAGTCTACACAGAATTTCAAAATAAAAGCTGAAATCCCCGTAACATTTCTTCTGTCCATCCATTTTCTTTTCAATTTTCCCATTCAGACCTTTTGTTTCCGAGGTAACTGCACGCTCCCAGTATCTTGATATCAAGATATGAAATCTTAAAAACACTGCTCGAAAATTCTTGTTATTTTGATACTGACCTGACTTGAAGGTCGTCTAATAAGAAACTAATTTGTAGAGTTATGTAAGAAAAAAGAAAAAAGAAAAAAGCAGAAGACATGAAGATAATTTCCTTGTAAAAGAATGAAAACTTACTGTGGTGCTCCTCAGTGATTTCCCTGTCCTGGTAGTACCACACCACCACGGGCACTGGTGAACTTATGACATCACACACCACCTCGGCCGTCTCGCCGTAGCGGAACTCCTGTGGCGACTGAACGTCCCGAAACGTCAGCCTCTCTGCAAGATCAAACAAGATGGAGATTGAAACCTTCCAACGATTTATTGCAGGTCTGAACATCAAAAGGAAAATAAGAGAAAAATCTGGTTTGCCCTTATACAGTCATGTGAGCTACGACTGTTTGGAGACATAATTCAAGCTATAGGGCTTTGGATTTTCTTTTTCAAAAGCATTTTTGCCCAATTTTCTGGGTTTTGTGATTGTGACAGTGAAAAGCCAGCAAGCAGACTGTCCTAAATAAATATTTGGTTCAGAAATGGACCTGTTTGGTAGAACTACAGTAGGTAAAACTACATAGGCACTTCAAAGCTACAGTACGTACATGGTTTTTTGATTGTACTGTAAATGCAAAAACCCAAATAAGTAAGTATTTTAGCTTTAAGAGTGTTGCATTTGCTAATAAGGGCTTAACACAAAGTTTTATCAGACGAGGGCGCTAAATGGAGAGTTAGGAGATCACCAAAGTTATTAGAATTAATCCTGGATGTATATGTGGACTGTGCATCCAATAGTTTCTCAGATACAGAAGCACTAATTGGGCCACAAATGACAAAACTGTCCCGTGACATATTGATTGGTTCAGACTTCATGTATTTGGAAAGAGGCACATGAAAGACAATGTGTGGATTGGAAGTGGTTGTGTAGCATTCACTCACAAAATCAAATGAAACAAAAGCTAAATCCTGCTTTGACTGTTTTCTGGGACACAGATAAGGCGATTCTGATGAAAACATCGCGGGAGACAGAAGGATGGTCATTTTACTTGCTGCCAATCACACACATGGACAAAAACAAGCAGAGACAGTCTGTGTTTGGAGAAAAGAAAAGGAACAAAAACAGAGGCAGCCTTTGATTCACTCTATCTTGGCTTCAGGAGAGCTTCAATAGCAGCTTCCACTCTGAAGCTGTGTCCTCCCTCTTGACAAACATTTGGTGTTTTGACAAATTGCTTTTATGAGGATACTGTTCTTGGACCGGTGCTTCTTCGAACCCTGCTCTGGTTCCCGCAGCCCGGTTTGATGTGCGCCCGGGTCTGGCGCTAGTAGTGCTACAACAACCACCTGCTATCATTTGCATGCTGTATGGTGAAGGTGTGAATAAATCAACGACAGCTCCCATATCAGTCCCCTCCGTTAGCGAGGCTTCAGCATTAGCATTTCACCGTGTGATTTATGCCAGGCTGCTCCCTAAAATGAGCTTTCTCTCCCCGACTGCACCCTCCGACTCTCAACGTGTCTGGCATCTGAGTGTCTTCATTAACTTCAAGGATGCCTTTGCATGTTTTGTCATTCACTCTGTTGGTTTCTCATCGACACCCCTCTCCCTCCTCCGTGTGTTCCCCTTCTTTATTCCCCAAATCTTTTGCTCTTTCATTCCCTTTGTCTTCCTCTCTCAGGGTCCAACACTTGTGGTGTCACTGTTTGTCTCCATTTCCTGTCTCTTTTGTAGTCACACTGCTCTACAAGCGAATCAGTAAGGGAAACAACCTCTTCAGAGAGCCACTCCGCTGCACATTTGACACCGGTGAATTGAGAATACTATATTCACTACTCAAGAGTTTCTCCTCCATCGTTTGCCTACACATCACTGCAAGGATAACTGTCTGATTCCTTGACAAGCCTATTTCCCTGGACCTTCTTATATGGGATGCAGATTTGTTCTTCCACTGTCCAACTTTGCTGTCTTTTCTTTTTTGGGAAACCGGCTTATGCAGCACTATTGCTTTGTCCATTAATAAACTGAGTTGAAACGAAAGGAGCTGGCTCATATTGCACTGGCGTACTTTTATGAATATCCTGTCACTTCATGTGGCAGCTCCAATGCCAAACTGCAGTTAATCCAGAGGTATTCTTGGCTTTGCTATCACTTCAGTTTTCATTCAGGTAAAACTGTGGAACAGCGAAGGTTTTATCTTAGAACAAGACGCTGCATCTACAACCCATTAATATGAGCCTCGTGGTGGCATGAAAGGACGTTAGAGGATCACAAAACTTTCAAATTTCAGATAATAAAAATACAATTATTATATGCCACGATATAGGAATCATCACCATCCAGCATCAAAATACTAGAGTGACGGCCAGGAATGTCAATCTCATGGAAGCAGGAGAGGAAAAGTCAGAGGATTTTTGAGGTGGGTGGGATGCATCCTCTGGTGTTGAAGAGAATTTCACGGCAGCCCATCCAAAAGTTGTTGAAATATTCCAGACAGCACCAAAACCCAAAGTCAACACCCTGACAGCAGCTTTTGTGTAACCGTGTGAAGTTAACCGAGCGCCCCTGTTTGAGATTCAGGGCTGATCCAACCCTCTCTGTGCAGCCTGATTATAACAGACCATCATAAAGATGTCAGCAACTACCGAGAGCATGTCAACGCTTTCCCCCTCGTACGGGGTCGTGAATTCCATGTAGGACATGTTGTAGCGCGCAGGCCTGGTGCATCGCCTGAGGATGTCCAGGTCTTAGCTCTGGCTGCAGCTTTAGGCAGATTTTCATCCGCATGCTGCTCATGCAATCCACACCGAGGGCCCTGAGTGAGTGACGCCCAGTTACCATGGAAACAATGGTTTTTTGGGGAGCTGAGGCTGCAGTGAATGAGGTGAGGGCTGAGCGGTGGCAGGTCTGATCGAGGTTGTGATGTCTCCCCTAATGATTTGCTGGGGAAAGATGAAAAAAGGTAATGATTTCTAGACTATGTGTGTGTGTTTGTGTGTGTGTTTGTGTGTGGCTGCAAGTGTTGTTTGTGTGTTTCTCTGGGAATCGAATCCCCGTACCGAGACATTTTCTCCAATTAAACTTATGGAGGACCCCCGGTGTATCTGGGTATTTGGGTTACTCACATCTTAGAATTCACTTGGCTCTTATGTAATCCTGTTGTGCGTGCGCCTTTTGCATTAGAATGTTAATCCGTTTCCTGTCGCCGTGCAACCTGTGAATGGAAGGTGTTGCATGCACTGGGAAAGGTGAGGGACAAAGACGTCTGGGCTGCACGTGAAAGTAAACAAGTGGTTATTACTGTACGGCTGGGTGGGTGGGTGACATTACACTGTTTTTATTGTATGAATTCTTTGTCATGTTTCATTTGTCTTCAATCATATAGTCAGTATTGTTATGTATTGTGAGTATTCATTAAAGATACCTGGTAATTTGACTGATTTTTCTATTTTATTCATGGATATGTCGACACAAAGCCCTTGACTGATAAAACCGTGACGCTGTCCGTGGTGCTGGAGTAACGGACATTTAGAATTTATTAATTTATTCTCTGAAAAGCAAAAATCAAGATCCTGATCAGATTGTTGAAATGTTCAGAGTGACCTTGGGTTCCAGAAGAAGTAAAGTAGCCACTGTCACAGTGACGTTTAAAGTCCACCTCTATGGCACCGCTGGAGCCACTACTTCAACCGACGCTGCTTTAAATCTCTAATGTGCTTTCTGTTTCTAATTGGTTACACATACTTCCCTCCTGGTTGCTGAATTTCCAAAATACTGAATAAATACACAGAGACCTCAGTCTTCCTGGTGGAAGCTACAATTTAGTTTTGTCTAATTCTCCACAGTAAATCAGTTGGTGGGAGTCACACTGGATGTTCTGCTCAAGGACGCTTTAATGGGGGCAAACTGTGTTTAATTCACTGGCTGGCTGTAAGGATGGAGGCCGGTCTCTGTGACCACTGAGCCCCCCCACCCCCCCTCCCTGCCTCCTAACATTAGGCATTGCCCGGCAAATAGTGAGGGGTCGTTGAGGCAGGTTAGCCTCGGCGCCACATCCCTCATTATGCCTGGCAGGATCTGTGTCCCTCGGTATAACCAGCTGTCATTATACTTTAATCACAAGAATGAGTGTAGCACAAGCTCACACACAAAGTCAAAGGTACAAATGGACTTAAAATGCACACGCACACAGAGAGAGCTAATATGTCTAACAGCTCGTGGCTGCGGCGAGGGCAGGAATAGGAATCAGCCGGCTATCCCTGTGATCAAACACTAATACCGCAACTTTATTCTCTTGGTGTCTTTGTGTCTCGGACTCCTCCGGCAAACACCGGGCATCTGCAGGTAAATGTGCAAAAGTGTATGTGTGTGCACGGCTGTCCGGCTTACGGTAGATCTCCAGGACGACCGAGGCCTCCTCCGTGTGACCGCTGGCGTCCGTGGCCTGGCACCGGTAGATGCCGGCGTCCTCGATGATGGCGTTGTAGATGATGAGCCGGGATCTCGACGACTCCGTGTGGAGCGCCATCCGCTTGGAGGGAACAATGCGCTCGCCCTGCGGGTTGTACCAGTCCAGCCTCACCGGCTCACCGATAGCTACAGTATGAGAGACAGAGATTGTTGTTGTTGTTTTTCATTTCTTTATTTTATTATTAATATTATCATCATCATCATTTAATATGAACTACACACTAAAAACAGTTGGTTTAAAAAATAACCCAACTGCTGGTTCAAATAAGGACAAACCCCTTTTTGGGTTAATTTTAACCCAATGGGTTGGGTTATTCTTTTTTTTCTTTTTCTCTTAACCCAATGGGTTAAAATAACAACCCTGGAATTAGGTTAAATTCATAGCCTATAACCCTGAAAATGGGTTACACTCTGGAAAAATAACCCAAAAGCTTAACCCAACACCAATAACCCAGAAATTGGGTTACAGAGATAACCCAACATTTTTTAGTGTGTGTATATATATATATTTCATTATACTGTATATAACAACTTGCAACTGCCAAATGACACCCAATCTGTATAACCCAATGTATAAGAGAGAGAGACAGCACTTCATCAGCGCACACACACACACACACATAGGGTATACAGTATAAATGTATACTTTTTATTTGTATTTTATTTGTATATATTTGATTCTGTGAGTTGTATTTGTTTTGTTTCATTGATTTTTGATTTCTCATAACATTCATGCCAATAAAGTGAATTTGAATTGAATTAAATTGAACCTCATCCTCCACTGACTGATTTACAGGCAGCCGTTGAGGCAGCCATTCACCCCCCTGATTGTGAAATAAACTGAGTTGGAGGTATTTCTTGGTGTTGTTGGTCTGCTGAACAGCTGAGGACCATCCAACAGCGCTGTTGGAACTTGTCGAGCGAACAGACGGCCTGAAATTATATGATTATGTCATAATCTTGGATTTACATAGCTAATAAGCCTGTAAAGGAACAGGGACATATGTAGGCTGTAAATTCCACTCTCGTTTTCCAAGATCACGCACACAGACACACACACAGACGCTAAGCACAGAAGCAAATGGGCAGGCTGATCACAGGCTAACTTGAACCCTGATTACTGGCTGCTGCAGGACATGAGAGGACCATCTGCAAGCAGCAGGTGCCCTTTGCCTGTTGGTGTGGAAGGCCATCACTTAGCCCATCAACAGAGGAGCTGGATAGAAGCTCGTCTAGTCCATTAGAGACGTGTCTCTGGGTTTAATCAAGGAAACAACAGAAACAGAGGGAGAAAACAATTGTGACACACATGTTTAATGCCGGGGGAGAGAGGAGAGGCAGAGTGAGCGTGTTCTTTTCCCTCAGTAAATGCCCTTGAGCAACTCTTTTAACCTCCATTAGCTCTGCACTCGACAGCAGAAGGTTTTGTTGCGTTAGCTCAGCAGCTCCCTGGTGTAGGCTAACTGTGCGGTGCTGCTGCCGGTGTAGGGGGGGGGGCAGCAGGGGGCAGATAATTGGCATATTTGTCCAGAGCATGTAAATAGATCATGGTAACATTATAATAATCACTTTAAATAACAAACAAATAATGACAAATGAGTTGATTTGCCCTTCGACGTCCACACTTTGCATCTAAGGCTCCACCATGCTAGCTGTGATTACCCAGCAGCCATCAGAGTCGTATCCATGGCAGCGCGTCTGATGCACGCTACATTTTCAAACCCAAGTGCTGCTAAATTGATATCACAGTAACAAGCCATTCTCCTGCTTTCCTTCACACTTTTCTCCCAGATGAGTGTCTAACATGGCTACAGGCCTCCGTGCTACTGCTTTCTACCTGTTAGCATCACGCCGTCGTCACCTCGTACCATTTTACATCCTGTTGACAGCAGAGACAGCTAAATATGTTCAAATTAATGCAGCTAGCACGGTGACAGGCTATTTGCTCCACTGATGATCTGAGGAGACAGGAGTGTGTCGCGTGGCGCCCTGTTTCCAGCGCTCAGACCTGCCTCCCTCTGTGTTGTCTTGCATGAATGGCTGGCGGCCATTTCTGTCAAACCGCTCCTCAGATCTGCATCACACTTTTGGGATTATTACTGATACTTGGCAGGAGAGAACGCACAGTGACTGCTAAGATAATGACGAGCACTTTTCTAGGTGCGACAACAACAACATCGTCGTCAGCTTCTGCTACCTGCGACCGAACCGACAGCTCCTCAGCTTCATTTTGCTTCACTGTATCTTTTAAACAGACGTGTCTGGTCCTCCTTTGCATTGAGGGAATAAATAAATAAATACACAAAAAAGCGATGGAGATATTGAGGCAATCTCAGCCTTCAGTACAAGGCAAAGTATCGACTAGACGTGCCCCCTTGGCGCCAAAATTAGCCGAGCGCGAGCTGAAGCACTCTCGTGTCCTCGCCGTGGCTGGCACTGGAGCCATGCTAATAATTGATTTGGGTCTCCAGGGAGACAGAGAGCGGGGGAGAGGACTAAGCTAAGGAGGGAAATAACATGTGTGTGTGGAGTTTGACACGATGTCAAAATCATCAGTTACATCTCTCTTTTTATCCGTCTTTTCTGCAGCATCTGGCCGGTAGGTAAACACAGGCCTACTGGGAGCGCTGATGTGACCTATCCTGCTCTAGTTAGACACAACTGAAGGCAACCGCATGGAAACATGAGAGCTCCTGGACCTGCTGAGTCTGCTTTTCTGTCACAGCAGATTCTGCTTTCTTTTGCAGCCAACTGGCGCTCTGCCACCGCGGTCATAGGGGGGAGGTTAAACGCACACCTAAATACCAGTTTGTAGGTTCATCCAACGCTTTATTTGTCACGCCATGAACCCAGTAGCATTTATCGCCGACGTGAGACCAATATCACATCACAGGAAGCTCAGTGTTGTTGTTTGCCTGAAGAAAACTACTCATTATGTGTTTGTTTTCTATGATTGGCTGTATTTGTTGGTTTTTTTTTTGCTGATGCTGTGAGAGAACTTTAGGAGGAGTTGTTTAGGAAAACAACATTTCATGAATAAAGAGTAATAACACTAGCGTTTGTATTTACTGCATGATGTTTCATGAGACATTTAAACAGTGTTTTTCAACCTTGGGGTTGGGACCCCAAGTGGGGTCGCCTGGAATTCAAATGGGGCCGCCTGAAACGTCTTTTTAACTAATTATTATTCTTTTAAAATCATGATTACAAACACCACACAATCTTAAACAACTGTATTCTATACTTTCACTTTCTCGAATATAAATCAAGTTCAAATAAAATGCAAATATCTGAGCTGGCACATCTTGATTGGCCGCAATCACATGACTGCACGTGATAGCGGGGTCGCCAGAAATTTGTGATGTCAAAAAGGGGTCCCGAGCCAAAAAAGGTTGGGAACCACTGCATTTAAATAAGCAGATGGGGGTTGAGATTGAAAAACTCAACATGGCACTATTCAAATGCCAAGGGGGTTTGTTGGATCTACTGTACCCGTGAGACAATGACATCCTGTCCAAGAAGTCAAGCCAGTGTAATACATCTGAGTCTGATGGCTGCTCAGAGGTTTATGATACTCTGTGGAGGGATTTACAGCTTTAACAAGTTGTCAAGGTGACAATCATTTCATCCTCTGTGGCGGCGGTGGCCAGGTAAACAGGACAAACAGAGGCTGAATGACAGACAGTAACAGACTAACTTAGTGGTTGTAGCATCCGCTGGGCAACAGATCGTGGATTCAGTGGATTTCTTTGAGTAGAGTTTCATAGACTGTTCTGAGAAGCCCTGAAGCTGTTGCATCGTCAGCCATCACTGTGAGCAGCATGTTAATTAGACCTATGCGACTCACTCATGGTTCTTGATGTGTCATACTCCTGCAGCTGTGGCTTAAAACACACTGTCAGAAAGCAGATGAGCCTATACTACCTGTATCAACGCACTGACAATAACAATAACAGCAATCTTCAGTTACTCAGTCTATGTAACCTACCATAACAACAGCACAGAGAAGTAAACAGCTGCTCTCGTCGTCCCTGAGCTTCCCCACAACTCAGAGAGGGAAGAACCACTCAAAGTGGCAGGTGATTGACTACTTAGCCTCTGCTGCTTCCTCTCCATCTCTCCATCTCTCCATCTCTCCATCCTCCCTCTCTTTTCCTGACCCCCTATACCCTGATGCTGTATGACCTCAATTTAAATCTACACAGTGAAACATCTCCTTGCCATGAAGGTATGAAATACACACGGCAAAAAAGTAGCAAGAGGTGAGTGTGAATAAAACCTCACAATAAAATCAAAATAAAACTGGATAAAAACTTTAATTTCCTGTAAAAGCAAGAGCCTAAGAATAAATGGCATTCATCATTCTGAAAAAAAAGAAAGGTTGCTTAAAAACTAATATTTAGAAGGTTTGAAGGTCATATGCTTTACAACAGGGGTCTCAAACTCAAATGAGCTGGGGGCCACTGCTGGCACCGTCATCAGTTTTCAAGACGAATATAAAAAAAAAATCACAAATATTTCTGAAAACGGGGTCTATTTTCAAATATTGTACGATAATTAGGGCTGTCAAACGATTAAAATTTGTAATCCTTAAATGTCCTGAGTTAATCACATAGTATTTTTCTTTTTTGCTTGAAATACCAGCAAGATGAATGGAAAGCATAAGAAACATCCAGATCTGGACGTTTCTTATGCTTTCCATGCTTTCCAAATACCATTTTCATGGTATTTGGTATTATCAGCTGTCAGAGAGAGAGAGCAGCCTCGTTTGGTGACAAGAAGAACAAGTTCTCTAGTGTAGGAACATGAGGAGAAAAAACATATGCAAGTTTTCTGCATCATAAGACCCCCCTCCCCCACCCCCCCACACACACACACACACACACACACACACACCACCCCCCTCCACCCCTCCCTCCCTCCCTCCCTCCCTCACCAGGCTGAATGAACGGGAGATTGGGGGAAAAAAAAAAAACTCGCTAGTCGAAGCGGCAGCTCTACGTCGCGCACAACCACAACCACGGCAGCAACAGCAACATGTTGCAGTGGATTATCACTGTTTGTGTATGAGACACCGGGACCACGGAGCAGAGCGACTCCTCACAGTACAAATACGACCGTCGGTGTGACGTGCAGAGCGCAGCAGGACGACTCCTCAGTCCATGAGTTTCATGTCTCAGACCGGATCATGTGAATCCAGCTGCAGAAATATCCGGGGGACGGGAGCGTCGCGCTAACCGTAGTAACTCACACACACAGACACGCACACACAGCCTACCTGTGATCACGTCTGGAGAAGCAGCTTCTCTGTTTCCCCCAACAATGAGCGGCCCGAGGTTAGCGCATTAATTGCGTATTAAAAAAAATAGGGCCGTTAAAAGCATTTTGCATTAAGGCATTAACTTTGACAGCCTTTCCTACTTTTCACGTCAAGACGCGGGCCAGATGTAGGGGGGCCGCGGGCCGGATGTGGCCCCCGGGCCGGGAGTTTGAGACCCCTGCTTTACAATATCATTTCTGAATGTTGGTACAAATAACTATTCAGTGTATTCAGGCGGACTTATACAGTCTTCTCATATCAGTCTAACAAAATCGATTTTTCTACACTGAGAGGCCCTGAGCACTCAACACAGTGCAACTTAAAAACAACACATTCAAAGACACAAATGCTGCAAATTCAAAGGACACATACTGGAACTTTAAAGCGTCTCAGGTCAGAATGTCAACAAGTAGGAGACAAACACAACTGATGAACAAGAACTGGATTCATAACCGAGATCTAATACAAGTCTGCTTCCTCCTCGCTACCATGGTGACCAGCGTTAAACCCCAACCTGACGCAAAACAGCCTGTTTAAACGTGGCTTTAGTAGAATGGGAAAAGGGGATTTTTTATTATTTCACTCTGCTGCCAATTCCTCCTAGAAAACACTCAGACCAAGACAGATTTATAACAAACAAGTTGAATTGATTTCAGCCTGGTTTCTTTTTCCCAGCAACAACACTCTCACTTTTGCGCTCTGCCTTTTGTCACAACACAGCTCCCATCCATGAATCAACTGATTCCTGGTCCTTTCTTATCACTAATCCATATTTACACAGACTATACATGACTCATACAATAGGACGCAGCAATATTAAGCCAGAAAAGTCATAAATTGACTCGCTCTTCATTTCTTTGCTCGTGGGTTGAATGGCTCAGACTCCTCTGCCCCTGCATTACAGCCCTGTGTGAATACAGTAGGCTTACTAAAGAAATAAAACTCATGCTTGATGTGATTGCTGTACAGTATTTATAAGGCAACACTTTACTTGAATAGGTATTCATAAGATTGACATAACACTGTCATAACCATGACATAACAGCTGTCATAGACATCAATGAATACTTATGACAGCTGTCGTTAAGTGTCATTCGGTAAGTTATGTCACTTTTGATGCAAAGTTGAAATTATTTGAGATGTCCTTGTTATGAGAACTTGACATAATTTTTAAAGTTTGGCAATTAGGTCTGCTATGACAGATTAAATTGTCTTTATGTCAAGTTGTCAGAACAAAAACATCTCAAACAATGTCAACTTTGCATCAAAAGTGACATAACTTACCGAATGACACTTAACGACATCTGTCATAAGTATTCATTGATGTTTATGACAGCTGTTATGTCATGGTTATGACAGTGTTATGTCAATCTTATGAATACCTATTCAAGTAAAGTGTTACCATTTATAATAGTGAGAAAAGTGTCATTGGATGTGTGTTTATTATCATTATTGAACAAATTGAAATAAAATATATTATGGTTTTATTTCCATATACTTTCCTCTACATATGTGTGCAGTGCAAAGTAGCTAACCAAACTTAGCTGGTATGAGCGAGCAGCCATCTGCCACAAACGAAGAGGAAGAGCTTCTACCTTCTACTACCTTTGCCTTTCAATTCCTGCCATTCACCACGTTAAACCTAAACCCCCCCCCATGCTCCTCCCAGTGTGCCTCCACTCCCCTGGCTGTTAGCTCCACACTGAGTGGGCTGGCAGGAGAGAAGAGGCAGCCAGCGGGAGGCGGGTGGCTCCTGCCAGAGTGTGTTGCCCCCCCCCACAGAGCCACTGGCACCGCCGGCGCACGCTCCTCTATGTGGCTGAGCACTGATACAGCGAGAGGGGGAAGGACGAGAGGGACGGGGAGAGGGACGTCCCCCCCCGGGTGGATTCAGTCACCACTGGGACAGAGAGTCACCCACCATATGGACAGCATGGGACTGTGCTGCGTTCACTGTCGCACAGGTAAACAGACTTCACACGGACCGCCTGCTGCGTCTCTGACCTGCCTCCACACACACACACACACACACACACACACACACACACACACACACACACACACAGAACAGTGGCGCCACATATAACAGGTAGTGTGTGTACCTGTGCAGATGAAGAACTTGGACTCTCCAACACTTAACTCCACTTTGTTCAAGGATATGGACACCTGCAGGGCGGCTGGAAGAGAGAACAAAAGGGGGAGGAAGAGAGAGGAAAGTGGATTAGTTATTACCGTAGAACACAACACAAAGGATTTTCATTATTTGGCGACTGGAGAGATATAATAATACAAAATTGCTTTCAAAAAACATCAGCTTCTCTCACACTGTGACTCATTTCCCTACATTTTTATACCATCTGAGCACCATTCTCTATTGCACGTCACCACTTACTGCATTTATGTGAGAGGCAGTGTGCGGCTTACATGCAAATATCCTTCTGTATACAGTAAATGAGACGCTTCTTAGAAAGGGCCCGTGTTTTCAGCTTTTACTAGTATAAGACCCATTATCCCTGCTGAAAAGAGCAATTTTTATATTATTATTCACACTAACTGTTTCGATAGAAAAGCCCAGCTATTTCTCATTACAAAGCCACAAGACAGATTGGCTTCATACAGTATACTTTCGCGGGTGTTTGTGTCAAGCTTGTCAGTCAGTTTCACAAAGAATGGGACCCATTGAGTCTAAGGTAGCGTAATGCCATTTGCAGTCATCGCTCACGACAATGGGATAAACAGTGGGACGGGGAGAGGAAGCTTAAGGAAGCTAAGAAATAGAGATCAGTAAATAACTTGATAGTAATGGTGACAAAACCTCGCAGGGCTCTAACAAAACAAGAGCTCCACACACTACGGTGCAGAAAAAAGGTTAACAGGATATCCATCCACCTTAATGACAGGAGAAATAGACTAAAAACTTGCAGGAGGTGGCAGTGGCACAGAACTTGCAGAGTCAAGCTACAATCATATGCCATTTGTCTGCATTGTAAGCGCCACCATAATGCCACACAATGGGGGCTAGGGTGAAAAGTAGTTAGCTGAATGAGACTGTGGCTCAATCTTATGCTGATAGGAGGTTTTTGTCAAATGGCAGAAAAGGGAGAGAAAAACGCAGCCAGTTGAAGAAAGGGAGCGGGTTTGGAGACTGAGCCTGGGATGTGTAATGTGATGTGTAATGATTGGCGGCTCAGCAGGGAGAGGGTCATTTTTAGGCTACAGCCTCTCGGAGCAGCGGTAGTCTCACTACAGCGTCGAGTGAAGCGAGATATTTGATGAGTCTGCCGTATCTGAGCTCCAATCCCACCCCCCTCCCCCCAACATACACACACATTTATACACCCATGCTGTATAATATACTCTAATGGATGTTAATTCTCTCTACAACACTGGAAACTTAACAGAGGAGCTCAGAGCGCCTGTCAATAATGGAGAAAATGATGAAATGATTATCTGCTGCTTCTCAGGGGAGGATGACTGCAGCCAGCATGAGCATCAGTGCAGCAGCTCTTATCGCTGGGAGCCATCTGTGGTGAGGCCGGGCCGTCTATAGATGGCAGTAGAGGGGCACTGGCACCTTCCGCCTGAGGACGCTGAGGAGGATGAGGACGGGAACCTGCTTTATCTATGTATACGATCACTTCTGCTGTGTGACCTGACTGTTACAGCACCAAACACTCACTCTCTGTGCATGCATCACACACATACATCCACAATTACGCAATATTTTTTAAATATACCTAATTTTCCAATGTGACAACACCTGTGTATAATTGCTATGTATTATGGAAGTGAGACTCAGCTATGCACATGCAAAAAAAAAACACAAGAAAAGAACACACATGCATGCATTGTTGCAAATGAATGCAGATAGCGCTCTGGGGTTGATTAATCATGTCTATTTAACCTGCTGCCCTTCCACACTGCCTGCCTCTGACTTAAGGCAGATTCCAATCAGCGCACCAAGTAGTTTAACTGTTTTCAATTATTAATTGATCTCGGTCTGTGCATGCTCTATGTGATTGATCATGCAATAAGTTGCCCACAAAAACCCTGCAGGAGAAGGGAGACGGAGAAAAAGGGCTGCTGCAGCCATCGATGTGAATGGTATAATTAAGCTCAACCTAGTTTTTAAGCAGAAATACACGACAGTCCTCACACAGCGAGCGTACAATGACGTTTTAATGAGAATGCTGACTCGATTTGAAATATGACATGGGAGAATTTGTTTATTCAACAATGTCTGGCCAGTCTGCAACACAGAGAGACACGCTAATTATATCACTTCTCAGAGCTGGAATGTTTTCGGTCTTGTTCACCTGCTTATTACAGAGCTCGGGTCAATATGTTATGAGCCTGGTAGCAATTATCAGCTCCAATTATTAGCACCTCTGAAAAGCCTTGGAGACAGGCAAAAATAAGACAACAGACAAAAACCATTGATTGCCATTTGTAAAGTGTCAGAGTTGGTCGATACCATTCATGACATGCCGGCTCACCTAACAACATTGAGGCTCGAATAAGAATCAATTATGGCATCCAATCTTAAAGATGATCGAAGTTAGAGAAGCAGATTTTGCTCTAAAAGATGCTGGTAAATGAAAAATACACAACTATCATTCTGCAGCATGACATTGAAGCCCTGATTTTACCAGTGAACCTCTACAGTTTATATTTCTGCACACAAATCATCATCTCTCCACTATAGATCTTTGACTAATTACAAACTAAACAACAAAAAATAAGTTTCTCAATTCAGCACCACAGTGGTTTTGCCACAGCGGGCTAATGTTAGCAGCTACTGTGAATCAGAAAGTCTTCAACAGATGACTCACAAGGCACAGCAGTTTTCTCTGTATAGCACATTTCATTCATTAGGGTAAATTCAAAGTGCTTTTTGGTGCAACAAAAGATAGAACTAGACACAAATTACAATAAAAATGAAGAGAAAAGATGTGAAAGGTAAAATGAATTACTAAAGATTTACAATTTTAAATTCACCATGCCCCTTCAACAACTTCACAAAGTCAAAATGTGTATATTAAAGAGGAACCATGTAAGTCCAGTTGCTTTTCCTCTGTTTTGCTAACCCTCCTCCTGGCCAAGTGCATTTGTTTACAATGAAGCCAGCGAGAAATAAACCTATAAAGCGGTAGATAAAGTTATATATCATATACGATGTTACGACATGTATATTTGTGTAGTTTAATCTGTCATAAACAAGAGATTACAGGTTGTGGGGCGTGTTTGTGTCGTGGTGCGCAGAGACAAGAGCTGAGACACCGGGGCGGCGGCGCTGTTCTCGCAAGGTTGGTTTTCAGCCAAGAGAAGGACTTGAAGGGCAGAGAGCCTCCATTCTCCTTTGTAACCATTAAGCCATTTATTAAACCATCACAATTACAGTACTCCAAAGCTGTTTAAAGGGATACTTCACCCAAAATCGATAATTCACCAATTTTCCACTTACTGTCATGCCAAGGAAGGGTTCGGAGAACTTTCAGAGTTATCAAAATGCTTTTGAAGTTCCAGGGGGGGTCCAGCTGTCAACGGCTTTTTATATAATGGTGGCGGACAGTGCTCACTTTTGAATTGACCAAAACTCAAACTATGAACTCCTTGGAACTCCAAAAGCGTTTTGATAAAAGTTCTCCAAACCCTTCCTTGGCAAGATGGTGAGTAGATGATTGGTGAATTATCGATTTTGGGTGAAGTATCCCTTTAATTAAGGTAAAAATGTAGCATAGTTAAGCTACAAATCCTGCATAGTTCCTCTTTAAAGCTGCTCTATCAAAGTTTTTCATTTTGATGGTGGGTCAGATGACTTAGATGTTTTAATGTGCATGAGGTCAATTGTCAATTATCTCCTAACTCTGTAAATGTGAGTGAATGTAACTTTTGGTTCACTGGGATCATTTTCAGCAGCACACAGATGTTCACACCAGAAAAACAACTGTGAAAGTGACTTTCCACTGTGCAGCACCACATGACAGTCAGACAAAGTTAGCCACTAATTAGCATTTTAGCATCGGAAGAGTCCCACCTTCAGCTGTCTGATTGCCAGTAACATAAATAAGATCAAATGAAGACTGGTGGTGCTCTGCATGAGCTGGGTGTGAAATGAAAACTGTTTCCTCATGCATTTGTAACAGTTGTAAATGTTCCTTTAAGAACGTAAGCGTGAAGGCGCCGGGACGTCATTGAGCGTCGCGCCGCGTTGTTTTGTTTTCAGTTGAGAAGAAGGCTACCTGATGAGTGGACGCCATTAGCTTACTGAGCTGGTTTCTCCCTATGGTTTCTCCTTTTTCTTCTTCTTAACTCAGCTAACAGTGAGTAAAGTGAGACTGCTTCTTTGTCATGTATGATAGTATGAAGTGTTCGGCTCAATAAAAGGGCAAAAGTGAAGTCCCAAGTTAACTATTTTTGTGGACATTACTGTTTTTCCTGCTCACACGACCGACTCTCACTCACGAACTGTTACACATTCATCAAACCAACTCTATTGGGTAACTATATTGTGTTTACAGCTTGGTTCCACTGACCAAAGCGGCCCATTGACCCAGTTCAAATAAACACTGGAGGAAATACTGGACCAACTGCTGCTAGATTCCTCATTGATATCCCAGACTGTCCTGTTTAAAGTTCAGTTTTTTTTATTTTGGAGAAGTCACAAGTTTTGGAACATTCCTGGAACGAAGGTCATCGAGGTCGTAGTTGCTGAGTGAACTGGCTTGGTGACATGATTCAGCGACATCTGGACCCAGCGCAACAGTGTGTGAAACTCGCCGGTAGCTAAGTCACTGTGACTAAATCTAGAGCTGACTAAAGCGGACCCGAACGCACCGTTGCATTCAGCACTGCAGCGGGCTAAATCCACTGTTTGATTGACAGGATGGAAGAGTGTCCAATCAGCTGGCGGGGACAGAGGATGTGATTCTGTAATCCCGTACTCCATTAAAAGCCCCATTAAAGCCACGGCCAAATAAAACACACCACAGAGAACATGCCTTTGTGTGTTTGTATATACGAGTGAGTGAGTGTGTATGGGTGTATGTGTAGTACTGTATATCTTTCTTCCTGTGTGTGGGTTGGTGGGAGGCTGCGAGCGTGATTGCCCGTGTGTATGTGTATAAATGTATTAAACACACAGAGCAGATAGGCCCTAAGGCAAAAAAAAAAAAAAAAAATCTCTGCTTTAATTGTGTGTGATTCTGTGGAGGAGTTGAAGGGAATTCTTCCCTTGAACCACAGAGACAGAGAGAGAGAGAGAGAGAGACAAAGACAAAAGTAAAGAGTGGGTAGAGCAGGAGCTAGAGAAGAAAGGAGATAAAATACTAATTACTATGTTTTGTATTCACTAGAACCTGTGTGTCTCATGCATTTCTTCAAAGGCAGAAATAATAATAATAAAAAAAACAGTCAGAATTAGCTTCAAAAACACTAAACAGTCAGCATTCTTTAAAGCTGTGGAGCCTGTGTGGTGAGTGGTGGCGCGGAGAGCGGAGCGATAGTGCAGATGTCAGGGATTTCTTTGTTTATAGGAAATTCCAGTTTATTTTACCACGGGCCACGTTTTTTATTTGCAGTTGTAGGTCGTCACTTCAATTGGTTATGATAAAGCTCCACAGACAACACAATGTACAGCAAGAGGTGAACCAGGAGAGTCTGGATGTGGAGAATGGAGACTTGTACTTTTATAAAGGGAGACTCAGGTTGTATAATAATATTATATATATATATATATATATATATATATATATACAGTATATATATAGAATATAATAATTCTCTGTTTACATTCAGATACCTCTACAAAATGGCACTCACTTTATAGTGGGCGATGTAACAAGTAGTGTTTGATTAAGCCTCAATGATTAGATAATGAAATAAGATCATTTACACCACCACTGGTTTATCTCACTACTGTTAAAGTGTTAACAACACATCACTGATCCCTATGCATAACAGAAACAGAAACACCCTAGTGCTTTGTGTGGCATGCTGGGAAATGTAGTCATCGAGAGAAAACAAGGAGATGTGTGATGAGCCATCTCCAGTGTTGACAGAGGAGGAAGTGAGGGGCAAATTACGTTTCATAGCAACATACAATATTTCAAGATGCTTTTCACATTCATTTCCTCTGGTGCAGGCTGAGCAGCAGCAGGACAGCGGTAATGTCACAACATGAGGATGTTTAACACAAAAAAGTGAAATTTAGCAAATGAGTTGTTGCTAACTTTGTGTTTGCATTCACCTGAAGTCATTCCCCAGTCAGTTTGTTGCCAGTCTGCTCCCTATGTCACCACTGCTCTACTCTGTGTCTGTCTGGCTGCGTAACAAGCCTGCTTTCATGCTGGAGAGAGGAGGAGACGAGAGCAGAAAGCCGGTTTCTACTCAGCAAACCATATCCAATCGTGCCAACATACAGTATCGGGCCACGTGTTCGGTCTCAGGCGCCACCCACAGCTATACCTATTATCTTCCCTCGCTCCCGCACACCTTCTCTGCATCTCTGCTTTTCGCTCACCAACTGCTTTGTGATTTATGTTCCCTTCCTTAAGCCTCTTACGCTTCAGGCAGCGGTGGCTGTGATGGACCTCTTTCTATGTATATCCCAAAAACCATAAAACCTGCAGTCTTGAACACACACACACACACACACACACACACACACACACACACACACACACACACACACACACACACTCATGCAGCAACATGTTCATACACAGCTGTTTTGCCATGGACAGATGTAAAATCTTTTGCTAATTAGTAAGAAAGTGCAGCATGATTGTATCCACCATGTGGCTCATTTCATTGCATCTATAGTATCTCTTTCCCTTTGTTTCTTCAAACCATGCATACTGCTCAAAGATACATCAATAGTGTACTAATTAGGGATGGGTATTGATAAGAATTTAGCGATTCCGATTCCATTATCGATATTGCTTATCGATTCGATTCCTTATCGATTCTCTTGTCGATTCTCATTGGGTGAGGGAATAAAAGAGAAATGGGTTTGTTTGCATTAATGCAGTGGTTCCCAACCTTTTTTGGCTCATGACCCCTTTTGACATCACAAATTTCTGGTGACCCTCATTCAAGATGAGCAAGCTCAGATATTTGTATATGTTGCATTTTATTTTATCTTGATTTATTCAAGAAAGTGAATATATCAAGAATATAGTTGTTTAAGATTGTGAAAAATAATTAGTTTATTTATTTATTTTTAATCAATTACTAGACATTTAAGGCGATCCCATTTGAATTCCAGGCGACCCCACATGGGGTCCCAACCCCAAGGTTGAAAACACTGCATTAAGAGGAACCAGTTTTCGATTCCCATCCCTAGTACTAATGTGACAATAGAAACTCTATTTACAGGCTTCATTGCATCTGCAGGTTTCATGAACCTGTTGCCATCTTGGCATGTGGGCTTTATTATATTAGCAGCCTGATGATTTGTGCACTCATTCCTTGGGCCAATCAGTAAATTAATTTAATTATCTTTTTTTTCCCCCCAAAAGGCCAAAATATGATCGTACTAAAGTTAATCAAAGCCACCCATCAGAAATGTGTGTGAAAATGTAGTGAAAAAGATTTTTTTTAACGGCATCGAGTCATTTCACCTTTCACTTCTTAATAAAAGTCATTAGATACACGGCCGTTCCATGAATTCTGTATAACTCCCTGACTCTTTTGTGCTACTTGCATTTATTGGGCGAATAAATATTTTAGACTGAAGCACTCATTATTTCTAGAGTTAGTCTTTGTGATGATGGTGATGATGATCATACTAATGACAGAGCCTACAGCCAGGTCCATGACAGGTCACTGTTGAGCTCTTCTCCTCAGACTCTTATCAGCTGCTTCCATGATTAAAACTAAATGTTGTATGCAGGCAGAACATTTAAGATCATCTTTAACAAAGGAATATCTTTAATTTAAATGAGTTGTATTCACTGCTTTCAGAAATCATCTCAAGTCCTTTGAGGTGGGATGAGACCAAGAGCAGCTCAGTGGATGCCTGGTGATGTGGTTGTGGTTTTGTGACACTTGCACAACATCCATAAATAACTCCTCCATAAGGAGTTATTCAGGAGTTGAATAAACTTCTTTTTTGACCAGAGATCAAAACAACTGGTTTCATGTCTGAAGCTGTCCTCATGTCCGTCTGAAACACTGTGAGATGATGACATATTTTCAAAGGGCCACAAATTGAAGACTAAAGCCAGTCAGACAATCGAGGCTGTGTCAGAGGGCAGATGTTGCCAGAAGGTAAAAAGCCCAACTCCAAGTGGCGATGCAATCATCAGCCATGACAGAAATAAGAGGGGTTAAGGGGCCACAGCTTCACTTCTGCTTTTTCAATTTCTACCTTGCAATCAGAGATTCGATATGTCAAAAGTGTTTGAAAAAAGGACAAAATTGTGGGGAAGCCATTCACAAAAGAGGTTCTTAAGAAACGCACATACAGTTTATGCTGCCATGTAGACATACGCATTTACATATTTAGAGAGAAGTATGTAAAATAGCAACCACAAAAATATTCATAGACGTCCTATAGTAGCACTCAGACAAACATAGACTCAGAATGACCTGCGTATTGTCTCATATCCTTGTTCTCCTTTATCCTCCATCACAAAGATGATTTCTTGCCCAGATTGAGCTGAAACTGGAGCATCATATGGAGATAAAGTAAATCCCTTTCTGCTCAGATACTGTGGTCATATTTATGGAAACATAAGAAAAATAGGGCTAGCAAACATAGGTGCGAGATAATGTCCTTATCCCCATTTCCTTTTCAGAAACAGAATCATGCTCCCGTGAAAATTAAACAGACGCTTCAACATTTTCAAGGTATTGTTTCTGTTTCTTTCTCATCCTGCACTTTTGAGTCCTTCGTCTAATCTATTATTATTATTTTGTCTTATCTCTGTCATCCTACCACTTCAGTTTCTCAATTTATTCCCTTTTATCCCCTCTCTCCCCTCTGTCCTTGGGTTTGCAGCCTGTTTTTGCATGTATACGGCGACATCAGTGAGTCTGGAGCTACAATAAATTCAGGTGTGTCACTCACACACTATGATTTGCTTCACACCATCTTGCGCTTCCCTCCTACTCCGTTCCCATGTAGCACTACTAGGCATAATATTCATACTTCAACATGATGTGTAAGATTAGTAAAAAGCCTCTTCCTACAGCGGTGAAGTTGATTCTTCAGTCATTTTCATTAAAAAATGACATTATAGCAGCGTAGAGCTTATTTAACAACAAATCAAGGTGTCTGTCCATCACGTCTCCAATCCTCAATGCCGACAATGTGTTCACTTGTAACACAAACTTGTAACACAGCGCGGGATAAGTGGAGCAGTGCTGACAGTTTTAATGAGTCACTTGAGCTGCTCCGTTTCCCAGGATTGTGGCAGCTTCTTTTACGTATTAATAAGGTCATCCATCAAGACGAAAAGGTTCCCGTCAAATGATTAGGGTAATAAAGCCAATTAAAATGACTGGCCATTTTTCTGAATATAGACTGGCTAATTAAATATATATTTATGAGAGGCCACTCCTGGCATTTTAGTGTCGCTCAGCAACGCTGCAAAGGTGAACTTTAGTTTCCAAACTGTGTCCTTGGCTGGAGAGAGGGAGGACGTTTTACATCAAAGGTGAATGTCATGGTTGTACGTGGCACCAGAGGCTAATAACATGTTGGTTTAACTGCAGCATCTTGGACATGTATTTTTTCCCCCCTTCAAATTATTATTATTATTAACAATATTATCATTATTGTTATTATATTACATTATTTATCTTTCTTTTCTTTTTTCGTCTTTTTCTCACTTTTAATCTGTGTAATTGGTCCTATGTTCTATTTATTATTATTCTATTGTACTGCTTTATTCCACAACTCTTGATTATATATAAGTGTTAAAGCAACACTATGTAGGATTCATGATACTAGTTCTCTGGTTGAGAATCACAGAGCCTACGTGAATTTGTTGCCGGTACCGTCACCACCGTCATTACCGGTACTGGTGCCGAGCTGCGGTGTACCAGGACCATGGTGTTCCTACCCGCACAGGAAAGTTACATAGTGCAGTTTCAGCCGCCGCGACCCTGCTCAGCCTGCAGCGGCGGCACCAATCATCCTATTAACCATTTTTCTATCACTTCAATGAGTTTAGAAACATTATTCTAAGTTAAAAAAAACTACATAGTATTGCTTTAAGATAATGTGCAGCTGTAAAAAGGAGAAAAAATGTATATGATGGGAAATGGATTGCTCATGTTACCATTGTGAAAAAATACATAAAAATGCTGAGTTGCCACAGATCTCCATGGCGGCTGCAGCTTTGCGAGCGGCCTGCAACTGCATCAATCAGTCAAAGGAAAGAGTGTGGAGCTGAGGGAGGAGCGGTTGTTGTTTTCTTGGTCAACAGAGTGATCTTGGTTGGTTGGTTTCATGAGAGGTTTTGCTCGTGATGATCTCTGTGAAATTCAAAACATCCGGCCGGGGCCAAACAAATCAGCTGAGCTCAGCTGAACGGGCGAAGCCACGACTGATGTGAGGCTTCCCTTCCCGCCACGGGGAGAGAGGAGTTGCCTCCACTGAGTTCTGCTAAGAGTGATTCAGTAATAAAACCCAAAGACCTCGCAGGCAGTATCTGATTTCCAGGCGCTGCTGAGGGAAGCCTTGTAGGTTGAGGGAGGGTGAAGGTCTGACATTTGCAGGAAGCAGACAGATGAGTAATGAAGCGCGTGTGTACGGCGCTCACTTAACTGAATAAAGCATCATCTCTACATGGAAAAGAGGTTACTGTACCAAACCCTTGTACGCTGACGTGTTTTACGTCGCCATGTTTGAGGATAAGTAACGCTTTCATGCCGCACAATCAAACAAACGGAGGATGAACGTCACGACAAGGGATGAACGGCCCCGAAAACCAAGAATTATGTTGGGATGCTGTCAGCAGAAGGAGCCTGGCGGTGAGGACATGTAGGCGTTGTGCCCGTCAGATTTACTCAAACATGAAGGTTTGCTGTTGCCGTCCTGTCCCCCACTCTTCCTGAGAGGAAAGCAGGGCGAAATAAAAATAGCAGCAATCTGTTTCTTTGTGCGGCTTTTGCGTGGGAATAAGTCCATTTATAAACATTTATAGAACACATGCACCACAATAATTACTGTTGTGGTTAGCTCGCATTAGCTAGACGCTAGGAAGCACGAGCAGAGAGGAGGAGAAAGCAACACGACCTGCTAGTTGACTTGTTCTGGTCGTCTTTAATAACAACTCATTATTGCACCTAAAGTATGCGTTATTGCAACATCTGAAATCTCACATGTGACATGATTAGATGGCTTGTGGGCGATCTGGAAGTTGCACAAGCAGAATGAATGCTGACCTTCTGACCAGCCACAGCACATTTTCACACATAGTGGGAGCAAAGTATGAGCCTCCCAGCTGCAACAGACACAGTTTGTGGCTTAATTAAGGCACTTGGTTACCCTTTGGTCCACTTTTGTCACACGGTGGCTTCATCTTTGGATATGCTGTACAGCTTCACTTCCTCCTGTACTTTCCTCCCCGGAGATTCCAAGTTCATCTGCGCTGACGACCTGAGGTTTGCAGCGAGGAAGGAGAGCTGGATTCAGACTCAATTTTACGGAACAGGGGGTTAGGAGCGGATGATTTTCTACCAGAGCTCCTGTCGCTGCAGTTCCCCCTCTTGCACCAACATGAAACTTTTTTTAGTTTTCTGCAGCTCGGAATCAAATGCTCACAATACTCAAACGACGGCTCAAAGTGCTCAGAAAGTCCTCAACACAAAGTAAAGATTTACAATTCCGCGCTCGCGTAGCAAAAGATGAACACAAGGAGGCTTTTATCCCAAACTGGGAGCTGCTCTCTGATGAGTCTGGATGACTGTTATCTTCACTGGCCTGTCACATCCAATGAGAATATGCGATTCTGACTGTATCTGACTGACTGTCTGCTCCATTACAACATATCAAAATAACATGCTCCACTAGATCAGTTGCATATTTTTGCCTTTTCAGTGTCTTTTAAAGGGATAGTTCAACATTTTGGCAAATTGGCCCATTGCCATAATTGCTATAGTCATAGCAGTAGGTTTGTTACCTTTAATTGTAGGTGTAAGCTATTTTTAGTACAGCGGAGCGCAGCAGCTGGCTGCTCAGAGCTACGCTATGGAGGCTAACGGAATTTCTTGGTTTCCCTCATTAAACTCATCAAATACAAAATCCCAAAACTCCACAGCGCTTTTGTAGACAAGTTGTGACCTGCACAACCACCACGCTATGAGATAATAACGGAACGATACGAAACGGAGCCGTTTTCGAGGTAAATTCATACAAAACCGCTGATGCGCGTTGCGTTCAGGGACAGTTTTTCAGCAAGCAGTCTCCGTATTTACCCTGTATTTACCTCGAAAACGGCTCCGTTTCGTATCGTTCCGTCATTATCTCATAGCGTGGTGGTTGTGCAGCTCACAACTTGTCTACAAAAGCGCTGTGGAGTTTTGGGATGTTGAATTTGATGAGTTTAATGAGGGAAACCAAGAAATTCCCTTAGCCTCCATAGCGTAGCTCTGAGCAGCCAGCTGCTGCGCTCCGCCGTACTGAAAATAGCTTACACCTACAATTAAAGGTAATGAACCTACTGCTATGACTATAGCGATTATGGCAATGGGCCAATTTGCCAAAATGTTGAACTATCCCTTTAAGTACATCCAGGCACGGCTAACACATCGTTAGCAACAAAATCATAATTTAATTTCATTAAATTAAAGCCTTTTGCTAAGTGTCAAAACTGATCACTGGGATGCACCTGTCAGCTACATTTATAATTCCAGTCATCTTTATTCTCATTTCATGTTCTGGAGAATAAGTGAAGCAACATGTTTTTTTTTTTTTCCTGTGGTGAAGCGATCACTGCCGCGGGGATTGAAATGGCACAGCGGTGGGCTGATTATTCTCCTGCCACATCCTGCCTGTGGCGGTGACATGGCCATTATCTCAGGCCTGCAGATTAATTCAGTCACAAAGGAGAGGTCACCGGCTCCTGCCAGGCCTGAGAGATGAGACTCTGGGGGATTTTGCGAGCGGGAGTGGGGCGAGGCGAGGACGTCTTCTTCTGGCCTTTCTGCTTTGAAATTCAAAGGTTTAAGGTCAACACTCTCCCTAATTGGGAGGGTACACCCCTTGACAATACTGGCCCACACCATTAAAGCTGGAATTCCCTGCTAAATGATCTGCATTGTAAACTGAATTACACTCATTTTCTGAATTTCGCTTGTGAATGGGATAACGCTGTGCTCTCAATTTAAGTCTGAATTGGATTTGATTCTAAATCCCAATTACATTCACCCAGTGATGAATACTAAACAAGAACGAGATGGGATTTGACGTTTTTGTACAATGAGTCCTGCAGCTGTATTCTCTTGAATTGAATTGCAGTCAAATTGCAGGCCAGAAGGGCAATGTACAGCACGACATGTACTGTACAGTAAATTGATATTGAATGATCTGATCATTGTTTCGATATAGAATGAGGTCATAGCTTGAGTAAGCTTTTCGCTCTGTGCTTCAAAGGCCTCACCTGTAACATTCACTTTTCAGCTTCTTCAATTCTTCCCACTCCAGCACACTTTTGTATTTCTATTTCCCTTTCAACCCATCACTCTTAATTTTACTCAAGTCAGGCCTTTCATCTTCCCCCTTTCTTGCTTCATTGTGCAGTGAATTGCCTGTTCACCTTTTCAGGCTCCTTTCAGATATCATGTCTGTCTGTTGTTCACTCTTTATGTCTGTCTCTCTCTCTCTCTCTCTCTCTTTCTGTCTGCCTCTGCCTCCTTCTCTCCAACAGTATTTCTCGTAGGCCTCACCAACCTGTTATTCAGCATCCCAGGACCTTCTGTCATTCAGCCAAATCATGCAAAACTATGACTTAACTCTCCCTCTATTATCTTGACAACTCCACCACTGCTGCACTTGCATCTAAACACAAAATGCATCATGGGACCATTGTCATCACCTTAAACTTTGCCACAAAAATCACTGCATGTGATAAAAAAGGTGCAAGGGGACATAAAATGAGAGCAGGAGCCTTCTTCATCAGCAGATCAGTGCCTGGTGCTAAACGCTACCATCAGCACACTTCTGTCCCTGCAGAGGCAGTGAATTTGCAGCTGGAGTTTAGCAGGTTATTTTCAACCTGTTCACCACCTTAGTTTGTGCTAATGTTTGCTAATTAGCACTAAAAAGCAGGTACAGCTGAGGCTCATGTTAAATGTCAGTAGTTTTACAGATGTCAGTGGTATTCATCCTCGGGGCAACACGATTTGCTCCAAAGTCCATGGCAATAGATCCACTAGCTGATCCTGGGCCAGCGTGGTGGACAGACCCACAGACTGACAGACCTGCTGCTCCCAGTGCTGCTGACGTGACTAAATATCCAGACTGTGTAGTGTACACACACAAAAGAGCAAACCTTCAGTCTCTGGAGCTTTATTGAAGCCTCCATTATGTTAATGGACAATTTACAGCCACCGTGAAAAAATGTTTACGTGACTTTGAAGAGCACTGTGAATCAGGTCAGTGTAAACTCTTTTACTGAACATAGAAACACTCTTGAAATTACAGCGTATCTATTGATTCCCTCAGCGCTGTGAAAGCCTGACATGGTTTTTCTTATTAAACTAATGCTAATAATCCCACTTTCATATGGAGACTGGATGTTTGTGAGATCAGAAACCGAGGGGAGGTTGGCATCTCCCGCTGCGCGGCTAAAGGTCAAGTCATTATATAATCTGCATCTTTGAAAACGCGCGCTTTGTTGCAAGTTAAGCAGGAAAATGATGCAGATGAAGGAAACCTATTGATAAATAGCAACCGCGTTCATAAATAATGGATGATTGGACGGACACAGACGGGAAGAGAGGCGCTCTTGGCCATTTGAGCTGTCACACACTGTAAGTAGGCGACAGTTATAATTAATAGGCTGACAGATCATGCAGTGTGAAGGTACAGTACATATGCGTTGAATGATTGCTCTTAACGGCGCTGTGGCACTGGCACGTTGAAGAGGGATCTGTCGCCTCGCTCATGGGTGAATACACCAGCTCTCCTACTGTGCAGCCAACACCACCACCCTCCTCCATCTGATGGATGAGAGCGCTGTGTTTCTGCATACATAGACTCGGCTCCGCGTGGCTTTCAATTAGAACTGTCAGGAACATGCACTCAGCGCCCCACTGAGATAAAGGCAGGCAAACAAATCAATATGCATGGGGGGGAAGCATTCCTCTAAAACCAACACACATATACAGCACACACCCACTTTATGTATATGTTAAATTTGCATTAAAACACATATTCTACAGTATATGTGCCACACTGACAACTGCAGGCTCAAGGAAAAATCTATACGTGCAGGCACGGATATAAATTTGCAAAATATGCATATAGTGATACATCACATCCACACATACAGTCCTACATACACCTACACATGCCTTTCATCAACATGACTATGCAGCCAGTCATTCTGCAGACATACAGTGCACACTCAAGGATACATACAGTACAGCACTGTGAGTATCCCTGACTTGGATAATTGTCGCTGCTGTAACTCAAAAGACAACATATCCCCCAGCTTTAGAATTAGCATATTCATTATTTAACTGGGGAGCAGCTGGCTAATTGGCAAATGAAATGCTTTCAATAATGTTCACATGAGAAGCAGAATTTGATTAAACTGAATCTGGGGAAAATACCTAAAAGGGAATGAATATAAATGAGAATGTAGGAGAAGAAAAAAAAAAGAAAGAGAACTTTTGGGACATGAGCAAAGTGACAGTGCATGACGTCAGCACAGATGCACAGACTCTGCTGTGTTTGTGTGCAAACAGTCGACAGAAATGCATCAAGAAGTCGTGACAATTATTGCAATTAGCGCTGTTGACTCTCAAAAGAGCACAAGGAAGATATGGCCGCTCTGCTCTGGCGCAGGTACTCCACGTTTAATGGACTCCCACAGTCAACACACTCATGTCAGCTTTCTAAATCAGAAGGAAGTGAAAGGGGGGGAGGGGGGGTTGGATGTGCTCATAAAAATGCCCCCGTGATTCTCATCTCTGCTCATTCGAGTTAATGACACACGCTCTCAGGCCATATATCAGGATCTGTTTGATCCTGGTTAAGGATATTAAACTTTGATGGGTTCCTGCATTCACTTGTCACCGTCGCTTCCTTTGCAGAGGACAGTGCAGAGTTCATTTGATACGGGGCATCCATCAGATAGCCCTAACAGGAAATTACTCTTAAATGCAGGTGCAGGAGTGTTTGGCACAAAGCTGACACAGCTTCATCCCAAAAATGCTCTGCATCCATTTTTTGCTGCTTGTGATTCACAGCAGAAAGAAAAAAAGGTGGCAAGTCAGGAGAGTGGGACAGAGCAGCGGGGCAGTGCTACATCAGGGGAGAGGGGGGGGGCACAGCAGCAGACTAGTGGTAGCCATCAGTTCACATCAACCGACAGCCCGCTAAGTGATTCCCACTAAGATGCTACTGCGCTGAGGATGTCAACACTGCTAGCGGCAGAGCGCCGGGCTGCTGCTGGGACACATTTGAGAAAAGTTGGTCTGCAGCTGGAGGGAGGTGACACCCAGCTATCAGCCTGAGTATTTACTGATAGTACTGCAGCTGCAACTCAGAGGATACCTGCTAAGGTTAGATCTACAGCACGCTAACAGAAAAAACCTCAACTATCCCTTGAATAAAAGCTTCATTAAATTGAATACAACTGAACTTGCGTCCCATAAGAATGAATCATTCAGTGGGTTTGCTTCAGGGTGAAGGTAAAGAGCGAGTTGACCCAGGGTTGAAAACATGAGTCATGTTGCTTTATGCTTTATGAGTTGTGTGTTGGTAAAATTTCTATAAAGCCAATTAGTGATTCAATGCATGAGAAATAAAAGCAAAACCACTCAACTCAAGTAGCATGCAGAACAATCTTTCCTAAGCACACTTTAATGAAAGTGCTTCTTACAGTATAAGACACTCATGACAAAGTGTTCCGCTGTTGTTTATTTTCCTATTTCCCTCTTTGTATTTAATGGTATACATAGTGTCTGGTGGGTGAGCTCCAGTTATGTGACTGTGACGACCCTTTGTGTTCACGGCTGAGCTGAGGCTCTCTCTAGTCTCCACACAATCGCTGGCAGCGGCCTGCTCTTACATTTAAAAACTGGGAGTCCCTGCTGGGTTTGCAGAGGATGCAGAGCGTCCCCAGTCGCCTGATGGGTTGATTTTTTTTATTTTTTTTTATTTTTCCCCTGCCGATGTTGCTGTTGTTGTTGTTGTCGGTAATAGTGTTTTGTTGTCAGACCGCATGAGGGGAAGTGGTGGGTGGGACGCCGACGCCGGCTCCCACAGCTGTGCCGCGGCGGCCCGGAGACAATGGGCGTCCTGGGCGGCTCCGGCGCTAAGCAACAATTGTTTGAGGAACTAGTGGCAACAACACAATCTCGCCGTTTGTGATTAGCATTGGAAATGAGCCGTGCTTCTGAGGGGAAGCCGTCGTCTACGGGCTTTGTTGGAAACGTATAGATCAATGCAGCGCCGAGGGTATTGGCGTGCAAGGTACCGCAAATACTGTGGCTATTTGTAAGGATTGTGACTTCGACGGTTCCCCGCTGTCAACGCCACATTGTCTGGCGACTGTGTGTACACTGTGAGGGCAAAAATAACCTCCATTATTAATAAAACCCAGAGTACAATTTCACTTTTCCAGTCATCCCTCGTCCCACTTCTCAGTGTTAATGAGCTGCGGTTTCGCCATCGTTATCAACGCCACAGCATGTTTAATTATTCATACTGAGCCTGTTCTTTCTGCCATTGTTGCCTGGGCTTTTTCTTTTTTTCTTTTAAGAAATTCTGTTTACACGCAGCTCAGAGGTGTGGTGAATGACAGCTTAGCTGAACCTGGTGGTATGTTTGTCCTGCTTGTACAGAAACCTCCTTGATCACAGCCAACACAGGAGGGATTTGAACGCAGCATATGTTCCGTGCAGAACATACTTGGGAGCAGGTTAGGTCCATATCAGCTCTGCAAATACTTTTATACATTGCTCAAGTATGAAAGGAGCGACGAACTGCAGCTATGAGGGTTGCTGTGCCATTGCATACGATTGATGAATAAATAACACTGGCTACCACAGGGGAGGCCCAGATTTGCAGCATTTCATACACGCTACCTTCTTTCATGATCATCTATCTCCAAAAACATTCCACTACATCCTCCTCCTCCTCTTCTTCCTTCTCTCTCATCCCCGTTTTCTGCCCCCCCTTTCCCATCCAACTCCTGTTTTAGATTTCTTTTGTTTCCATAGAAACTGGGTCTTGTCCCATGCATTTCTCTCTCATGGCAGCTTCCTTCCCTGCTGGATAGGCTTCTGGAAGAGTATCACTCCTTCCAAACAAGCAGCAGCAGCCTAGCCTGCAGCTTAAAGGTATCTAATGGGAATTTTCTCCCACCACAGAGATCCATCAGTCTGATGTGGGCAATAACACCATGGAGCTGTGCATAACGTGTGCAGTGGCTTATATGTTATGCAAATCGATAATAAAGAGCCTGTGTGTGATTGCCTGGGCTATCATGTGGCGGAGGTTTCGCCGTCGGTCTCCGATCAATCGTGACACCGTCTTCATCCTGGATTGTGTTCTCTGCAGAAACTTGTGCAGATCTAAACCACAGCTTAAGTTCAAACGGTGCAGGAAATGAAATACTGCGCTGATGCTCGTCACACAGAAGCTGGGAAGAAATGAAACGGCACACATGGATAAGCCAAGCGGGAACAGAATGAGTGTTTTCGCTAGTTTGTATGCAACAAGTCAATATTTTTACAACGAGGCAATTTTAACCAAGCATACACTCAACGCAGACAACTAATCCTTTGGTTTTATTTGGCTTGTATTTCACGCAGTATAAGCCTCCATTTCTGAAAAGCATCTTACCCTAAGTCCATGGATGGAGAAACTGAGATTAATTAACAAATTCTTATTTACGATGATGGCCCAGTGCCCTTTATCCAAAAAGGGCAACGCTGCCAGAGAAAGTTAACAGATGGGACGGAAGATGCGTTTCCATGCCGAAATTGATTGAGGAATCTCGTTTGTGTGCGTGTTTGAAACGAGATACAGATCGGTGCTTCGATGATAATGTTGTATGAGGTTGGAATAATCAATGGCCAAAGCAAGCGAGTGCTAAGCGCGCCACAGATGCATTGACATTCTGTGCTCAGATGATGAACAAATCCACCTTTGGCGTTTAAAGTTCACCACTCAGGCCGGTTCAAACTTTTTCTCCGCCTCTCTTATTGACCCCGTTAATACTGGAGGGCCTGAAATGACCTGGATGCATTACAGGGTCAAGAGTGTGACTGGCCTCCAGCCTTCTGAATGGTTCCCATTGTGGAGCGTGAGTACAGTACGCTGGCCCTCAGCCTCTGTGAGCCGGCCTCATGAGCAGGTCAATTGAGGTGCAATAGGTGAGTGATAGCTACAACAGAGCTACTGCGGTGCAGCCTGACAGCCTGCTGATCCGTGGCCACGGGAGGCCTTTAAATGGGAAGCCAGACAGGAAAAAAAAAGTAATGTTAGCCCGTGTACTGCGAACAAGACCATTCTGCCCGAATTTGGCCTCATAGTTTAGTGTGTTGAGGAAGTACTTCAGCACCAAGACCTTCCTTTAGTTTTGAGTGAGCCTGGTTCACCTTCTGCTTTTTTATTTTATTTTACAAATCATTCAAAAATGAATAGAGTTGTTTATTTGGACTGATTTGCAACAGGATCAAAATGCATGTGTTCCTTTGTGAAGCAAGGTCAGCAGGTAACCTCGTCACACCTCTGGCTCAGGGAACATTTGATACACCGACTATGTTTGAATTCACAGAGCGATTGTTGTGGATTACTTGCTAAGATGACACTTGTCAAAGTAGAACATGTACGCCTGTTGGCAGCGCACAGCAGGGATTTATCCAGGTTGTTAAAGCTTTAACCCCTTTCAATTCAGCTCATGCTAAATGGATAACAACCACCGAGGTGGATTTCCATTTCATTCTAATTCACATGATCAGCCCTATGTACTCCATTTCCCCTGATGCTACTCATTTCACAACATCCGTCTGCATCGAGCTTCTCTTTCATCATGTGTTTGTATAATTTCAATCTCATAGTCAAAGCAGTGAAAGAAACGGGGAGGGAGGGGGGGGGGGGGGTCCTTTTCAGTCAAAGAGCTCAAAATACATGCTGCAAATAGGAAGGCACACACATCCATTTAATTAATAGACAAAATTAATTACAGCCTGCGCACTTACTGCCTAACCTGCTCCTCTGAATGATCTGACATGAACAGATGGATGCACATAAAACACTGTAAGAGCGGTGGAGTAATTCCTGTAACTGCGGGACCTGTTGGCCAACCTTGTTTGGTTTTGCGCCGACTGACACATTTCATGAAAACAGGCCCAACTTGTTCCAAATTAGCATGTCGACCTCTCGGACCTTTCAGCGTGACAGCAGCGATAAGAGCTGCGCTGTGTGGAGATTTAAGAGGCAATTATTATTTAAAAAAAAAGTCCAACAAACTGCAGGTCGATGATGTTTAAATGGAGGCTTTAATCTGCCTAGGGGGAGATGTACAAGATGACCTGCTGTAGTCATTTCTTTCTTTTTTTTTTTTTAATCGCACTGTGATTGGATTTTATGTTCAACTTTGTCTAACTTGCGAAAATTGATCATTTGTAGCTATGTTGTTTTATTTATTTTTTATTTTCTAAATCTTAACCACTTTTTCTAATCACAGTGCAAATAAAAGAAACACTGCAAGCTAATTTCCAGGGAATCAGGGGATTAAGGAAGAGCACACCTCCATTAGAGTGTGAAAAAGAATCAAAAAAAGTAGATGTAACTTCAATGAAAGCAACTCCTTGTCCAGTTCCAACTAATGATTAACTGTAGCCCAGTCGATTGACACGACATACTTCACAATGCTCCTGATGGCTCATTCAATTAGTCATTTTGCGACTCAGTAGGGTGAATCAGCAGCCCCCCCGACCGCCTGAAAGGATGGAACAAATCATTCAAGTGTTGCACATTGCCGATCAGACCGTTAAGTCTAAACAATGCAGCAGCCTGGAGTGGTACAGTATGATGCTGTAGGAGAGTGAGTCAAACCCGAGTTGCTTCCACCGCTGCTGAGAAACCAGTCAGTGTTTGGTTTGGGCTGGTTGTTTAAACAGACGGAGGAGAGAGGAGACTCCATCATACATGTGCATCGCCACATATCCAGACATCTCCTGTGCTGAGACATCTTTGCAGTCCCCTCCCCTACCGCTGACCCCCGGCGACCCCCAGCTTCCACCACACTCCTCTCATTACACCAGCTGTTTTCTGGCCAGTAGCTCTGGACTGCTTCATTACAGGGACTCTCCGCGCTCGCCGGCACGGCCCCCCCAAGGGCTCGTTATCGATAGCGCTGCACTGAGCAAGCCCGGCCGATTGGAAAGACTGGCTGCCGGAGGCTCCGTGGACGTGCGGGGGCGAGCCGGGGAGAATTCATTAGAGCCTATAGTGGCACCGCTAAATCTGATGCAGCATCTGCAACTTGGTGTGATAGGGACAATTTATTGGAGGGGAGTCTTTTTCCCCCTCTGCTGTGATGTGGGGATGAGAGGGGCTGTAAACACTGGGCTCTCCTCGCGGCGCGTGAAGATAACGGTGGCAGAAGGTTATCTGGCGTTGCAATGGGAGTGATGTATGCATGGTAAATACAGGAGTGGTGTGCTGTTGCGTCAGCTTCCCCTCCTCCTCTTCCTCTCTCTCTCTCCTGTCTTTCTCTCTCGTGGCCTGATGTCTGCGTCGCTCAGGCCCATCCTCACCGATCTGATCTCTTGTTGAAATAAAGATCTGTGGTAAACACTGGAAGGTGTGTGGCGCCGGTCGTCTCAGGTGGATTTAACCTGCAGCAGCCGCCTGCCTGCCTCTCTCTTCAGTCAGTGGGAACTCCAACTAAAACAAACCATAGGAAGATGCACATACACAGCCCTTACCAACGCTCCAAGTGGCCCTTAACAACCGGCCGCTGAATACTGATTACAGACACTCCACCAGCTAGCTCCTTTATTATCTCCTCTTTAATTGGGGCCCGTGTTTGCATCCTTTCCCACCGTGTCGCTCCTGAAGCCTTCTTGGACCTGTTTACCGCTGCGCTTGGGAGACTGAAACAGTGCTCTGGCCCCGGGACAAAGGAAACAATGTCCCCCCCCGTTTGAGGCTGTTCTGCTCGGTGACAGCCCCCTGGCAAGCAGAGGCGACTTCTCTAGCGGCTGGCCTCCACTGTGTCCTCAGGATGAAAGAGACTGTAAGGAAGAGACGGAGGAGGAGGAGGAGGAGGAGGAGGAGGAGGAAGAGCTGCTGCCAGGATGCGAGGTGGACGACGGCACCGCCTGCATGACTGGATACAAGCACATATAAACTCTAAACACACACACACAAACACTCTGCTTGGCCCCTTCACCCCAATTTCTGTCGTTCTGTGCCCTGCAGAATCTAGTCCATCGATCTATCCGGGCCCGACTTCAGTAAATGTACTATTCACAATCTGTCTCCTGCTTCTAATTTCCATTTGAGGGATTGGCCGGTTTGGCTGGAACATAGCCCAGAGGCTGAAGTCCATGGAGAGTGACTTTATTGTCTAGTGCTTTATTTATCCCTCTCTGGGCTAGAAAACTATAGCACCCTCCCCGGCCAGCCAGCACCCTCCAGCTCGGCAGCCAGCGGCGTGCAGCAGCAGAAGAATGGACACTGCAGAGGAGCAGAGGGAGCTGTCTCCTGTGGCTGCGTGGACCGGGAGTCTGTCTCATTCAGGCTGGCAGAGTTGCGCGGCTGTTTGAGCGCCGCCTCGACAGCGCTTGGGCTGTTTTCAGGTTCACTGGCGAGTGTTTAAACAGCCACAGTGCTGAAGGGAGCTCTGGAAACATAAAAGAATTTCCTCTTTTTCTCACTTGCTTATGGCTGCTGGATTCGCTGCGGGCACCAAAATGGCATGTTACTACAGTGTTTTAGACTAATTAGCATTTTGCACTCGTTTTGAAACTACAAATACCACAGCGAGCCAAGATGTCCTTCCACCGACAGTAGCTGCTGTTTCAAAGAGGCTGACTTCCTGTGAAATGCTTTCAGTCTGCTGGTATGCACAAACCTTCACAATGAAACTGACCTGATATGAACTTTCTCAAACTATTTCAAATGAATGTATTTTAAATTATGACAATAGAAGTAGATTTCAAATGAAAAATGTTCTTCTATCATGGTTGTCTCTCTGTGTGTGTTGGTGTTTTTCACACATCTATACTATTGATCCTCTGAGCTGGTTCTCAGTCTGCTGTCTGACCAAGCAGCACACTGAGAGCAAACTGCTTCAAAGACAAACTTTTAAACACATTTAACTGTGAAACACCTTGAGCTGCTGCAGCAGTTGTGGTGATGAAGATTGAAAACGGCCTCTCGGTGACCGACTGAGGAACCAGAGTTAGCCTCTAACGTCCCCTCTGTTCTCTCAGACCTTATTGGGTTGAAGGATGTGGACTTCATGATCTTTTCCCTCATTATCGTGGGTGAACAGGCCTGCGGTGATGAGTCCTTCACCTTGTAGGTGACTCCATGTTCAAAGTGCACCCAGTGTTATCATTAAAAGGCATTTCCTTATCCGAAAGTGCAGTAATGTCAATTTGCTTCATCCTAAGAATACAGTACAGTGCATTGAACTATCAGTGCCCATCCCTAGTCATTACTTTTTAAAGCAGGCCGACACCATATAGATCTGTAAACGTGTTTAACATATGCAGTATTACCAACAGCCTCTGACTTCATAGAATCAAAGGAAAAACAGTAGCAGATAATCATCTTCCCACACACTAATCCCTGGATAAATTCTTCATTTTATATTGACTATGCTATAGATAAAGTGTATTAATATTGCATATTGTGATACAGTATTTCTAGTGTGATTATGATGCATAGCGCCTCACAGCTTTGCTTTTGTTCACATTCACAGCAAGAGAAATTAGTTTCTTATCTCTGGCATGATATAAGAAAACACATCAGCGCCTATAGCGAGAGTTGCGTTCTTCTCACAGGACGGGAGAAACACATGTCTCAAATGTGTCGACATCAGAGGAAGAAGACATGAAACTGTGTCATGTATGCCTGCAAACAAACTAGGCTAATACTCTGAGTATTTCAAATATCGCAGAGTAAATGATCCGTTGCTTAAAGCAAATTGAAATGATGCATTTTCCTCATTTTCTTTGTGGAAGGGGGGGCACACGCATGACGGGAATGAAAGAGAAGTTGTCAGTAAAGATGACTTTCTTCCTAAAAGCCGTAATTTGAAAATGAAAATAATGCGAGTTTATTTCTGCCAAAGATGATAAGTGACGCTGACACGGAGCGATCTTTCTGAAGCTGTGGGGCCGCTGTAAGCCGAGGCTGTGATGATTGATGTGGTGGTTTTAAAGTCATGTGCATCAATGGCACACTGGGGAGTGGGCTGGGATAGTCAGAACTCGCTTGACGAAAAGGTTAACTTAACAGGGGACGGGGAGATAATAAACATGTTGGTGGTAAAATAGGGAGGGGAATGAATCAACAGTGACAGAAAAAAGAAGAAATGCGATAAGAGAAGGAAAACAGTGTAAATAAAAAAGAATTCACACTTGACTCTGCTTCTGTAATAACTCCCGTGGCCATGTATGACCATCTGCCTGCAGAACCGTGCAGGGCCGGTGCTGGCGGCGGACGTGCCTGTCTGCCTGTGGCTCTGCCAGGACCCCGTCCACCTGCAGTGACCTAACAGAGCGCCCGTCTGCTTCCGAAGCCCCCACCTGGCACAAACCTGGCTCAGCCATGTCCTCATGTGTGCGTCTTGTTTATGTATCAGGAGTGTGTGTGTGTGTGTGTCAGGAAGACGGAGCGCCGTCAGATGAGTGAGCCGGGGACGTTAGCTGTCGATGAGGTGTAAAGAGGGACAACCTCATGCTCGCTGTCCTTCCCGGTCGCGCCGTACTAAGCAGGCAACAGATGGCCTGCTGGCATAATAAGCTGTATAATGGCCACACGCAGAGATGCACACACACACACACACACACACACACACACACACACACACACACACACAGACACAGACACACACAGACGAGCTGGCATGAGAAGAGACACAGCTACATACTACACAGGTCTGCTTCACCGCTGACCACACCTGGGATCAGTGATGGATGTGGCTGGGTGTGGTCTGCTGCACCTGTGCTAATCAAACTGCTGTTTCACATTGTTTGCTTAAAGGGATAGTTCAACATTTTGGCAAATTGGCCCATCGCCATAATCCCTATAGTCATAGCAGTAGGTTTGTTACCTTTATTTGTCGGTGCAAGCTATTTTTAGAACAGCAGAGCAGAGCCGTGAGCTGCTCAAACCTACGCTACGGTGTGGTGAATGTGCAGGTCACAACTTGTCCACCAGAGCGTTTTGAAGTTGTTGGATTGTGTATTTGATGAGTTTGAGCAGCTCGCAGCCCTGCTCTGCCGTTCTAAAAATAGCTTGCACCGACAAATAAAGGTAACAAACCTACTGCTATGACTATAGGGATTATGGCAATGGGCCAATTTGCCAAAATGTTGAACTATCCCTTTAAATCGCCTGGTAAAGTCATGCTTTTATTTGACTTGAGTTATTTATTGCACATTTTTACTACTCCATTAGTGTTTTTAAGGGTCAACACCGGACTAACTGACGAGTTAAATGTGTATTCTTGCTGTCAACGTGGCAAACAAGAGTGCAAACAAATTAACAGCTTCTCGAGGACATTCATTACAGCACAGGAAGCGGACAAAAGCACCTCCAGCAGGACTCCTGCAGAGCAATGCTGACTCATAAATCACACACTCCTGATTGGGAGACGGTGACCTTGTTATGAAATGTGAAATGCTGCCCACTAGCCATTAACTCCAAGTCGTGCCTTTGAATTGGGTGAGTCATTAACGTGAGTGGGCTTTACTCCTCACTGCTCTGGCTTCACAGTTCAAGAAGCTGAGTGGACGCAGGAAACCGATACGGGCGGTGGCCGTGCCCACGAAGGCAGAAGTAAAGCAATTTTATTAAGTCCTTGAATTTGGAGAGTGCTGCGCTGAAATGTGTGAGCTTAATTTAATGTCCACTTAATAACCTGGAGCTATAATGAGGCAGGAATATGGATACACACACATATATTATCTCGGTTTCTATGGGATATATGACACCAGTCACTCTCCATGTGAGACTGTGGCATTTCAGTCTGGAACTGATCTGCTCGTAAACAGAGATAGAGACAGTTATAGACAGATAAATCCTTCATAACACAAATGGAAGGTGCAATTTTGGACAGTATCAACTCTCTTGGCTGCAGAATTTGTGTCTGGATATCACAAAGCCTTCTTACTTCTTATTACATAATCTCTCCCCTGTTTTCTGTTGGACTGAATATCTCAGTTGTTGTAATACTGAAGATCAAGGATTTTTGTTTTTGTCCTGTTTATTTTATTATTTCCCAAACAAAATGGCCAAATGGTTTAATATTCTATGGGTGTCTGATTGTTGAAGGCATAACTCCAAAGCTGTGGGTAATGAGTCGCTGCTATAAAAGCCACAGGAGGAGGATTTCCACAGGAGTTTAGAGGCTGACTGCAAGGATTTGCTCCCATTTAGCCCCAAGAGCATTAGTCAGGTTGGGCACTGATGGTGGTCGATAAGGCCTGGCTCTGACCCTATCACCACCACAGACAGCGTTGATATTGGACAATTCCACAAAACCCCAGATTATACTCAAAGCCAATGTTTTCTTTCTTTTTAAAGTTCCATTGCCAGTGTTTTCCAAAATTGTGTTGCTCTCCAAAAGTAGAATACTATAGTTAAGCTCTCTTTGATGTAGTATTATGTGTCTGTGGTCATTTTAAGTAAGTCTTCTTGGTTGGTTTGAGACTTTTTGTGCTTGTTTTCAATCTCTTTGTAGTTGATTTGCGCCTCCGCAGCCATTTCTCATCTCTTTAAGGTCATTTTGAGGCTCTTTGTAGTCATTTTGAGTCTCTGTGATGTCGGCCTGAGTCTCTTTGTAGGTTTTCTATTGAATTTCCTTCAAGAAATGTGAACAGTCACTTCAAACGTAGGCTCTGTGCTCAGTAGGCCTCGTCAATAATCCATCCACAGACACAGAGGTTGGATGTGTTACACCCTCACTTTCCGCCTCACTACTTCCTACTTCCACTCAACTGGACATAAGTAGTATGTGGAATCGTGACACTTGTCCACACAAACTTAGTGCGCATTGTCCTAATGTGCCTGGCTTTGTGCACAGTCATGTTAAAATCAGATACGTTCCTCACATTTATGTCACAAACATAGTGTTTCTCTACAGCAGAACTTAAGGACAAGACCAAACCTTTTTTATGTACATGTTCTATGCATTATGAATAAGGATTCTCATGATAGATGATGATATTGGTGATGGATGATTGCTAATCGCTCATGTCTATGCAAATGTCAATGTAATATCTGACTTGTTTTCCTATAAATGTACATTATTATTTTGCATTCAATTAACATTCATTTCATTTACACTGCCACTGTAGCTTATATATAAAATGCATATAATTGATGCTTGCAACATGCAAGCCCATGAATGATACTGTAATGAACCTGTTTGTGTGTTGGTGCATTGCACATAACAATGTGATTAAAAAGAGTGGGGGATGACAGACAGATTGACAGATGATGTCATGGTAACGCATTATTTGGGATGAAGGTTTGCGTTAACAGAGCCATAAAATCTATTTCTCACCCTGCTGTCATCACTCTTATTATATCAGCTATCGGCAATTTCACGGGGTGACAGTAGGATGATGAGGCTGCGGTAAAGATCATGCAACCCTATTGGGCACGGTGGCTTTAGAAATAATGTAGCCTCAAATTCAAGCTGATGTGAAACAGAGAGATGGACAGAGATACAGTATGAATGGGAGACAGACAGGCTGATAGATAGTGGTGAAGAGATTCATTAAATCCACAGATTCACCATTAATTTTCTGTATGTGTGAGTCATCCAGGCACCACAGATGCTACCAACATGAGCATGCTAATGACTCATTCATATCTGACAGGGTCTCGTTAATTTCTCATTAACATAGATCATGGAGCATGTCAGCTGACACAGTTGAGTATGAGGGCTCAGTGTGTGTGAGTGTGTGTTTGCACATAGCTGAGCTGAACAGCTGTGAGCCTGGTAAAACAAGGTGTAAAAACAGTGAGGTCATAGATCTAGTTTAGACACTGTGAGTGTCTTTGTCTTTGTTCAGGTGAGAGTTTGTGTTGTCGTTGCCAGAAAAGTGCCCCGGCGCCGAAAACCTGAACACGGCCCAGCTTCATAGGCGGGCCAAAGCGCCACGGAGTGCGATGTCCAAGCTGATTGGCTCAATGGCGCGTGACGGCCGAGGTGATTGGATCAACAGTGCGTGAGATCCAGTTCGACTGGGCGAAGTGACCACCGGCTGAATGCTGAGGACACAGCTGCTCTCCGGGCTCGCTGCTTCCCGTCCTGCAGCCGAGACCGCGCACAGTCGCACAAGTGGAGCCACTACACACACACACACACACACACGCTGCTGAGCATGTTGTAGCTCCATATGTAGCGCCATGCTGCGTTGCCCTAGGGAGGCATTACCATTTAGAGTAGGGGGAGCGATCCAACAGTGCTCGACGCAGCCGTGGCTCATGTGGTGGCCGCACTCTTTTCTCAGGAAGCGACACTTCTGGACCACAGCCTGCTGTTGCTGTCTGTCCCGGCGCCAGCAAACTATTAGCTCGAGTACTATCCATCATGAAGCCTCTCCTGGTTCTCGACGTAAATTTCATCCTCTCCATCTCTGTCTCAAGGCCGATTTGTCTCTGCAGCAGTCAAACCCACATATAGGAACAGTTTCTACACAGACCATGTACACCTGTTAACCTGCTACTTTATTTGAATATATTATATGCTGATTCATACTGTTTATTTGTTAATCTTATCAAAATAGAAAAAAAAAGATGACTGTCCCCTAAGGGCTCATGGGAGCTGTAGTTTAATTTAAGTAAAGCCAGACAGTGCAACAGCTGATGTAGTTGAAGTGTTGTTGGTTTGGGTCTTTTCATGGGATTTGTTAACTATTGGATATTGACAGTCTTATCCTCTCAGTGTGCTTTCCTTTCACAATAAAACTAATGTAAGTAAAATGTGTCCTCTGTGGCTTAAATGGCCTCCCAAGACAGCTTAAAGTCTTACAGAGCTGTAAGCTATTTTACAATGAGTCTTCAGTTTCACTGTCCCACAATGCAGTGGGTCAGAGGCTGCAGGCTTTGGACCTTAAAGGTTGAAAGATTTCTGCTACACAAGATGTTTAGATTTTAAAAATCAGAAGGAGATATTTCAAACACGCTAAGATGTTGGTAATGTACAAAACTCTTGTGCAAGTCAACAGCGCCACATTTGGCAGAATGAGCTGCAGTGAGGATGAATGAAAGTGACATCATGTGTTAGCCTGGTCTGTCTCTGCCTGATAATCACTCTAAATACGACTGCACTCTGTTCTCAGCGCCGGAGCTCAGCTGTGGTGTGTGCACCACCGGCTTTTAGCTCTGTTACCGTGCAGGGGATGTGGCACAAGAGGGGGGGACCAAAAACTGTCATCATCACTGCCACTATAATTCACAGCGATAATGGGTCATTTATCCATGCTCATTTTCCAGGCTAATTTACTAATTGAACTCAGTAGGAAAATTGGTTGGGAGTAAAAAAAAAAAAAAAAGAAAGAAAGAAAGGAATCCTCAAGAAGCGGGTGCAGCGTCAGAGCAGGCTACTGATAAATGACTGGTTAATTACAGATTAAATGCAGTTTAATTGATTTATTTGATGCTCTACTTTGTAATTACTTTACAGCACAAAATTTTGCAAATCACATCCGTATTCATCTAAATATGATTAAAGAAGTATAAGCAAGCAGGTTCACTCATCTTGCCACTGCAGGAGCCACACACACCTCTTTTCTGTTTCCCCTCCATTATGTACAAATCTCATCCCTCAGCAGGTGCACACACACACTCCATGAATCAACTATCTCCAGTGGGTGAGCTCAGAGCTTGTACAGTGCAGCCAGGCCGGGGAAGGGAGTGAATGCGCTGTGGGAGAAAAGAGATCGCCCGCCGCAGTGTCTCTCCTCCTGCCTCGGTCCTTATCGGCGGCGGCGAGGCGCTGGCAGGAAATGGCGGCCCGTCACGGCTCTTTGGGCTGCCAGGAGATGGCCATTATCGCCGGCACTCCATGGCTGTCTGCGCCGCTATCTCCACTCGGCAAGGCTCTTCTTTATGTGCTGAGGGACACCTCTCCAAAAAGTGTGTGCATGTGTCGCATGACTGTGTGGAGAAAAATCGACGGCGAGGTCGCTTTTCTAATTCTCTCTTCATAAGAGTGGTTCTTCTTAGAGCAGAGATCAATACAGGCTGAGCAGGGCAGAATGAAAGTCTTACTGGCCACAGCGCTGCTCACACCTTCCACCCTCACATACAGTATGGACCTGAGTTTTGGTAAGTGGGGGCTGATAATGTGGTTCACATCAAGTCTCACCTTCAAAACACATTTCAGAGTAGACTATGATCTGCTCCTTACAGGAACTGATTTTCAAACACTTCTTCAAAAGAAGAGTTTTCAACAGGAGCAGAAGTGCAGAGCCGTGCAGCTTCTGTTTAGTTTGGTACTGTAGCTGCATGATAAAAAAGAGAGAGGATCAGCAGAGGAGGGGATTAATTCTTGTATGGACTGATGCTGGATGAAAAGTCAAGGCCTCACTACAGTTATCAGGATGCAGCTCATGTCCAGAAAGCACCGGCCGAAGACTTCCCACTGGTGTTGTTGCGCGTTCGGTACAAATTGAGTTTGCACTGCTACGCACTACCTTCAGGAAATAGCCATATGCTCGCCCTCTACAATCCGACACTGACAAAAGTTTTCACTGTCTTCTGCCTCTGCAGCATATGTTACCTGACAGCCGTATAAATGGAAGTGTTATGACCTTAAATAGTGTTTAAAATGTGCTTAATTAGGCCATGAGTAAGTTTAGCTTTAAGGCAAGGTAAAAATCACCATTGAAATACAGTGTGCAGGGTGTAAAGTAACATGCTGTTGTTTTACTAAAACAACTAACATACAAATCAACACTGGTAAATCCTACGCATCAATCACACATGGTTAATGCCTAAAAGTTCTATTCCCAGTGCCAATACTAAACCTTGGATTCAGCCATTAAAACATAACAACTTTGCCTCTCTGTGGGTTTTCCTGGGCTCTATGTTGTACACAAGTATTCTGGTGCAGTGAACAACTCATGTTTTTTTGTTTTCACTCGTCAGTGAAGAAAAACTCAGAGACTGAAGAGAAAAAACAACTCGGCCTACTTTGCCCCAATCTAAGACTGGGCTGTGATTCTCCAGACGGGAAATGAAGGTGTATTAATGCAGCCATTAGCCACTGTTTCATCCCCACAGACCAGAGATGTTTCCATCCGCAGGCTAGGAGATAATTACAGTTGCAGAGTTGACACTAAAACTCACTGCTGTACTCACAAGCACACATGTTGAGAGCAGAGGACATTTGCGTGTGGGTGCAACAAGCACTTTGTTCATAAAAAGGCCACTTAGCAGGGGAACTTTAAAGTGGTCACTTATTGCCCTTGTGTTTGGTTAATTTCAGATTTAAGTTAAGTGCATTCTCAAATTTCTATTTGGCCACAACCCAAAACTCAAAGTGAATGTTATTGAAAGCTTCACATGAGTGATGTATTGTGAATGACAACATCATCCTTCACATATATTAAAAATTGTATATGTGTGTGTTTGAATAGATATATGATCAAACCAGAGCTAACTTTAACAGCACCGGTCCAAAACAAACAGACAAAAGCTGATCGGCAAAGTCAGATTCTTGTTCAAACAAACAGAGAAAATCCTCGACAGATCCTTGTAGCTGCACAAGCATGTGTGATACAGAAAGCAGCTGAATTCTGGCTTATCTCTCCCGTGTGGGCCAGATGCATATAATCAGTCCCGTCAACCGATGCATAGCGAATCAAAGCTCCTTCACGAGAAATGCCAACTCTGACACGAAGCACTCGACACAATCAGGAATCTGCTGGTGTAAAATGAACGTATGGATAAAGATATTTAATGCCCCCCGAGTTACACTCGGCTGTGTTTAAATGGGGAGCAGCCACCAAAATGACACTTCAGCCCTGAAAGGGATAAAAAATGAATTTGTGTTTCTCATTATTTGCCCATTCAACCGCGGCCATTCAAGCAGAAAGCCAAGGAAGTGCGAATGATCCACAGAGAAGATAAACGGCGACGGCTGCATTGAAAAGGAGGAGGGTTTGCTCTATGACATTGCGCCAACTTAGTGTCCACGTCTCCAAAGAAATGTACATTTTCATAATTATTCAGAACACCTGGATATGAGTCCCTACAGTTTGTTAATTAGCAAAACTCATCTGTCAAGTGAGCTCCTGAATAGCAGGGCTGGGACTCGGTACACAAAGTCACTTTGCCCTGAAACTCCCATGTGTCTCACTTCAGCCTGTATTGTTTGGGTGTATTAATGTAAGGCTAATCTCTGCGCCCCAGCATGCACCGGGACAGGACGCTGCTGAAGGAGGGAACACATTTCAGCTTTTTTTCCCCCATTGAGTTGTTGTCTTTTTTTTTCACCTTGTATCGCTTTTGTTTAGGCGTCGCATTAACTTTGCATAAATCCTCCATTTCTCTGCACCTCAATGGCAGCACAATGGAAGTGTTGACATTCAGGGCAGGGAGAGAGACTGTGTGGTGATACTGTGTTAACAGAGCTGGATAGGCATGGTGTCTTCTGTCTTTAGAAGGTCGGATAAAAGAATCTGATATCAATTATCTCTGGTTATCTGAATGTGACGTGTTAATGATTAGTTAAATCGACAAAGACAAAATAATATACTGGTGTAATATATTAAAATGAATATTAGGAGGGAGGGGGCAGTCAGAGCTCATGCCTGCAGCTCATACCACTCTATAATTTCAGTGGCAGCATTTCTGATTCAATATTTGAGATGAAAATGGAGGAAATTATCTATTTTAGTAGCAAAAGTTTAACCACTCAAATCATATTGACTTTGCTTTGATCATATCACATTATATGAGTGTGGATCTCGACTCTTCGGAGAGGGAGAGATACTATTAACCTCTATCTGTAACAAATCTGAACAAACCTGACAAGATGTCACCGAGCTGGTGCTGCAAGGCTCCACTATCTCCTCCTGTATTTAATTGTTCAAACTAAACACAAGATCTCCCTTCATCATCTTGACATGGTGAATCAGACAATCCTTCTCTTTACCAGGTGAAAACACTCATTCCTCATTTTCCACAAACACTTCAAGTAAAGGAGCCACATCTTTTTCTTTTTTTTTTCAGTTACAGCATGAAAAATGAGACTTTGTTTGCGAAACAGGCTTCGTCAGCAATCCCTTCACACTCGATATGCAGCTGATTAGCCAGGAATAAATAATGGCTCATTAGGAATCATTATAAATTTATCAGATACAAGACCATGTGACCTGAAAAAGGCAAGTGAAAACAAAGCGGATTAGGGTGAGAGAGGGAGAAGCAGCAGATTCAGCCTTTGTCGAGGTGAGATAATGAAATAGCTCGCTAATAGAGCCGTAATCTGGGCCGCGCCGGCGCCAAAACCCACGTTACTGTGTCAGCGGCCACTCTCGCGGTGTGTTTGATGTTGACAGAAAGAGAGACGGAGCATGAACGCCTGGCTGTGTTTGGAGTGGGTGTGTGTTTGTGTGTGTGTGTGTGTGTGTGTGTGTGTGTGTGCAGAAAAGGGGAGGATGTGGATGTCAGGGGACGGGAGGGAGGATGGTACAAAACGCAAAGGGGAAGGCAGCAATCAAGGCTCAATCTGCACATCCTCTGCCCCCAATTAGTGTAAGAAGAGTATAATAAGCAGTGGCTGGTACCTCCCAGTGGAAAATGACACAAACAACAAGACGCCAGCAGAGAAACAGACGGGGAGGAGAGGAGGAGAAGAACTGTGGTGATGCGCAGGAGGAAAAGGAAGGAAAAGTAGGAGGAGAATCAATTCTCAGCTTTGCGCCCTGGGCCACGGCGTGTCATCACATCTGTATCAAACCTGTCAGCAGCTCTGGGTCTACCTGTTGGCGGAGCGAGCGACTGCTGGGAGGGAGAGAGGGGAGAAGTGACAGCGAGCGAGAAGCAGAAACAAAGAGGAGGAGAAAACGAGTGAGAGGAGATCCGGAGGTGGTGAGATGGAGAGAAAGAGAGCAGGAGTGGTGGAGATAACTGACTTCCTCTGCAGCTTAGAGACGTGGCAACATATGACTTCTGCTAACAATAAACTGTACATAATGGGCCCTACATTATTAATTCACTGTAATAAATGAATGCCAAATTATTCAGCAATAAACTTCATTTTTTTTCTAACAAATAGCCTGGAGCCAAAGACGGATTATGAGACCACAGGCCCCTGGAGGGAGACATTTAAAAGCCACACTATACAGTAATCTCCTACATCTCCCTTGTGGTGCTTGGTTTGTGTCTCTCTAGTCATCTTTCATTATCTTGCCATCACTTTGTCTCCATGTAGTTGTTTTGCATCTATTTGTTCATTCTGCATCCCTCTGTCTTTGTGGCCATTTTACATCATTTTGTAGTCGTTTTGCATTTCTCTGTATTTCATGTGTAGTCTTTGTGGTCATGTATTTTATCTATTGTTTTGCAGATTTTGTTGCTATTTTGCGGCTCTTTGTCATTGTTGGGATAACTAGGAGTAAGAAGGAAATGGTTCTAACTCCATCATGCTGAACTCTGTCTCCTCAGGTTCACACAGAACAAACTCTAGCAGTGTAAAAGAGAGTGCTGCGGTCTGCAGGAGGTTTTCTCAACACCTCTGTGAGCTTGACAAAATTGAGATCTAGCTGAACGAGATTACAATTAAGCAGCATGACACATGACTCAGCGACTTCATGGACTGTTTCTTAGCTCATATTTATTCATAAACCAGTTCAGTCCAGAGTTGAGACGAAATGTGGCTGAATTTCAAAAACAAGAGTCAGTGAATCAGGTACAAGAGGAGCTGCTGTTTAAACACTTGAATAATCCAGACCATTACTTTATAGTCATCTTAACACATTTATTAAGTCCTTCGTATTTTACATTCAATATTTCTGTGAATGCTTCGCTTTCAGCCACTGTGTCTGGTGCAGAATGTGTGTGAAAGGGTGAATGTGGTTCAAGTGACTAGAAAAGCGCTAAAAGTGCAAATCCGTTTACCATTTACCAGGCCGCTGATGTCATGAACTTCCACACAAATTAGAGTTTAGAGAAGAAAATGTTATCGTGGTAGACTAAATCATGAATACTTAAAGACTTGAAATCAAGTATTTTACGAGCGTGTGCAAAAGATTTGTCAGATTCCACCAAACACAAGGTTGTGTTACACCGTTAATAAGAGAAAATCACAGTCCTAATGATCATGCTGCTCCTTCTGCATGTGCGTGTTCGATAAAGTTCTAATAAAACTGAACTTATCAGTCGGATCGTTGCAGCCTCCCACTCAGTGACTGTTACTTCTGCACAGCCGACGATTTTGACAAAATCTCAGTCTGTCTCTATCAGACAACATGTCTTCCTCCTGCCTGCACACACGCTAGCGCACCACAGAGATGTTGTTTTTCATCTCACTCTCTGCTGGAATACTCCCTTGGGCAATTCTTTGACTTCTCTTTCCTCATTGAATTCGACAACTTCACAGCCAGATGTTGAAGACGAGATCATCTTTTAATTAACCTGGGACGTACCAGACTTTTCTTTCTGTTTCGCCTTCCTCTCCACACTCCGCTAAGTACACAAGCTTTACTGTCAGAATCCTCCCCGACAAAATACACAGAAGTACAGTGCAGCTTAGTTAAGGGCTGACCTTTAATTATCCTACATTCATCTACAATGATGTTAAAACAACTCTTGTTAATTACAAAGTATCTTTCATATACTGCAAGTACTGTATCTGCAGCGCAGGGACCCCGGCCCTCACATCAGAATAAGTCTGCTGTTTTAAACACTTTCTTAATTTATCTGAATCAAATGAATCCGTTTTGAGGAGAAGGAAATGGAGAAGTGGATGTGATTTGGAGCTGGGCACAGACCTGTAATGTCACGAGCATGTGGCATTTGCCTGAGCCCAGTTTTAATATCAGTGGTGGCAGTAGTCGCCTAAGGCCTGAGAGTCTGGGCACGGTGTGAGTGGTCAGACTGATGTGGTCTGGTGGGTCTAAACTCAAGCGCCTATGTCCACCATACTTAACCTCCTGTTGTTTTGCAGTCACAGAATGGTTTACAACTGCTCTGAAATTCAAAGAATCCTGGTGAAAAAGGATTTACTTGCAAAAGGTTAAAACACAGGCTGCAAACGTAGTGGATTTACGAGGCCAAATCTGCCTTAGCTACATGTGTTTAATGTCCAGTGAGGAGACAAAGGCCCGTGTAGCTGTGAGAGATGATCTGTCAGTGATTTCCCCACCCACAGGGATAACTGTGTGCAGCGGCGGTGAGCACAGACAGAGAGAGATTGGAGGATGAGACAAACACGGAGAGAATCAAAGAGGCGAAAACGACAGGAATAAAGGGATGTGATGTAAAAAAAAAAAGAAAAAAAAAGAAAAAGAAATAACAATGCCTGATTGCTGCATTTTCAACCTGGCATCACTAGAAATATAACTGCTGAAAGATATTAGAGACATTTGATGGTGTGATTTTCATCCCCTTCTCAGTGCAATAAGCATTTCTTCAAAACTAATTATTTTGTTAGTCAGTTCTGTCCTCAGTAATCATCTTCTGCTATTTCTCCTCCCATACAACCAGCAGTCCTTTCTCTAAATGCTAAATATGAATCCAGAACTCCTTTGGCCTGTTGCTCAGTCTAACGATGCTCCGCTCCGTGGCATCATCCGGGTGAAACCTGGCGCACTCGCCCTTTTACCGAGGAGGAAACGTGGCATGGAGCTAGCCATTAGCGTAGCTAGTGCTGAGCAAACGTAATTAAAGCAGTGGCAGCCTGGCTAATGCTGAGCTTAACACAATCCCTAGCCCCCATGCTAATGTGATGGAATGTTTGTCGGGTTGTCCCTGATTGGCTCGTTAAAGACACGAGAGCCTGCGAGAGCCGGGAGGAGCAGAGACGGAGGGGGCGGCGGGGAATGAACGGTGGGAGACGAAGGCGGGGAAGGTAAAGGGAAGCTTTGCTGCTGAGATGAAAGGAGAGAGCGTGCAGCTTGTCAAACATCAATAAAAAAAAAACAAGAGACAGTCAAAGCAGAAGTTAAAAACCAAAAGAACAAAGGTGCAGGATGCTGTGTTGCTCTGCGTGGAGGAAAAGTTGAGTGGCAAAATGAGGGGATTTTCTTAAGCTGAGTTCACCGGTGCACAGCCTTGGTGTTTTTTAGTTTGGTTCAGCAAGTGATTAATTCTTTTAAGGAATATTTAGCATCAATTGCCTGTGAGAAGTGGCTGTTCTACACACACCTGAGTGTCAGGTGTCAAGTCTTTTAGAGCAGCTCCACTTCTCTAAATGCTAAAAAGCAGCTTGAATGCTTCGTGTCTTATCTCCTCCAGCACAGCCAACACCGGACCTTCCTCTGGGAGAGAAAAGAAGAAATAGCATCCCACAATTCCTTGCTGCGGTAACATTTAAAGCGATGCATCTCCGCAGACCTACATAAATGAATGCACTGAAATTAATGTTCTCGTCTTCACCTTAACCTCATGACATTTCTCATGCCAGGAGAGCTACGGGATCGAACATGACATGCTGCTGAATGGTGACTATGTATAGATGAATTATGTATTCTGCTCATACTGTAAGTGAAGACAGAATACTCCTGATGTATGTATGGAAGAAACCCACTAACCTCACACATATCCTTGCAGATTTCAATGAAGGTTTGATCATCATCAGTGAAGGAAGAAGCTGCACAAGTTTGATAAAGACAGCACGACAACCAATAGTCTTACTGCAAAATGTTAAAGGGATAGTTCAACATTTTGGCAAATTGGGCCATTACCATAATCCCTATAGTCATAGCAGTAGGTTTGTTACCTTTAATTGTCGGTGCAAGCTATTTTTAGAACAGCAGAGCAGAGTTGCTAGCTGCTCAGAGCTACGCTACGGAGGCTAATGGGATTTCTTGGTTTCCCTCATCAAACTCATCAAATACACAATCCAACAACTCCACAACGCTCTGGTGGACAATTTGTGAGCTGCACAAACCTACAGTAACGAACCTACTGCTATGACTATAGGGGTTATGGCAATGGGCCATTTGCCAAAATGTTGAACTATCCCTTTAACTGGTGATGTTCTTTCACTTCTCTGTTTCTCACTCTGGCCAAAGGTCTGTGTCATTTTGTGAGGTGTTGATCTGGATATTCATAGTTTTTTTAGTGGGTGTGCCAACTTTTGTGGGAAATTGTGGCAGGTTTACCGCCTCCATATGGTGACGCCCCGCCTCCCTTGAACTCAGAAGGATAATTACGGAGCAGAGGCTCTGCCAGGTCTTATTGCACGGTGCATCAGTGTCCAATCTCACGGACACTTTAGTGGCTCAAAGCAGCCAGGTTTTAAAATCACGCACACAGCTTTGCCAAAACACTGCAGCAGACTCACAGCAGCAGAATGATGCCCACGGCTTCGGGATGAGACACTTCACCTTCAGGTGTCTATACAGTTTGTCTGCTGGAGCTCTGCAGATCAAACCAACTAAATCCTAAAGAAGGAAACTTGATCGAGTGGACAGTGTCAGTCAGACCTGCTCCACAACATCAGAAGGTGCCGTCCTCACCCTGTGCGTGCCAGAGACATGAGACACTGAGCCGAGGCTTCCCACCAAGCGGAGCATGCTGGGTGCTAATGGACTGGACGGGGACTGCTGCACCAACTATAAAAAATTGATAAGAGGGCAAATGCTCGCTGCCAGCTCCCCCTCCAAACAAGAGAATGTAAAGATTACAGATACTCAGTCTCTACACGGGCTAATGCAAGGCCACAGTGTAGCTGCTGTTTGTGCACTCAGCACCACTACACTACAGTACATATTGAAAAAGAGCTTTGACAATGTAAACACTAAACTATATAAATTGGGGAAAAAATTGAATTCTCCTTTCCATTTTGAACATCCATCTCTCCAAATTAATGTTTCAGAAGATGCTTGTACAATACATGATTTTATGATTGCTCAAGGAAATCAAACTGATGAATGACTCGCCATCTTTCGGCCATCTTCTCTTGTTGAAGTGAAAATGATTAGGGCCGACTCGGGGGATAAATCCTCCCTCTGTTTAGAGAAGAGGAGCACAGACCTTGAATATAGAGAAACAGAGGCGGTGAATTTAACTTAATCCATGGTGAAAGCATGCAGGCCATACATGGTTACAGTTGCTATGTGGGCTTCATGTTAACATTACTTCATGTTAATATTGGAAATGTGGTCTATATTAACACAAGACTCAGGCAAAAAGGTGCTGTACCAGCCTCACCATAAAGAAGCAGCTCTGCTCTTCTGCTGCAGACTCCTAGCAACCACAGCATCAGGCTGTTTGAGATCTTACACCTCTCCTGCCCCGGAGCACTGAGCATGCTACAGGACACAGGAGAGCTTCTACACTGAAGCAAGCGGTCCATTTAAATATGAAAAAAACAACCACAACTTCAGATAAAGGATTTTGCTTTAACATAATTCCACCTCTAATAGAGCAAATGATGGTCAAATCTGCTTCTCAAGCTGTCCCAGAATACCACACAGTCAGCTTTTACATTATCAAGGGTTAAAGTGATTTTTCTTGGTCACAGTAAACCAACACGGTCTGATAAATTGCTTCTGTGATATAATTTTTCCTCTAAAAGCTACTGTGCACCTAACTAATCTGTCAGTACATCACTTTGGTTAAATGAAAGCGCACGTTGTCTTTACGGGAGAAAGAGGAGGTGAATGTGGACGTGGAAGCTCTTTGCTCAATAACACACTGAAATTATTCACATTCAAAGTGAGAAAACGAGCAAACTCCAAACTCATCTCTACAAATCAGCACAATCCACTGATTGCCTTGAGAGTCAGGCTCCCCCCATGTCTCTCTTCATTCAAATAACAACTGTGAGAATTTCATAACCTTCTGTTATAATTACTGCATTAAGGCTCCTTCATGTATCCTTAATAACAAAAGCATCTTCACCCTGGCTGGGTTCTTATGAGTAATGACGGCTATACCACATTAGATACCATCTCCTGCTCCTTCTCACATCAGGCCCTCCAAAATCCTTTCAGAAAGCTCTGATGCTTTAAGAGCCTCAGCCACCGTCTGCTGCTGCAATCTCATGGACCATTAGAAAATGACACCTCCCTCCTTAAATCCCAGCATGAGGGGGTAAAAAGGTGCTGAATAATAATGTGCAAAGATTGTACAGGAAATCGCAGCTCATAGTGTGTGAGCCTATCAAACCCATGTTCAGTCAGTGTGCTCGCTGGTTGCTAAACTAAAACACTTCACCTAAGCCTTCCTGGAAGTGTTTAATCTTCCTCCTTCGTCTTGCACAGTAAAATATACATTTTCTGAGCTACATGATCAATATTTCTCTACTGTATCTCAAATACGACCTCTGTCTCAAGCTTCTTTCATTAATTCTCTGGCAGCACACTGTGACTGAACCTTAAACCTTTTTAGAATAAGAAGATAAATGGTTAAATGAAGTGGCGGCAGGTGACACACAGACACCAGGGACTGTTTTTTTGCTTGGCGGGGATGTGACAAAATAATTTCAAGAATGCATATGAAGGTATTATAGAGTGAGGCGTGCAGAACGGAATGAGACGGCAGCCTGTGATGGTGCCAGGGAGTTCAACAAGCAGGTAACAGGATACTTCAGACCATGGCAACATGCATCAGGCCTGGGAACACGTTTATTTAAGCACAAACTGCATCACTGCAAAACTGTTCTATTGACTTGTCAAGCAAACAATTGCACCCTTCACGGATCACGTTCTCTTTGTGCTGTTCATCATCATCAGTGCAGCGCCGCTGTGTAATCTTATTACTGTAGGTATGCATCATCAGCTGAGTGGCAGAGGAGAGCGCGGCGCGGCCCAGCAGATGGCTCGCTTTCATGATGTGCCTTTGATGTGCATGTTTGTTGGCAACAGGTCAGCTCTCCGACAGCCTCCAGCCGTCACCGTGGGGAGGAGGGGGGGGCAACAAGGAAGAGGAGAATCAGAATTGAGCCAATCGATTGCATGGTTGATGGTTGGGGATAAAGGTTCAATCCGTTTCTGATGTTAGAGGGATGTTTTCTTAAACCTGAGAGAATTGGCTCACATCTGGACTTCTGCTTTTCACATCATATTCTGCTCTGGTCTTTTGTCATTGAATGAATGAAGATAAACAAGTAAAGATTTGTTTCTCAAACTTGGAAAAAGCAAATACCAACACAAACCTACAGTAACTCACTTGTTCTGGAGCTTTATCATGTGTCTGTGGGATGGAAACGACATCTTAGGGAAGACATTAATAGCAGCAGTTAGCTCTAAGTGTCCCAGGCCTTTCTTGTGTTAATTGGATCAGCTGCTCGTCGTGTGATATCCATCTCACAGCTCAGCCAACCATGAGTGTCGAGGCTCAACATCCTCACTCGGTGTGCTGTCACGACAACCACCCTCCTCCTCCTCCTCCTCCTCCTCCCTTTGTCCACCCACTTCTCTATTCTCATCTATCTTGATCACCTGGTCACTCACGCACGACAGTTCATCTGCCAATCGGATTCACCGGCTCACAGACCCACGAGTCTGAGCGCCAACAAGAGCTACAATACCTCGTTGACTTCTCTTTCATTCATCCCTTAATGTATCACTTATCTTTAGTGTATTCTTATCAGCGGATCGCCTAGTCAAAGTGAAGCCAAATGAGCGTGCTGCTGTTCAGTGGGCCGTCAGACTGATGATGATGATGAAAGATGCTTCAGCCTGTGCTACTCACAGGAACGTCAAAAGGCGTCTCAACAAGTTTCAACGCTGCCAAACTCCATGTGGAAGTAAAAGCACTTCAGTTTTGTTGTTGTTTTAACTTCCTGATCATAAAGTTGCATCGTTTGTGAATGAAATGCAAATTGAATCACTGCTGCAGAATAAGAACCATTGTTTATCTTAATAATAAAAAAGGAGAAAACAGACGGCATGGTGGCTCGCCAGTCAGTCTGATGAAAAATACAATCCAACTATACTACCATGACATTTGGTAAACACAACACATTCATGGTCAGTGGAGGACGACTGCTAATTACTGACTTTCACTGCACTTATCCTACAAAACATCTCAGTTTCAGATTAAAGGTGAAAGTCACGTTCAAATAAGGATAAAGGAAATAACAATCCTAGATATATAAATATTTTAATAAAAAGAACAAGGTGTTCTGTGTAAAATTGAAGTATGAGGCAAGAAATAAAATAACTTGGTAATAATAAAACTATATGCTGCAGAAGAAAGTAGACATAGTCATCAACGTCTGCCTCACCATGCTCAGCTCCAACCAGACTGTGTCTAATCTGTATCACTATCTAATCCTGAATCTATAACTTTGCATTATAACTCCAGTTCTGCCTGTCAGGCATGAAAATGTCAAATAACTTTAACTTATTCCTTTAAGTGGTGGGAGTTCCCCCATAGGGAGAGAGTGTAATCGCTGCATCTGAAAATGTCCCACACTAAGAGATTTCAATGCTCGTCTCAGTCTGATAAAGCTCTCTGATAGTGATCTGTGAACTTGCTTAATTAAATCTCACCAACTTGTGACTCAGACCACTTTCATGTTCCATGATGTTGAAAATGGATTAAGAGTGGCCATAATGAATCCTTCTGGCTGCAGCCTGAGTTTACATTACAGCAGCAAGGTGTGGGGGTGCAGGCCAGAGTCTCTGATTAATCTCACTCATGGAAATGTTAATTGAATTGTTCCAGCTTCAGCCAATAATCTAACAACCTGAAAATATGTTCACCACCCGGTCTTAAACAGCCGTTTTACATTTATTACCAAGATGAGACTCTTTGCTCAGCAAACTCACTTACACTTATCTTTTTACTAGTAGAAATGGCTTTCTCACACATGCTGCTTTTGCAACCTAGAGGAAATTGTCATAATTTGTCTTACAGGGAGCTGGTTACCTTAAGCTCTTAAGATGAAACATGGAGCATTCATCAGCGTGGAAGTCGTAAGTCTTAAATGTGATAATGATATCCCTTTCATTAAACGGCTCTCGCTGAAGCTAACAAGAAATCTTCAGAAACAGGATCAAAACTTGCACAAGTTTCCTCCCTGACTTTGTTCAGATGATAAATTTACTTGTCTCTCGGGTAAATGCACTTTTGATGCACATTGAATCTCAATGATGAGGATTTGCATGAATGAAAAGCAATTTTTTTGAGGAACCTTAAGTGCAACACACACATGCACACAGCAACGGGCGTCTTTAAACAGCTGGCAAAAGTTGATAAGAGCCATTTTGTACTTCAAAGTCCTTGTATATGAACTGTTTTATTTTTTTTTAAGATCAGCAATTTGTTCCAAAAAGCAAGCCGCAAATTGCCCGTGGACATGGACTTCGGAAAAACGGACTATTTTTGGAATGACGCTGCAGTTTGTTGTCATTGTTGGAAAACAAACTCAAGGGGAAATTGGCCCGATGTGCCGCATCACTGTAAACGATTCTGCTTTCCTGGGATATGTTAACCTTAGGGAATAACAGGCCCGAGCCACTTACTCGTTTAATTAAAGTGTTCAAATGCCAATGTTTATTTATGAGATTGATTTCCTAAATGGAGACCTGAGAATAGCACCACTGTGCTGATATCTATTCCATTAAAGAGAGAGATGTTACTGATGGATGTGGAAACGCACCGATTCTTAACACATAATATATAACATATCCCTGAATAACAAACACATACAGACTCTGCTCCTGTACAGTCATCCTTTTTTCTCTCCTTATAAATTATTAAGATTCTACAATGCCCAACAGAAATCCCAAACATCCCAAATGGTAAACAGCCGTGTAAAGTCAAATCAAAAGGATTCACTGTAGAAATATTTACTCTCCTTGTTCTCCATATGTGTTTATATGTTTGCTGCACTCTAGCACATATCAACAGAAGGGCAGAGAGTGCAAAAACATTCCTGTGAAGTGGAAGAAATGAACTCTTCCTTTGATTAAACTGTGCTGCAAGCTGCTACATAGCAGAAATTCCACTGTAATACACCGTCTAAATCTGTATTATGTGACAGATGAGGTAAGTGAGCCCATGGGTGAAGACATTTATTCCCTGTACTGTATGTCTGCACGTATTTAGTCTTTGCATTTTAAATTGAATATTAAGAATTCTCTTACACAATAAAAAGGGCACAAAGTGTCGTTACAGTACGTCACAACTGCTGCATTCATTCCTATTTGTCACAGTAGTTTAGTGCTGTTTGAATAATAAAGGAATGAATGATGATTATAATTCAAGGTTGGCTTTACTCGCTATTTCCAATCTCTGTACCCCCCCCCTCCCTCCCACTGTGTGGCATTCAGATCCAAGCTTAATTTGTTCTATTGAAGATGTAAATCTATAACAATGAGTCAGAAATATACAGTGGATTAACACACTTACAACTCTTTCATGGCAGAGCACTATATACATCTCAACATTAACCACCTGCAGCAGTCATTGCAACTTCCCCTCACAGTTCCCCTCACCTTAACAAGCTAATCTTTCGCGTCAAATCAGTCAATTGCACACTGAGACACATTAGAAAACACAGAAGCAACAGTTACTAAGAATTCATTCTGGACTTGATGAGCTATTGTTGCAAAGCTGTACGAGGGGGGCAGGTTTGCTAACAGCAGAACAACAGCTAGTTTTCCAAGCGCTTGCATTGTAACTCTCCTGGTGCTAATAGGTTTTGATTTTTTTTTGGGGAGAAGAATAATTGGCAAGTGTTGATTTGAGCGTTGTTTATCAGCTTATGTGGCTTTTGGCCTCGCTTCAGAATTCACACAAGTGTTAGCAATGATAGCGTGGGCTCCTATAAACACTGAGGCAGTGTTGATTTTTACACATGCTGTCAGTGTGTAGGTTGATATCGCTCATTGAAGGAAAATAATTGTGCGGCTGACTGCGAACTCAGATAACAGAAATCAGAATGCAGTGTGAAATGGATGATGGAAACAGTGCTGCTCCGGACAGAGGTGATCTCAGCTCCTCAAGTCTGGACTTGGCTCCCATCTCATTGTCCATGTGTTTCACAACAACACAATCAACGGCGTTTGTAGCTACTGAAACTCCTGCATTCATTCATATGCTTCACACAGCTACTCGCTAAGCATTTTCCACCGTGATGCATTCCTCTTATTTGTATTTTGGAGCCTTGGTTTTATTGTGTGCCATGTGCCATTTTCTCCCAGAGTCTCTTTGCAGTCACATCTACAATCCATGAAATGAACAAAATGGCTCAGAAAATAAAAGGATTACCAGAAAATTACATCCAAATAGTGCTGATTGCCTGATGAGCATCTGTGGTGCCAATTTCAAGCCCTCAAAATCCATGTCATCTCTCTACTGTAATTTGCTTCATTAACGACCCCCTGCTACATTTTCCCAACCACCATCATGCGCTATAGAGGATCTTCTCTTTGATGTGGCAGTAAAGTTGATAGATTCTCAAAAAAATGACCTCAATTTTGCTTCTCACATCCTGATGGTGATGATTAGCCTTTTTTAGAGGCGGAGTGATCCACCCACTGCTGCTGCTGCTGCTGCTGCTGCTGCTGCTGCTGCTCAGAGGAGATTGGTGAATTAGCTGAAGGAGATCAGGAGAGTGCAGCATGCTTTGTCTCTTCACCACTATTTCACATAGAGCTGGTGCACATGGATTACCAACAATCAATATTCAATTTAGCTTCCACTGTGTTCGGTGCAGGTTTGCTTTACCCTTACAGTGCGTGAGCTGTTTGTGTGCATCCTCAATGAGTGGTGGATATGGATTTTATATGCACATATGAGGTAAAAAACAGAGGAAGGAAGTCTTTGTTAAATCACATGAATCATTGTGTAGGAGAGAAATTAAGTATTAGTGCCTAAGTTTACACTGCTGAATTTAGATTTCTTTCTGGAACTGAGTTTTTTGTAGTTGTTCACATTATCTTTTAAAGGAGACATATGCCCCCTTTCCACAAATTAAAATATGTGGTCTTAAAGACATGTCTGTGACATGCTTTGGTCAAAATACTGCATGGATCAAACATCACAGCTCTTTTCATCCTCTCTAAACAGCCCTGTTCAGAACGGCTGGTTTCAGTGTCTGTCCCTTTTAATGCAAATGAGCCACTGCTTGCCCCGCCCCTTCTACCGGTCCCAGGTAGGCTGGTATTATGCAAGTTCAAAAACTAAAAACTACATAACTGGAAGACAACTGAGGGAACAGCTCATAAAACCACATGGATTTCAACCTGGGGAGCCTGAAAATTACAGTGATTTATCAATTCTCACATTTTGGGGACCAGAAGGCAAGAAAACACCTAAATATGTTAAAGAGCCTTCAAAAGTGATATTTCCATAACATGTCCCCTTTAAAGTTTAGCCAATATTAGACTCGTCAATAACAAGACTCATGACAATATGAACTGGCCATGGTTCTGATGTGACCTGCATGCACAGAAGAACAACAAGATGCCATGTGCAGCGCTCTGTCTACACTGGTGCACGAGGACAGGTCAGGAAGAACAAACATGAGGCCATAGATGAGTGTTTACAGTTCCATATTTAAGATATTATACAGAGGAGGTGAATGTACTGTAGAAGCTCTTGTGATCAGATCAGCGAGGACACATTAATGCCAGATCTGAACAGGACCTCGGACATGGGGCTTAGTTGTTGGGCAAAACCACAGATGGCAGCTCCTTCAGCTCTGGTTTTCTTCACTCTTCAAAATGCTTCCCTGTAACTAATATCAATTTATAATGAGGTTTCTAGTGAAGACCCCCATCTGGCTGATTCACCGCAGTTGAAAATGTTCCAGTTAGTTATTCAAATAAATCACTTTTTGTACTATAGCTGTGCCTGTGTGGCTGGAGGCAGGTGGTAACAACACGCTGCTGTGTGCAGAGCAGTATGACAAGGCACATCATAGTTACTCTGCATATGTGAGACAAAGGTGGGGAGATGGTGGGGGGAGGGGGAGGGGGTTAGTGACAGGGAGGGAAACAGGGAGGATTTGGGCCTGAGCAGAGACACCTAATGTCAGAGTGACAGGTGATAAAGATAAGCTTGTCAGGCTACTGAAGGCTCCCTCGCTGCACTGGTGCACTCATCGCACGCCGTGCTGACAGATACACGATGGAGCGGTGCGAGCCACAGAAAGAAACAGATCCGTGGTAATTTTCACCTTCCTTTACTCCCCTCATCCATCGTTTTCATCCCTCCATTCCTCGCTTGCAATTATCAGATGAGTGCATTCACTTGTTTTATCTAATTGAAGGTGGGGAGAAAAAAAAAAGTAGCGCAGTTATACAGTCCATCAGTGTAGCATTTTGCCCAGAACTAATGAAGTCTCATGCCTATTGAAATCAGTTGTGCGTGTTGCCATGCCAATGGCAAGACCACCGAAAAGATCTGAATTTCTTTCAAAGCATAACTCTGTCTGCCGTTGTCTCCTTCCTCCAGTCTGGGAAAAAAAGAACAGCTTGTTTCTCGCAGTGCCATGCCATGTAACAGACTGACACTGAGGCAATAATATATTTGTAAAATAAATATTTCTGTTGCCAGGCAACATTAGATAAAAGCCTTCAATGTAATGACAGACAGGACAATTATGAAAATAGTTCTCTCTGCCTGGCGGATGTGTACATATTGTTCCTGTTAAACGTCATATGATCATAAAAACTTAAATTAAAGACTTTTTAATGCTTCTTACAGCTGCAATTACCCATGCACCACTGCTGCTGAATATGTGCTGATTAAAAGCTCTGTGTTGCTTTCTGCCTCATTCACCCACATATGTCCCAGTCGAGTGCATCTTTAGCTAGCTGAGCTTCACAGCCTGTGTGTGGAGAGACTGATTGTGTCCAGCTGATATACAGTGGTCATCGCCGGCTATCAGGATGAGAAAGGTCACCGTCGTCCATCAGCTCCGCTTTGAGACACCTGGCCGATACATCAATGCATTAAAAAGCACGGCTCGGCCAGATCTCGCTGCCGACACCGAGAAAGAGAAGATCTATTGACCTGAATTGGTTGACGGGCTGGTTTCAGCAGTAATGTATGAGCTTTATGGTATGAGAGTGGGAACAGAAAAAAAAATCAATACAGGCCTGTAGGTTCTAATATTTTATGTTGAAAGCAAATAAAGTCTGCAGCACTTCCTCAATGATTTTTTAAGATGTTTTTGCTCATTTTTTCATGTGCAAAAGTCACTGTGAAGAGTCTGGACTCAACGTTGTCATATAGTGCACTAAATATATCTATAATTAATAAGGGGACACATAAAGTAAACACACTAAGAACAAGTTTTACATTACTGCTACTTTTGTTATGTTTTTTTCCTTTTGTAAAAGCTGGGTAGCGAAGCATCACTCTGTTCCCTGCTGCAGGAGAAAACAGCAGAAGGCACCACTGTTCGAGTTCAAACTTCTTAATGCAAAAAAAAAAGAAAAAAACTCTTTTCATCAGGCAGATGCCCGGTCAAAATTGAAACTAAATCCTTTCTCTCCTCACTTGAATGTGATTACCGCCAAGGTACAGTGCTTCCTCGAGCATGAGGGAGAGGCGGCACAAAGACAAAGAGAAGAAAAATGCACACACAAATTAAAGCGGTGACAGCTGTGGAGTCGCTGTGAGTGGATGTGTGCATGTGGGTGGAAGGGAATGGGTGTGTAAATGAAATTGCTGTATGGTTAATTAACACAAAATCCCTTTGTCTTCGGGCTCTGACCAGGGCAATTTGTGGGTGTTCAGCTGAAAATGTGGGAAATGATTAATTAAGTGGCCCAAATGAAAATGACTGGAGCAAATGTTCCTCCTTTGACTTAAAAGGGGGGTAAGTGTGAGCTCCTAGGCCTCAGTGGAAGAAAGAGGAGAAGTGGGGAGGAAAAAGTCTGACTCATGGGGCGAAGACTGATAGTCTGCTCACCTCCAAATGACTGAGACCAAAGGCCGGGCTATAACTGCTCTAATTACACTCTGGAAATTGCAGTCATTGTCCAGTAAATAAAACAGGCAACAAGGTCAGTGTATGTGAGGACGAGACAGAGACAGAGAAGCACTGCAGGCTCTCTCTACTGTACGTGGGGGTTCCCATAAATCACATTTTCTTTCAATTATGCACACACAAATTAAGGCAGGGGTGAGAACCCTGTGAGTTGAATTTAGAATGATGAGAAGACCATTAGGAAGTCTGTGTTTTACGGCCTGTGGGCCACACCAAACCGCGCACTTATGAGCCAGCAAATAGACTCATCCCATTCAGAGCTCATTCAAGCCGCGGCTTATCCGCACCGGTCTATTTACAGCGTGTCAAACGCCTGAAGGCACTTTGATTTCCCCTTGATGGGCTGGTTGGTCCGAGAGTGGATGTTAGAGAAGTTTGACAGATGCAAAAGGAAGATTGATGCGACTTCAAAGCCGCGTTGGAAGCTGTTTATTGGACTGGGAGATAGCACTGGTTAGATCAGCCATCTTTGAAGTTGTGCAGGTGCATTGGGCAAAAGTGTGTGTGTGTGTGTGTGTGTGTGTGTGTGTGTGTGTGTGTGTGTGTGTGTGTGTGTGAGAGAGAGAGAGAGAGGGTAGAGAGGAGAGAGAGCATTAGTACGCTGTCATAGCTGCAGAGCACTGAGGTCAACAACTGATTAAAGGAGCATTTACAGGATAATTCTGGGCGGCCTGCTGCAACAATTGACCACAAGTCCACTTTACAAGTCGATGCTAAATGCTGAACCAACACAATTTACAAGCTCTAATTGTAAAATGGCGGTCATCATAATGTAAATGGAGGTAAACAGATAAGTCAAAACCAAAACAAATCATTTTCCTTTGGTAATGTTTTCAGAGTACTGCACATTCAGCTTAGAAACGACTAAGTTATCATCAATAGAAACGATGGCTTTGCACTATGAAGGTAAAATCCCATTTGCATTGAACTATAAGGTTCAGTTAAACAGTGAAAACCTCTGTTAATCTCCTTCATCATGATTGTGCGGGTGTGTTTTGATCACACTTGACTGACAGTAGCCTGACATCCCAGTCAAACAAACCCACAAAAATGTCAGCGCATTTTGACTCAAATCACTGCCACTTGTTGACTGCTGAAGTATCTACATGACATTATCTTCCTCTAAATGAACGCTGGAGAGGCACAGCCGCAAATCCTCCATGTGAAATTGTTCTGATGTTAGTCAAACCACATTTTTCACTCCAAGAAACTGAGTGGGAATATATTTTAGGCCTGAATCAGCCTCTTGTCAACAGGAGAAAGATGTAGAGAGGTGAAATAAAACGAAATGAAATGTCTGCGACAAATCTACCCAATATAGATTTAATTAAAAAGCTTTAGGTAAAGACATAAACGTCCATTCAACGTGTACAAGTACTCACACTCTCTCTCACACACACACACACACACCTTCCTGTACAGCTGCTGCAGGTCCCCTCACCAGATTGATCTGTGCGATCAGGCGAGATAGCCGGGAGTGCCGGCCATATCTATTCACTGAATAAGTGCTGGGACAAGCTGTTCTTTCAGGGGCCAGCCGGGCAACAATAGACCCCTAATAGCTCCAGTTTGTCTCAGTTAAGAACAACAGCCATCCCCCCTCTCCTCTTTTTACACTGCATGCACACACACACACACACACACACACCTCACTTTGCACCTCTCTGACTGTTACTGTGTTGACCAAATTACTCCTCAGTCTCTTTCTTTAGTTTCCCCCACGGCTGCTGATTGCTACCATATCTGTGTTTTGTTTTTTTCTCCTGCTTCATTCCATCACTGGGAGAGTCTGGTGGTAATATACTCTCTTCTCAGAATGACCCTGACCTCTGACCTCTGACCTCTGGACTTCTTTATGCAGCTGTTCAGGAGAGAGGAGAGAAGAGATTATTTCTACATTAAGTCTCTCTGAGTGAGCATTTCTGCATCTTTCAGCTCATTGTTTTGGTTTTACAGCTTTGCAGTTGTACTATCACGTCAACTCTTCCTGCTGTCATCATGACAGGTGTAAAAACATGTGCAGCATCAAACAGCAGACAGACAAAGTGAGCAACACCATCTTACAGTAAGAGGACTGCAAAAGAAAGCCAGAAACCTCTCCAGGATGTCATCGGTGCTGGGTGGAGTTCTAGGTGTGAAAGACCAATGACGGATCAGCTTTCAGCACACGTGCACTCACCGACTAGTGTTTATTATTTTGACAGCTGCAATTTGACTTGATTTGCTCTAAATTGACGGATTCTGGGATGTTGTTGTGACTCAGGCGGCGCTGCTACTCACTGTGCTTTTATGCGTTCATCTGTCAATGCATGAATACACTGACAATGAATTGATATTACGGTTGACACGAGAGCACGCAAAAGCCACAAAACCTGCCAGTGATTATGATTAAGTGCATACATGCCTCAGTATTTGTATTAGCATACTCAAGCTGTGTTTACAATGGGCATGTGGGTTTTTTGTAATGTAATACATTATTGATTAGTGCTCACAAAAGGCCTGAGCCTTCACCACAGGGACAGGAAATGACATTTCCATGCTGCAACTCACAAACAGAATAACTGAGCACCACATATGGTGGAAACGCACTAATTGACAGAAGACGCAGTCAACTTCTTTTATTTATTTATTTAGTTTTGTTGTTTTTTTTCTTTTCCTGACACTGCAGAGATTTTCAAGGAGATTGTTCTCACCGCGGAATGAAGTAGGCTAAAAGTAGGACGCGGCTGGCATGATGAGCAGAGATGGAGGGGAAATAGACAAACAAACCAATTATACGCTGTTCACTTGTACAGACAGGTAAGAAGTGCCGTCTCTTGCCATCGCATATGCTGTGTGGCCTAATTCTAGTTTTATTGCAGTGCTTTTGACAGAAAACAGGATGACGGAGCTTTTGTTTAATTCTAAGTTCACAGTCAAGTCAGTCATTTTAGACCACTACATTAGAAATAAGTGGCAAATTATCTATTAGCCACAATGTTGGATAACTAAGGAGAACTGTCAGGCTGTCAGGCAACTTCTGGAAAAAAGTGACTTTTTATTTGCAGATATAAAATCTAAAAGTGTTTATGATGGTGCATGTTTACTCCAGCCTTTAAAATGTCAGCGATCAAACAAACAGCATCAGGAAACATGAATTAATAACCGCGTCTGGATATGGATCACAGATTCTATCTCTAATGGTAATTACTTTGTCTTGTATATCTTTCTGATCTACTGAAAAATCTATGTCTCCATAAGCCACTGTACATTATTGGATGAGCTCAGACCGCCTTCATCCACTTTCAGCCCCTCAGTCGATACGTTAACAGAAACACAACCCTCCAGTTTAGGTGTCACTCTCATATGCACACACACACACACACACACACACACACACACACCACATACGTCTGCTCCTCTGGGGGATAATTCAGGGTCTCCCGTCACTATTCTAGTTGTTGACTTTGAATGCAACCACCAGGTTGTCATTACCTCACCAGTGCAGCTCTTACCCACCTCTTCCCCTCCATATACCTGCATCTAGAGCTCGGCAAAGTGGCCACTTGACACTTATTCCTCTGACAATGTTGTGTTTATGGGTATATCCATTATTTTCATGCAGGTGAAATACAGCCATCCACTCTGTGGGTCTGATACGTGACTAGCAATATACTAAATGCAAGAAAATGGATACCAGCACTTTCCAAGCCATACATTTTCATAAATAGACATGATGGAGGTTAACATGCTTCAGCCTGAGTGCAGTCATATAAATACTGACCTGTGCAGACTATATGTTTTTGTGAGATGTTTTTAATCTATCTTAGTACGCTTTGTGAGAGTCGGTGTTGCATGTCCATTGACAAAACTCTGCCATTCACAATATCTGTAGAACAGACACTGTACTGCTGAACTATTAGGAAGTGACAGATGGTCAATGTGTGTGCCTGTGTTTGTTGTTGCTAAGTAATCAACTGACAGTGTCATATGCATCTGCCAATGCACATGGCATTCCTAAAAATGTAACAAAAAGGAGGCAAAGTGCCGGACTGATGTCTGCAAGCTGGTTTTCATGACACGCTGAAATGAAAGTAGTAAAAAAACTGCTGGAAAGATGAAAAGCCATCTTAAAACATGCTTATTCTAAGGTTTGGGAATGGGAGACTGTAAAACAAGCCATACTCTATGCAATTTGTAGTTAATGGTCTAAAACATGTAAAACTGCTGGCATGCTCTTTTAAATAACACAAGGACTCTCTTTCTCTCACACATACACACACACATACTGACATTTATTTAAATACCTCATCTGAAAACACCCTGCACTGAGGATCAACATGTACAAGTGTGCTCTCTCTTATTGACTCATAAATAAGTCCCTGTGTTATCAATGGCTGCTCTCCTGTTATTGTAAATGCTGTATAAGCTGCGAGGCCACAGCAGGTGTTTGATAGTGAAGGCTGATGAAGAGAGCGCAGAAGGTTGAGCTTTAACCAACCACAAAGCAGCTCTGTAGATTACACACACGCTCATTGATCCTTAAAGAGACTGTATGTACAGTAACTGCTGAACACACATGGGCAAAACTGCTTTAACTCTTATTTATGGATGAATTATTGAAGAATGGACCCTGGAGAAACACATAGAGAAGACACAGCCTCCATGAGTCATAATGTACCTCCACCTCTCCTTCTGTGCTCCTTCTGCATCTGTGTATTTTTAAAGTCATTTTGGAACATTTTATAGTTCATTAGTCTCTTTATTAACAATTTGTTGTCGTTTAGTTTCTCTTTTAGTCTGTTTCCCATCTCGTTTGCATCACTTCTTGGTCATTTTCTATCACTTTATGCTTATCTCAGGGGGTCGACCTGACACCCCCAGCCTGCGGGTTTATGGCCCATTCAGTCATCCATCCACACCCAGTCCACAGCTCATTTTCAGTAATTAAGTGTAATGTTCACACTGGGGAAGAGGCATTTTGGACTCTGTAGAGGTCTGCTCACAAGTCAAAAGAAGCTAAATGTCATTAAAAACTTCATTTCATAAAAACACGACGGCTTTAAAACATTCCCTCTGCATCAAAAATGCAAAAACAATATGTATCATCTCTGGTTGCATTAAAAAATCATAATGGCTTAAGGATAGATGATAAAATGAGAATATAGCCTCTCACCCGCCCTATTGAGAACCCATTACATTATAATCCTGGATGTGGGCTCTGACATCTCCGCTACCAGCACATGTGGGTGGAAAGGAACAAGTGAACAAAGGACAATGCATCTTGTAATCCCGTTAAAGGATTAAGGGATCTAGCACACACACACACATGCACATGCACACACAAAAGACATACACATTTTGTTTGGGAGCATCCCTCTGACTTCCGCTTGTTCATTAACCTTTAGGCTTATCAAACAGCTAACAAACCTTAAATCTATCTCAACTCTCAACCTGAGTAGAAACAGACGATTTCAAAGAGTCGACTGAGAACACGCTCTCCTCTCATCTGTGACACGACTACAAAAACACGCAAAAAACACTATCGCTCAGCTCCAACCTTCGGGCTATGCACTTGACTTGTGGACGATCTCAGAGATTGTTTTATCAAATTTGTGGCAGGATGCTGCACCAGAGCAAACAGATTAAAGCACAGCCACACAACAGGAAGTCAAGGGAGGTAAAAAACAAACACATGCACACAAAACAGCCTCCCGTCTCCTTGTGTGATGTCGTCAGATCGTAACAACGTCCGGGAAAACTAGCTGCGATCAATCCCTGAATCCACCTGCTGCTCTCTGGTGATGCTAATGATCAGACCTGACACAAATAACAGTGAAGAACAGAGCTGCTGTTGCCTAAGGCGACGACAAAAGTGAACCTTTGGTAGGGCTGTGATGCCGTTTTGACTACATCACAGTACTGTACAGTTTGGTGGCTCGTGACATTGCCAGCGGCGGCGCTTCTGAGACTTTCGCTTGAACTACGGCTCCCACCAGCGCCCCCACGCCCCCACGCCCCCACGCCCCCACGCCCCAGCCATCTTGGATCGAGTTGAGCTTCATCTAAAGATTTGCCACTTTGCATAGCTCAGGTTAGATCAGGCCTGCTGGTGCTGTACCTCCGAGCCACGCGCTGCAACTCTTTGTTGGGTTTGCAGCTTGTAAATGCAGAATGAAGTGCTACTGTGAATTAGAATTTCACTTATTCATGATCTGAATATGTTAAGTAGGCAGCTTATCAATGCAGCCAAGAGCAGAACAAACTATAAATTATTAAAAAGCTATTTAGCCTGCATGTAGCCTTAATTTTGCTTTGCAAGCTCTTGTACTGAGGAATCAACTAGAATCCAGGTCAGCACAGTCGTCCTCAGTTTTTTGGCTTGTCGTCTTGATTTCTTTTGATGTCAGATTTTTTGTTTGAACTCCACATCTCCACAATCTCTGCAGAGTCATCTGTTTTGTTTCTTCATTCCTTTTTATGTTTTTTATATGTTAAAAAACAAACAAATCAAGACCCTGACAAGAAATGACACCACAACTTGTCTGACTAAAACACCCAAAATCATCAAGCTTGTCACTGCTGCAAAGTTAAATTCAAGACAAAATCACATAGAAGGTCCAGCACGGGGACAAAATCCAAGCAGCAGTTGAGTAAGAATTCAAAAATATCTAAAAAGGTTTGTTCTTACCTGATATCAGCAGAAACGATGCATCACGAGACGGTGTGGAGAGATCCCATTGGTCAGGCAGACAGCATGGAAGACAAGAAGAAAACCAGTGTTCATTAGTTCACATTCACAGCAACCACATTCTGTGTATGTCATGAATTGGATGGGATGGGAGGATGCAGATTTTTCTTTACAGTAAGGAAAATTCTGCTCAAACTGAATCAAACCCTTTAACACAACATATTTTATTCTACAACATTGAAGTATTGGAGACCTGACAAGAAAGCCTTACACACTGTTAACTGCATAGACAGACAGGGAAGGAGGATAAATTTGGCTTCATTTTGTTTGAATGGTTTCCCAGTTTAAAGATCTTTTACAGAGCAATGGAGCGTTTTTCTAGTTGAAAAGAAATCCAGTGAGTTTAAACATTTGTACATTATGGCTTTTAATTTGTAATTGCAGTAATTGGTGACAGGAAATGAAAGGATAGACCTGAATCAGGAATGATATCAGAGCTGCACTATTAATTGTGATATAATTGAAACTGCAATGTGGTAAAGTGCCAAATCCAAGCTGCAGGAGGTGCAGTTGTCAAAAGGATTGCACTGTGTTCCAGCCTATAAAATCATATTCTCAAGGCACAAAGAAAAATGAAAGACACTGTAGCTGTGGACTGTCTTCATCAATTACACCACTGTCACAGGAGCCAAAGCTCTCTCTACTGAAACCACACAACATCTACTGATATAATGATGTACAGTAAATGCACCGTTATTGCTGCTTAAATATCAATGAAAGGAAACGGTGCGCCAGGCTACTTCATAAAGCTCTGGCTTCACACCCTGGTGTCGCCGTGCTACAGTAAAACAAAGTTCACTTGACTGTTCAGACAGTTCAGACAAACATTACATTAGCAGGGATTGAGTCCGTTTCAAATACACTCTCACTGGAGCGCGTCCAACTTTTGTCTTCCTCCTTCAAATTAAAGCCTCGCTTCTCTCGTATCCTGCTTTAATTTCCTGCCTTTTCTCTTCTCCAATATTGATGACAAAGCCCCACACACTACGATCCATGCCATCTGTACTCAAAGGACCATCACACATCCCTGACATCATGAAAGAAAGATCACAAATGCATTTTGTCCTTCACTGCTGTAATATCCCTGTAGCATATTTGCTCGTAAGTCTTTTTGAAATGATGTGAATTCCCTCCAAAGGTTCCGTGTTGAAACTACCCAAACATTTCCCAGTTTCAAAATAATTTTCACAGAATTGTCCCGCCGAGGCCTTGTGTCATGGCTCTTTTTCATTTCCAGCGCCGTTATTTCACCCGTCTGTACTTAAGCAATCTTAAAATGACATGAATCATGAGTCAAATTCTACACACATTACTTTCCAATAACCTCAAAGTAGAGGCTGACATCCAACAAGGATTCTTGAGGGACGGATGTTATTACACTGTGTCATCTGGATCAGGATTGGAGTGGGAAATATCAGGCCTTGGGGGTCATATGAGAGTCAGGAAGAATTTCTATCTGCTCCATCACAGTTGTTTTATATGCCACAGCTGTCTGAGTGCAGGGTGATGATGTCTGATTATCTCCTCCACATACAGTACAGTAGGGTAAATCCAGGTAATCAGTTTAACGCAGGCTTGTTGTCACGATCTGCTGCTATATTTAAGTCGGTGAATGGAGCAGCTGCAGCAGCGCTGACATGGAAATTGCACAGGATCAAAACAGGATTGGAAGCAAAGACCTGATATATTAGCATAGGATGAATTATCATGCAAGACAAGAAGAAGAGAATTCAAATTACACACGTTTCAAAGTCTGAAAACCTGATGTTTAGGTGAAACTGATGGAGCAGAAACTGAAATGTACTGTACTGTACTATGGCTCACACATCCGTCCATTTATATATTAAAGCTACACAGCTGCTACACTTGCACATAAGGAATCGTCCTAATTAAGAGCAGACCCTCCTGCTCTCCTCTTCTCTGTTCTTGTCTCATTTAGCTTCATTCTGTCATGGCGGTGCAGCCCCTCCACGTCGCTGTTTGAAGCCCTACATTGTGTCTAAACCATTCACATTGTAATAATGTGATTTTTGCGCCGTTAAAAGTACATTTATGTCTGTTAAAAATATCACTAGCATATGTTTTTGGTGGAGTTTTTTTGTCTCCTACCTGTTGTCCAACCTGAAGCTGCTCCCTGGTAACGACCCACCACAGGAATGTACAACAGCATGCGTGTGAATCTTTGTAGTCATGGTTTCCATATTAAACACGCAACTTCTGAACCGAGCGGACTATACCGTAGCTAGGTGTTAATAGTAAACAGTAGTAGCTCAGTTGGGGAGCTGCATCCTGCATCCTAGCAACCATTACTGTAACAGCTGCAGCTCATTTAGCTCATTACACACTGGGACTTCAGCTGCAGACCGTCACCAGACCAAACCAAACCACCTCCAGGAAAACATAGTCAACTTTAAAGGATATGGAGATGGAAAACTTTATTATGATTATTCTAATTTCATGTTTTCTTGTCTCCTCTGTCCTCACCTGCCCACTCACACACCTTTGTGGAGTTCCCTGTTTTCTGTTCCTGCCTGCTTCTCCATCTCTATCTCCATTCATCTGTATCTGAGCCTGGTTCATCAATTAAATTTAATGAAATTTAATGAAAATACATCTGATACAGGATATAAATCCTCTACATCAGACTCAAAATAATGACAACATACAAAAAATAAACACAAATATACCATTAAAAACTTCAATAAACCATAAAGTTCCTTCACTAAACCTGCCTATGTGTGCGTAGTTGTATATGATCCAACAAAATGACCCCAAAAATAGAGGAAGAAGCTCATCACAGCTCGAGGTGATGCTTTCAAATGATCATTTTTTGGTTAAACAAAGAGCGTTAAGCCTGAAAAATATTCTGTTTACCGTCGCACAAGGCAAAGAAAACAGCTGAACCCTCACGACTGAGAAGAAATTGATATTGTGGCAGCACGCCACAATATAAACATTGACTGCCACATATTGATTTTTTTTTTTTTTTACTATTTCAAATCTTATTTCATTGTAGAGCTGTGTGCAGTGCATTGATTCACTCAACCTCATCTCTGCCTCCCTCTCTCTCTGTCTTCACATTGACAACAGACCTGTCTGTCAACAGCCCGTCCTCTCCGTGCACGTTCCACATCAAAACATCGAAACAGGCGTGGGAGGAAGGAATGCTGCTGGCTTTTCCACCTGCAGAAAATATGGCTAGCATCACAGCTAGTTAATATTGACTGCTTGTGGGTAACGTTAATGTTTATTCTTTGCTCTGATGGTGAGTGGTTGCCCTCACAATCCACTGAGAAATATTCTCTGACTCAGACAGAGGGCTCATCCTGAGGAGGCGTATCTATAAACTCAGTCCCGACTGTCTGTGATTAGCTGTCCAATTAATTTGTTTTGGAGACTTCCAGGCTGGAGTCGGTGTTGCCGTGGCAGCTCAAGCAGTAGGGGATGGTCAGGTATGGATAGCGGCTAATGAAGAGAGGAGGTTCAGTCAACATGCAGCCAGCCGGGGCAGGAGCAACAGGTGAGAGTGACAGCAAACACGGAGATAGAGCTCTATGTGCGCCAGCTATTTATTTGTAACAGAACTTGGCAATTAAATTATTCGCTGAGTTCATCAACAGTAGGAATAACTAGAAAATTTCCTCTCGGGAAATTTTGAATGGGCCGCGGGGCTACTGCCGATTTTGCCATCTCTGTCAACATGGGAATCAAACCCACGATCTTAAGCGCAAGACAGAGCTGATCAGACAGACACATGATCATCTTTCTATAAGCACTGATATGGAGGAGCTGTAACCACATTAGGTTAACTGTGTGTGTGTGTGTGTGTGTGTGTGTGTGTGTGTGTGTGAGTGACTGTAATCACATGAAGCTGGCTCTAGAGTCTGTGTGTGTGTGTGTGTGTGCGTGTGTGTGTGTGTGTGTGTGTGTGTGTGTGTGTGTGTGTGTGACACCAACAAGGTTTAACTTTAAAACCAGATTAAATCATGGTTTAAGTTTAAATTCTGTTGCACGTTAACTGTGTTTTAATCACATGAAGGTGTGTGTGTGTGTGTGTGTGTGACTGTAATCACATGGTGTGTGTGTGTGTGTGTGTGTGAGACTGTAATCACATGGTGTGTGTGTGTGTGTGTGTGTGTGTGTGTGTGACTGTAATCACATGAAGCTGGCTCTAGAGTCTGTGTGTGTGTGTGACTGACTTGTCACATAGTTAGTTAGTAGCTGCATCCTGTGTCAGTCTGATTTAGCTGTGTCTGTGTTTATAAACATTTAAACGAGCGCCAGGTGGATTGTTTATGAAGTTAACGAGCTCTGGCCTGAGGATCAAAGAGGTTACCACGGCGATAGGGGCCCCCGCAGGCTGAGACAGACAGAAACGTGGAGAAAAACAGCCATTTTCTGCCTCTAAACCGGCCTCACAATTAGGCTTAGCATGACAAAACGGTAACTCCTATCAGAACAAAACACAGATCAATGTTGCTCTAAGGACTTACTGAAAATTTCGGTACGATTTGGTGTTTCTACAGTAAATATTTTGGCGACGCTGGCAGTTTTAAAACATCAGGCCGTTCTGCTCCTCTCAGAAAATATTTGTATTGGACTCAATGAGGAGCAGGGGCAGACGTGGCCGCACTCAGAGGCTGATTCTGTAAGTTCTGTAAGTCTCTCTGATATTTTGAGCACATGACATGAGAGATAACAAGTTTGTCTTACAAATTCTGAAAAAATTATGTCTGTAGAGTGTAAATTGTGGCCGTGGTGGCAATTTATCCAGAAAAAATACAGAATGTTTCTTCACTCTCTCCCACTCTAACCGATGATGTCACGCACTCTGACACGAACATTCCATGCAATACACACCCATTATAAACTCATAATTTCTCCAAAAATGATCATGGTCATTGATCAGGGATTGATCAAAAACTATATGACCTATCAAAACGTGGAGTAATACGACAATACACAAGACTTGTGTCTACTGTTTAAAGTTCAAATGGAGTCTCTAGGTGAAAGTATGCCTGAGCAGTAGACGTTTGTTAAACTCCAATGATTGGTCTTTTTCGCTCTTTTTTTTCCGCCAGTCCCATTGACTTACATGCAAAAATTTTGCGCAGTAAATCGCGACTTACGTCGCGACAAATTCGTAAACTGTTGAGAAAAGTAATAGCACACCGATCCCGATCAAGCCGCACGTTTTGATATATAATATGTCCTGCAACTCTTCGAGTTGCAGGACTAGTAGCGAACCGAAAAAGCGTCCGGAAGATGAAGGAGAAGAATAATAAGAAAAAATCCACACAGTAACAGTAGTGCCCGGGCTTCGCCCGGGCACTGGTCCCTGCAGCTATTTCATAGCTGTTGGGACCAGTGCCCGGTGCGATTGCCCGCGGCCCTAATAAAAACACTCTCACAGCAAGCTCCAATAAGTCTTGTGGAGCTTTTAAACATATTGCATCATGCTAAAATTGCCAAAAATTGTCTCTGCGCTAATGTGATTTTCTCTCCGCAGTATTAATAGCTGACAATGCCTAATAGTTTAAAGGGATAGTTCAACATTTTGGCAAATTGGCCCATAATCCCTATAGTCATAGCAGTAGGTTTGTTACCTTTATTTGTCGGTGCAAGATTTTTTTAGAACGGCGGAGCAGAGCTGTGAGCTGCTCAGAGCTACGCTACGGAGACTCATGGGATTTCTTGGTTTCCCTCATCAAACTCATCAAATACACAATCCAACAACTCCAAAACGCTGGGCTAAAACGTTGAGTACTGCAATAGATTCTCACACATAGCGAAGAGGGACAGGTGGATGATATTTAACACATGGATAACTTTCCTACCCGCAGCTACTCTCAAGGCAAACAGAGTGGAGTCCTGACTGAGACAACACCGGCTGTGATCCGTCTTTGCTCATCACCTCAAGCAAACACACATGTCCAATCTAAAAAAAAAAAGAAGTAAAAAAAAATTTCCTCTTTTCACCATTGGCTCCACGTCCTGACAGGATAAAGCCAGGGATGTAAGCCCCACTTCAAAGTGCAGTGTAAGGGGTGCAAGCTTTACATTCTGTTAATCTGACCTGTGGGCAATGCTTTAGCCACTAGCTCTAATGTTAATCCTTTGACTGTGGTGCTCCTATATCCAGCCCCCGCTCAGCACTACACAGGCCACAGATCCTGGTGTCAAAGACAGGCTGAACCCGGGAGACACTTTAAGTCGGCTTTTTGTTGTTTTAAAAAACAATGTCAAACACGGCGCTTGTTGTATCTTCAAGATGTAATCAGGCTAAGAATTCACCAAAGAGCTTTTATTTTCAAAGACAGATTGCCCTGGAGATGCGTAGGTTTAGCAGGAGCTACAGGCGCTGCACGTTCACAGCGGGGCCTCGGCTGCTAACGCTTCGTCACGACAGCCACTCTGACACTTTCTACTAATCGCAGCAGCCGTGGAAAACCCAGATGGAGACCGTCTCGCTGCTATGACCCCATTAGCCTCCACTTCTTCCCTTCAAGAATTGATTTCTAATGGACTTCACCTTCTTGACCCCATGCTGGACCTGGCTGACCACCACATGGACCCCTGGTCATGGTGCTGAGGGCCCCTTGCATGCCACCCATTATGTAAGGGATAATGCCCGACGAGGTGTCCATTATCAGAAATTAATGGACGACGCGGAGGCAACGCGGAAGCAACCGTCCTCCGCTTCGCGTCGGACGGTTCACGCCTCCGCGTCGTCCATTAATTTCTGATAATGGACACCTCGAAGGGCATTATCCCGCTTATACCATGGTCACTTACGAGATAAATACATATTAAATCAATTACTTGTAATTTAATGTTGTTTTTACCGTTAAAATGTTGTTTTTACCGTTAAAATCATACGTCTTTAAGTGGCTGAGCCGAGCGGACTATTTAATAACTCTCGTCGGCGATAAAAAAAAAAAAAAAAGAGGGACCTGCTGTGACTGCAGCGTAACGTTACAGCCAGTGACTCTGCCACAGCCTGGTAGTTGATCAGTGAAGGGAGGTGAGGTGACGGCTTAAACGTTACGGTGACACAAAGTTTTTCAGAGGTCCAGTGCTTCTTACCGCTGGTGTGTTTACAGACTCCAGTGCCGTGATGCGCTGAAAAAAAGTTGTTTTGGTCCGAGTGTCCGTTGCCGTGGTTACCAACAAGCGTTTGAGCCAGCGCAGTAATATTTAGAACGTAATCAGGCTATTTTACCGGAACATCTTTATGGGTGTCCATTATCACTTTTTAATGGACACCCAGCAGCCAATCAGAATCGAGGATTCATCCAGACCATGGTATAAATATAATTATACTATTGTTTTATAATTTATAACCATTGCCACACATTGTTACTATTATCATAATGTCTGTGTACCTGCAAATATATGCTTCTGATTATACATTATAACTATTATTATAGATCGTTAACAGTATAATTATTGCTTCCAATGGTATTTATTACTGTTATTATTTTTAAAGGGATAGTTCAACATTTTGGCCAATTGGCACATTACCATAATCCCTATAGTTTTAGGAGTAGGCTCGTTACCTTTACTGTAATTGTCGTTGCAAGCTGTTCTTAGAATGGCGGAGCAGAGCCGCAAGCTGCTCAGAGGCTCATGTGATTTCTCGGTTTTCCTCATCAAACTCATCAAATACACAAATTGCCGACGGGAACGTGCATCAGTAGTTTTGCATGAATTCACCTCGAAAACAACTCAGTCTGGTAACGTTCTGTTATTATCTCATAGCGTGGTGATTGTGCAGGTTATGGCAATGGGCCGATTTGCCAAAATGTTGATATCCCTTTAAATGAAATCAACTTCATCAGAACACAAACACACACACACTATGGTCTCTGTTACATTGTATGGTCCCAATGCTCAGATGGAGCCATGTTTGCTGTTTCCTCCTGTTCTCACGGTTGGTAACGTTTCAAACTATTCCTTAAAGGATTAAAAAAAAACATATAAACTGTCTCTTGAAATTTGTGTCAGTTCCCATTACTTCTTCAGAATAAGTGGAAAGCAGCCTCTTTCACAACAACGTTTATCCAAATTACGCAGCGGCTCGTCCACTGCCATACATGAACAACTCCATCCACTGACGCTGACATGCTTCAACAGTCTGTTTGTGCGTAATCCCTGAAGTGTCACAGATGAGACATGTAAGCTCCGTAGTGCTGCTGGCTCCATGTTTGCACATGAATGTTTTATCATTTCACAGCAGTTTAAGAGCTGATATTCCACAGTATCATTTTCAGCTCTCTAAACGACCTCAATTCCTGAAGCATTTGGGTTTGTTTTTTTTTCCTACGTGCCGACAGTCGTGGTGGTATTTAAGATCCAGGCTATCGCTCTCTGTAGCCCACACACACACAACACAGACACAAAAGCGCACGCACGGCGCTAAGGTGGCCTGGCATTTGCTGTAAACATTTATCCTCATCCATAGTGAGCGTTGTGGCTGCCGTGACAACCTACATAGACATCAAAGACGGACTTGAGCGTCTTGGCGGAGAATTTATTCTGGTAATAGCCACACACATGCACACATAAACACACGCTGAAAAACCACCAGCGCGCACGCCTACACATCCTCCCACACCCTGAATATTAATGTCGCTACCTGCTAGATGTCATTTTGCATCATGTGAAAAAGGCCACTGACGCAGGAGGAGGGAGGCACACACACTTACTTTGAGCAATGGTGCGCACTGAAGGCTGCAGACACACAAACATCTCTCTCCGTAGAGCCTGTGTCACTGTTGTAAGAAGTCCAGTTTGTGCAATCTGTGTGTGCGTGTGTGGGTGGTGTTATCTATTTTTTGTTTATAGACAGGCCCGCTAATACCCGCTAATGAGATAGAAGTTAAGTGTTGTGTTGTTCAGGGACCGGGGCGGTGTGACAATCTGATAAAACTGCAGAGGACAGGAAGGTGTTGGACGCAAACAAAGGGTGTGAAGTGTGAAAACAACAACAACAACTCGATGCATGAGCCTCCTCCAGCAGGAAGGATGCAGAGAGATACTGCCCACGGTGCTGCAGAGACAGTGTCATAGACAAGATAAGACATGTGTGTTTCTATATCAAGAGCAATGTTCCAATATACTGTATGTCACCTACTGTATATAATAACATATATCTTTGTACATCCAGACAGTAAATCTGTGTGTAGATTTGCACAGATTGCAGCACACCCCCAGTGATCCACAATTAGCATAGATCTCCACCCATGCATACTGTAGTCATATAAGGAGATAGTGACCACCATATAAGGAGGTAGGTGCATCCTGTTCACCTGCGGCCATGACGCAAACAAAGAAAGAGGAACAGAGAGAGAAAAAAAAGCAGATCAGAGATTGAAGTCATTTTGGGTGAAGTGGAGTCCATAAAAATTATTTAAATCTCTTCTGTTAGTAGTAGTGTGACTGAGACAGGTATATCAAAGGTTTGGAAGGAAGTAACAGATGTAGTGAATTAAATATCCTTGGTTTAAAGAACCATTTAAGAAGTAAAGTCAGAATAGTTCGATATGAAACATGAAAAAAAAAACTACAGAGCTATAGCAGCCACTGGAGGAAGAGGCTCTTCACAGCCTCAGCTGTAGAGGAGCATGGTTGTATCAACACATGAACTTGTATAGGCAGGTTATATTGTTACAGATGAACCAGTCGTCTCTCACAGCTCCATCCAAACCGGTGCCAACTGCGTTATTGCACAGGATGAAGTGTGCGTCCACAGAGCATGTAGCAACGTGTAGCAACACACACTTTGGGTCACATATCAGCTGCACATCTATGGAATAAAAGTTTGGAGATGGAGATGGAGCCTTGACGTGTTTGTGCGTGTCCGATCCCTAAAATGTCTCTCTCTCCAAATATTTCTAATTGTTTGTCATGTTTAAATGACGTATTTCAAAGGCCTCCATAGCGTAGCTCTGAGCAGCTTGCGGCTCTGCTCTGCCGTTCTAAAAATAGCTTGCACCGACAATTAAAGGTAACGAACCTACTGCTATGACTATAGGCAATGGGCCGATTTGCCAAAATGTTAAACTATCCCTTTAAGTGTTTCCATTGAGGTTTTCCCTTCGGTTTGTGACTTCATGCCTCACCACAGCTTCAATCCCGTGGCTGGTGGCTCCAATATAAACAGCATATGACATTTCCTTAGCATGGGCTCGGCATTTAGTTTGATGGATTTATTTATTTATTTCTATTCTACGCAGCTCGCTGTGGCTCTTTAAGAAACCAACCCCAGGTCTGACCCCAATTCAAATCCTCCCCTCCTTTGCAACATACTTCAGTCAGGCTCTGTGTGTGTGTGTGTGTGTGTACGTGTGTTTTGATAAACAGTAACGTTGTGCAACTGTGAATCAGCATTTGGAGAAGACTGGTGCCTGTGCCGCTGCATGCATACTGAGCCGCTGCTGCTGCTGCTGTGGAGCCTTACAGATATTTCAAAACCATAGACTGGTAATTACAGCATATTTGGATTATCGTGAAAGCATAAAGGGAGCGAGCCAGCTTGAATAGTAATAAGCTATGAATCTAATGGCCTCTGAAGAGGAGACACAGAGTCCATTAATTAGTATCCTCACTCTGGAACTTGAAATAAAGAGATGTGAGGAGGAGATCTGAGGCATTGATAGCTAATGTGGCAGAATTAGCCAACTGAACCGGTATCTGTCAGGTTTGGGTAGGGTGTGTATGTGTGTGTGTGTGTAGTCCAACCACAGTAGGAGCTGGGTTTGGAAAGAGAGATGTCCTTAATGAGACACACACACACACACACACACACACATGCAAAACATCCTGTATCAGTGCTGCTGTCTCACCTCATTCTGCTCCTTGCTGCCTCCTGTCTGTGTTTATTTGGCACCTGCCTCTTGAGTAAAACTTCCACTTCCACATCCTGAGTGGAATTAAAGCAACACCTGGATGTTTTACAGCATTTGCTACTACAGTATGTTTTACTATGTTGTATTTCTTCCATCAGTTCGCTGCCAAGATCTGGGGGTGGAAGATTCTACGCTGGACCTTTGGTGACTTTAGAAAAATATAAAATAAATAACAACTGCTGGCTCACCTCACACTGATCCACACACACATGCACAAAAACAGAAGCTAGCCTTTGCTTTGCAGGGATCCAGTGACTAACGTGCCATTTTCCATTTGACATCAAATACGCACTTTTATCCTGACATCGTGACAAGTGAGGAAAAATACATTTCCAAAATGTCAGCGATGTCATAGAAACACGGCTAATGAGCCCTCTTTCACCTCTCATCCTCCGATTTCTATTTGGAGAATGTAAAACAGCCCCCTCCTGCTCTGTTGTGTCTGCAGTGTTTACACTGTGTGGAGTGCACTCACAGCAGGACACACAGCTATTGTCCTCACCACTCACTGTCCTTTGTCAAATGTGGATTTTTAATAGTTTAACATAGTTTGTTCTTGAATTCTTTTACACATTAGGTTCTGTTTAAAGATAAAGTGATAACTTTGTAATTCTAACAGGTATTTGAAGGTTAAAGGAGGCTGAGAGCCATGTACCTCCATAGCCTGTGTGTGTAAAGGATAACTAGGCCCTGGAGTGTGAAAGGGGGATTGTTCTGCAGTAATAAAATGGGGCTGGAGCAGGAGATGGAGAAAATGACAGCATGGAGGGAAAGAGGAGAGGGCTAGTAAAAGGTGAATGGGCGCACGATGGGAGAGTGACAAGACAACAAACCGGCAGAAGGTGCACAAATAAAGAGGAGGGAAATTAAAGGCGGCAAAGAGGAGCAAATAGCTGACAATAGGTGATGCAGGAGGGGAAATTAAACAACGGACGTGAGGGGAAAACCAGAGAGGAAGGTTGTGGGCAAGAGATAATATTAGAAACAGGTCAGTGAGCAGCATCCCTATCCCTCCTTAGCCCGTCCTCCCTGCACCGCGGGCACTGATGCTGTCAAACCAAACTACGGCAGATCTCCGTCTTCCCCCTTTCCTCCTCTCCGTCTGCCTCCCCGTCTTCATTTGTTCGCCCGTCTTCCACCTCACTTTTCTCATTTCTCTTCCCACCGCCTCCTCCTCCTCCTCCTCCACCCCCATCAGTCCTCTCCACATCAGCCTCTCCCTCGTGAGCTGTGAATATCAAAGAAGCTCCATCCTGGCGCCCTGCCGACACCTGCCTACCAAACTGCCTCCTCTGTGGCCGACTCCACGCTGCCTGAGCGGCCGCGCTGATCCGACGTGCCTCCACGCCAAGGTCAAGCCCAACCCCTGGCACACACTGGAATCTTTTCCCCAAGTATAAAAACTGAGAAAACTCAAGCTGCTGTGATGAATCTTAAAGAGCAGCTGAATCATTCAGCGAATAAAATAATAGGAAATATTAAAAGGATAGTTCAACATTTTGGAAAATTGGCCCATTGCCATAATCCCTATAGTCATAGCAGTAGGTTTGTTACCTTTAATTGTCGGTGCAAGCTATTTTTAGAACGGCGGAGCAGAGCTGCAAGCTCTCAGAGCTACGCTATGGAGGCTAATGGAATATGTATTTGATGAGTTTGATGATGAAACCAAGAAATCCCATTAGCCTCCGTAGCGTAGCTCTGAGCAGCTCACGGCTCTGCTCCACTGTTCTGAAAACAGCTTGCACTGACAACTAAAGGTAACAAACTTCTCCTAAAACTAAAGGGATTATGGCAATGGGCCAATTTGCCAAAATGTTGAACTATCCCTTTAAAGGGACAACGAGGAGTTTCGGAAAAGCGAAGCGTTTCCACACTACATTTATGAGCCTCCGTGCGCACCGTAAAATTCTTTTGACCGGCGCAAGACGGACTCATGTTTTCATTCATCAATAATTAAATTCAGAGGTTCAAAGAGGTTCAGTTACCGTCGTAGTTCCGACCATAAACGGCGATTCAGCTACGTTATTCTCATGACTCGTTGCGAAACTGAAAGTAAAGAAACGCTGGTCGGCTCGACCAGCATTTCCGCCACCACTAATAGTAACAAAATAACGATAGAGACAGAATGATATATTTATCGAAAATGGGCCCATTAACATGTGTGGGTAGCGGAGATTCATCCACATTAACGTGAGACTTTTTTATAACCGATTAGAAACTCCTCGTTGTCCCTTTAACACATGCTCTCAATTTAACATTCAAAATGCTTTTTTGTGTCCAGCATTCAAAAAATCCAAATGTAATCAACTGACAAAAAGCAAATCTTCATACTTTAGAGGCTGCAGTGCCATTATATGAAATAGACAAAAGACATTTATAATTGAATTAACACTGTGTATGTTAAACATTAAATACTGAATGCATATGTGTGGTTTCAGACCCCCAGCACGTCTCAGTGTCAAATTGTTGCACTGCAGAATACACTATGTATCTCTAAGTTTGGTGCTTTGAAGTTTTTTGAGAGAAAAGTAAAGGATTAAATGTTCATATATTGGCTGGGAAAATCCGCCTGTGTGTCTATCTAAATAAGACATTCACATAAAGCCAGTGGATTAAAGAGAGAAAAAAAGGCAGCGCTGTCTCTCTATGCTCACTTAGAGTACATTTTTGGAGATGCTTTCCTCTTGCAGGAAGGGAAAACAAGCGTATGTTATTGTGTCAATTCTCCTACTTAACTAATGAGGCCGTGTTTGAGCAAAAAAAAGGCGGGGGACATGCATCCCCGTCACAATGGCTTCACATCCAATTACAAATCATCTCTCAGCCTCTGCGCCTCCTTCCTCCTCTGAGATGACCGCTGCCGGCGACCGTCACATCTGCTTTAGCAGCTAATGAAAACCACGCCGCCGCCGCCGTGACGCGTTCACAGCTGACCAGCCCTTCACCCAGTCTTCAGCAGGCGTCCCTGTGTGAGTCATCCCAACATCCTTCCCCACATCTGCTGCTAGTGCGCTGTGCTACTCGTACTCCATATTTGGCACACTTAATTGCACTTCATCGCGGTTTGGGGAGATTTTGAACAGGTGTTGTGCGACTATCCGATCCCAATTGAAAATGTCACTTTCCTCTCGGCGAAGGGTATCAGTTGAATCTTTTTAAGTGCCCATGCAGCGAAAAGCTTCATATTCATAAAAAGGAGCGATATCGACCTCTCTGCAGGCTCAGATGTCTACCTGGTGTCTTGGAGAGATGGCTCTCCTGGTCAAATCAGAATAAAAACATAGAATATATTTGTTTTTATTTTAGAAACAGGAAGGTGGAGGGAAAAAAGGCTTAAAAACAAGCTCAGGACTTCAAGCTTGAAGAAATAAAAACAACCAAAAACGGCTGCAGGGAGACACCACAGGATGTTCTTGTGACTTTTCGACTGCTAAAGTTAAAAAAACTCTTATATAATTTTGTGTAGTAACAAATCATCAATTAGTGATTATTATCTACTTGCATTAGTGATTTCCTGTTTGCCTGAGGCAGCGTTGCAGTCTAATCTACTGGGACAACTGAGCTGTAGACATTTCGACTTTTACTGTATTAAGACAAGTGAACATGTTTCCATTACAGCTTTGCTAGAGGTATGAAAATAAAATGCACCACAGAAATGCAACTCATTCATTTTTTTTTTTTTACTTGTTTTAAAATTGTTGTGTTGTTTTTTCTTTTATCCCCTGCTGCTTTGGCCCAAAACCAGCAGAGGGAGGCTGTGTTTGTAATAATCCCCCTGCCAACTCAGCTTAGCTTGGCTTTATCAGCAGCTATCATAAACACTTGTAATGATAACCGCTCCTCATCTGGGGGACAAAAAAAATTCCCTTATGAAGTCCCAAAGCTTATTTCTTAAAAGCTTCAGTCTATCTTTAAGAGCTCGTGTTGGTTCACAAACCATCACTTATCCTTATCGGCCCTTTAGGGAAGTGAATGCATTCTCCCCCCGTGGCGGACAGGTTTCTCTGTCGGGTGGGAAGTAGACGGTATTTATCTTGTCATCAGAGATGGACAGGGGATTTATTTGCGGTGTAAAGGTAGGCAGGATGGATGGAGGCTGTTGATTGTTTAGGATGGCTGTCTCATGGGGGTGGGGGTTCATAAACAGCCAGTAGGAACGGCCTCATCGTGAAGGGATTTAATGTTTCACTGGCTCCGGATAAAAACCACTCGTCCAGTCACCAGGCGGCTGATTTTTACCATTTGCTCATTGTTGCTGAATGAACATATTGGATGGACACTTAATGTTGGGATTGGGAATTATTTTGCCTAGATTTGGTCAATTATCAGAGGGAGTGGAGCTGCATAAGTTATATCACTGTCACTTCCATCCAGTCCCACATTACACATTTTAATGTGATCGATTGAGAATATTGATCGAGCAGCTTTATGTTCTGCTTTACATATTATTAATCAATTTACTTCAACATTATTTTGATGCCACTGAAAAATGCTGTTGCTGGTGTTCAGTTTTTTTCTCCTTCTATTCCAGTTTTCCATCGGCTTAGATTTTATGTTTGCTATTCCACGAACAATGGCTAAAAAATGTTTATTGTTGTTGGAGGCTGAGTCTCGAAAAATCAAGAGTAAAGAGAAGTCAGGGTCAGATAAATATCACAGAAAAGCAGCGTACTCCTTTCATACTCTAAGTTTGTACAAGACTTTTTCCATCCAACAAAGTGCATCAACTTTTATGATGTACTGTACATGGCAGCCAGCCGACAAAGGGCTGTAATAGAGGTATGTGTTTTCTTCTCAGCAGGACACATAAAAACAGATAACAATTTTCCAGCAATTTAAACAAACACAGTATACCAAGCAGAGGAGAGCATGTCGACACCAAATCAGAAAGTAAAATGGATAAAACTCAAAAGACTGAGAAGCTGAAAATCCAATATAGCTCCATTTAGGTTGTGTGTGTGTTGCTGTTGCTTCAATCTAGCAGAGTGCTGTGTCAATGATGGGGGTCACAGATGCTGTGACAAGCTCCCAAGTTATTTTGGGCCTTCCACCAATCAAGCGCTCAACATGGTGACCCCCTTGTATTGCCAAAGCCTGGCGGGTATCGATCGGGCCGCCCGCTGCTCCAGGTGTCCTTCCTCTCCTCCATTGAGTCGTCTGAGCTCTGGCTTGTGGGAAGAGAAATGAACCCTTTGAGAATAAGTGGAAATTGCCCTCCACATTCTCTGGCTGCAGGTGGGCGTCCTCTTGCTGTGGCTTTCTCAACTTTCTAAGCTGCTCTTCTCCCATTGTTGGTTGGATGTGCTGTTGACTGTGATCGTGGGGCAATCAGTCTGTTTCCCTCTTCTTTTTATTTCTATTGCAAGTTCATCTAACGCCAGGATAGTGAATTACATCAACATGACTATATAGAGTTCAAACTTTGTTCATATCCATTATCATTTCCTTATTCAACATGGTAAAACTGTATGAATACAGATTACTGTGCTTCCTTTGAGTCATCCAGGCTTTATTTCCATCCTCTAAGAACCATCATCTTGTATGGTTATGTATTCATGTGGCTCAGTGTTGTATGTTGGGACAATAAAGGCATTCTATTTTCTATCTTCTATCTATAGTGATGTTATCAGTAAATTGATGCTTGTCAATGAGCTGCAACCACTTAAGTTGTATACTCGCTGCTTTCAAGAGTCTTAATGTGTGGTTCTGAGTGTTTCCACAGTATTTCCTGTTTCTCCTGAACCCGAACGTCTGTTAAGACTGCTAATAAATGACTGCCATTTTTGCTTCATATCTAAAATCATATCTTACAAAATAGCACTTTCTGCTGAACCCACCTCTATACTGAAGCAATGCACTGACAGGTAACGCCTATGACCGAGGGGCGAACTAAGCCTGTCATCTGTTTTAAGAGGACAGGGGAAAGTCTAATACTGATGCTTTGTTTGTGGGATTTGTAGCCAATGAGTAAATATACAAAATATCACCATGCGGGCTAATCCTTTAAGATTTCTGTGGCACAGTTTCAGAAAACCTAAGTGAGTCTATTTGATTGTCACCTCAGAGTAACGTATTCAACAACCACAGTTGTGTATTTAATCCATTGTTGAAAGCTTGTTCAATTGTAGATAGGCTGTTTGAATGTGACTATTATTGATTATTATCAGTGACTAAGACTTCATTATGACCGTTTTCATTGGACTGACTGACTCATTTGACTTTGGGTGGATGTAGCAGCTTATTCATGACGCTGTAACACAAAGACAATCCTCAAAGGTGAAGCAGCTCCTCAGCTGCACCGTCTCTCCACACAATGACACCTCAATTTGAAAATCCCAATTCTGAATCAGTGTGTTGCCTTTTTCCCCCCTCAAATAACTCCTCCTTCCTCCTTCCTTATCTTACTGTGCTGCTACTTGATGTCACCGGTGCAATAGATATTTAAGAATTCTACAACGAAATACCCGGAGCTACTGAGTAAAAAAAGAAGAAAAAGAAGAGGGAGGAAAAGATGGAGGGTTGGTGGGGGGTTAGGTTTATGTGTGTACGACGAGCACTGGCAGTGATTTTGCAGACGCGCCACTCTGGGTAGAACGCTTCCACCTACACCGTGCTTGTGAAATGAAAAGCATCTGCAGGCTATTATGACAAAGAAAAGCAGAGGAGGGGAGCAGCGAGAGTCACGCAGAATGAGAGGAACAGTGAGGGCTGAGGTGAAAAGTCGGAGGAGAAGTGGGAAACAACAAAAGTATGTGTGTGCATTGGAGCGAGGATTCACACATTACGTTTTTTTTCTAGTTCAGGTGTGTATCTTGAGCTCTACTCTCTACCTGTACTTGTACATCGTCTTGTTCTTTCCACAACATGCACATAGACAAGTGCACACGTTGCTCTTTAGGAGGGTTTCGCCCTTTAATCCCCAACACCCCTCTTTTAAAGCTTGTTTTCCAACTCTAAGCCCGTGTGGTGTGGTTGGGCTCCCACTGGCCTGGTCTCGCTGGTAGATATTAGTGCTAATCCTAACAGAAAGACAAAGAGTATAAAAGAATGAAAAGGAAAAAAGAGAGAGTGAAGATTAGAGAGAGAGGGCCAAGCACTGCCACCGGCTAGCACGCAGTAAAGAGAGGAAGAATGGGAGACTTCGCTGGAGTGTGTTTGGCTACTGATACCTCACTAATGCCCCGACAATCCTCCCTGACTTGTAGTATCTGCTCCCGGCGGACAGCAGTAACTCCGCTGCTGTAAAAACCTCCTAAAACCCTGCTGCTCTGTATTCACACCACTCGGACAGAAACACACGGCCATCGTTAAACCTCACAATGTACAGTAATACCTGTGTATGATCAGGGAACTTTCCTGTCACTGGTTTTTCTCCTACAATACAATACGACAGACGATATATATCAAATTTTTCATGTCACGTCACTATATCACTGTTTAGACTAATCTGATGTTTGTAAAGTCTATAAAACCAATGAATGGACAAACATTACTATTTCTGTGTGCACGTTTTTGTAATTACCGTGATTTCCGGACTATTATATATAAGCCGCACCACCTACATTTTAAAAGAAAATACATTTTGTACATATATAGGCCACACTTGAATATAAGCCACAGGTTTTCATGTTGTAACATGAGATATTTACACAGAAAGACAGTACACAGAATATTTGTGGAATAACGTTACATAACATATATGATGTTACGGTGTGTGTGTTTGTGTAGTCTTAAAGGTGTACAGAAATGGCCGTTTGTCCTGTTTGTCGCGCCGAGTTGTCACGAGCTGCAACACGAGTTTACCCGAGTAAGGAAAACGAATTTGATTGGTCGTTATCGAGCGGGCGGGATATTCAAAGCTTGGGGCGAGCCCGAGCTCCGTGTGTGTGTGCGTGTGTCAGACGTTTGAATGACGGATTACGGATCCAATATCAGTGGCTGGTGAATCGTGTACAGGCTGACGTATAATCCATGCGCCTGCGTTATCCAATACGAAAAAAAAAACTACACTAAAATACACACTTTCATCCCGGATTTACTCAAAAATAGAATTTTGCACAAAGTTTGGCCTACATCGTCTGATAGATGAGTTATTACACTAATTTTATGACCCAGAGTGGGCTTAAATTCAATTTTCTTTTCTGTACACCTTTAACTGTCATGAACAAAAGATTGTGGGTTACAGAGCGCGTTTGTGTCGCAGAGACGAGAGCTGGGACACCGAGGCGGAGACCAGGTACTACACTGATGTTGCTAGGTTGGTTTTCAGCCGTGAGACGCCAGGTGGAAGACAGAGAGCCTCCGTTCTCACTTGTAACAAGTCACAAGTCACAACTATCACAATTACTCCGGAGCTTTTTAATTACGGTAAAAATGTAGCATAGCCACGGGAGAAATCCTGCTTAGTTCCTCTTTAAACAACCCCCTTCAAACCCATTGGAATTTCAATCGGTTTGGGGTCACTAGGTGCGTTTCCATTACCCCTTGAAATGCGCAAAACCTAAATATCGAAATTAAAAACTGGTAATGGAAACACCTACATTTCGAAAAAACTCTCAAATATCGCAAAAAAGTTTTTGCGCTCTCATGAGGTGGTTTTTGAGACGTATCGATACAAACGTGTATCGCAAAAGTGTAATGGAAACACTTTTTTCGCTTTTCTACACGTCACCGGCGTCACCGGAGTTGTGTGTGTCCACGCTGTGTAGGTTTATGTAACTTGAGGGGACAAATGAACCACATGTTTATTGTCATGCATTGCTGACCTGGGCATCGTTTCTCATTAAATTAGAAAAACCTTTCCTATCATTCCCCTTTTCCCTGCATGGTTGAAGGAGATTGGCTCGCATCCACGTTCCCACTCCCTCCTGCGCCGACATGTCACCTTAAGTCACATAAACCAGTACGGGTGTGTGGACACACACACAACCATCAGCGCCTCATCACCGCTGGTGTTTAAAAAGCCGTTCTTTCTGCAGTAAAGCGCACATCCGCCGTGTTGGTAAACAAATAGTCCCTCTACATCAACGGAGGCAGCCGTGCTTGAGCAGCTTGGGTTGGAGGTGGTGTGAGTGCGGGCCAGCGGGGACAGAGGAGGGGGCATTAGAGCTTCAGCACGGTACAACTGGCCCGTGTGAGTGCGTCCTTATTTGTGGCCGCTGCAGCGCCACACGGGCTTTGCCTTTCAGTAATCAAGCGCTGTTTTTGTCTTTGTTAAAAACAATAACAGCAACAGCTGTAGGCAGCTGAGATCGCTGTGCCGTCACCATAGAAACGCAAGACGCATCACGGCTCATTCGCAAAATACCTTTCAATGGAAACACCCGCAAATAGCAATTGCACTTTTTCGAAGTTTCAGAAATATCGCTTTTATTTTGCGAAAATCTGTAATGGAAACGCAGCTACTGAGACGGTTTGAGGTGTTTATATGAAGTATTTTCAGTCGGTTTGGTCTCCCAAACCTATTTAAAAGTGTCCATGCAATCCCAGCTACTGTCTCTGTAACTGATGTTGGCATCAACCACACCACCCAGCCAGCATTAGGTGCTATACGCCTGTATTTCACCTGTAGTGGGTTTCTATCAGCTCTCCTTGTCTGCCTACAGTGGAGATTAAAACCTTTATCCAGCTCCTGGGACATGAAGCAAACATTTGGCTCCATTTGTAAAAGATGGCTGTGACTCTACACTGGTCTTTGTTATAAATATTGCATCACTCCTATTCTCCACTGGATGGGAACCAGCAGTGCATTTGTCAATCATATAGTAGAACCTTTAAATACAGGCACTGAGCTCTTTAATTAAACATAATTACATGTTTTCTAATAAGAATCCAACACGGCAGCGAGACAGAGAAACAGCTGGGTGACGCTGCAGGTCTTGTTTGCACCAACTCCTCGAGTTTAATAGTAGTATCCTGGCAGCGTTACACAAACAAACACCCACAGTCAAACAGGTTGTCATGCACGCCGTCGAGCAGAACAAGAGCACACCGATCGAGAAGCGCTCTCTTGCTTGACTGATCAGAAAAGCGAAAAGCGAGCGCGCGGGAGGAGGACGGGCGGCCGCCATGTTCGTCCTCCTCTGGACGTCGGTCGGCGCAAAAGAAGTGCACAGACTGACATGGCTCCCCGGCCCCCGCGGGGTTAAAAAACAGGGTCTCAGCTGGCAGCGCCCCTCTCCCCCACAGATCAACCAATGTGTTATTGATTTGGGTTCTTGCTTCACGCCAGCGATCCCTAACAGAGAGGAAGTGTTGGAAAATTCTGGTAGACTGCATGAGGGATCAGAGCGCACAGTGCCGGTTTGTGTTGGAGTGTGTGTCTGTGTGTGGATGCAGGGCATGGTTAGTTTGTAGTGTTATTTCAAGGCACGATCTGAGCAGACTGGCGACATGGCAGCGCTGCCTGCGAAGCCTAATCATCATATTTCCTCTCGGGTCTACATCGGAGATTTTCTGTTGCGTTTGATACAGTTTGGAATTTGTATTTATTTATTTTGTTGACCGAGTACAAGAGCTCAGAATGTCTCAGATCAGCGGGGGGGCTGCTGATGAATGGAGAGGGATGGTCTCTATGCAACAGTCAGGGCTGGATGTTGGCTTAACCAGCTCATTCTTCCCCAGCGAACATGTCACTTATTAAAATAATTACAATTCCTGTAAGTGATGCAGAGGAAGAGTCATTCCAGGGAGGATGCTGATACTGACTGGAATAATTACTGCAGGCACCAGGACATCCATGTCTTTCTACACAAGCACAACATTGCATGTTATTTCCTTCTGCATTTCAGTAGTTGTGATGTTTGCTCCTGTGGATTTTTCACTCTTTAGCTCTAGATTCCTTTGATGTGCCTGATCTGTGATGGTTTATATGTACTGTACACAGTGGGGTCTCAGACTGTTATATTCCCTATGTCTGCCACTATATATACAGTATTTAATCGAGGTTCATAAGTTGATGGTGGAAAGATTTGGTACAGTATTTGCAAGTATTTCAATTCCCAGTTGGAACTTATCTGATATATATAATATAGAATCTTTATTTGCAAAGTAAGTAGCAGCTTTCAGATGATTGTAGTGGTGTACAATAGTAGTACTGTAGTACAATGTGTGCAGTGAAAGTCTAATGTGGCATTCTAAGAAAATACTCTGTTACATAAGGTCATGGTACCGAGGGAATATTTCAATCCTAACTCTCATTAAAAGATTCCTTTGTGGTGAGTTTGATAATAATAATAATATATTTTTTAAAAAAGAGCCCAAATGCCGTCAGTTCATGAATTTAAGAAGGAGAGAAACTCAGCAATGACAAGGTCAGAACACCACAGACAATGGAAACAAAGCTAGTGGGTCCTGCTATCAGCTGAGGGCCAGAGGGAAGTACATGCATCACTCCAGACTCAGTCTGCAGTGATTCATCATTTCTATTTGGGCATTAGCCTTTCAAAGCAAAGCCTCTCATACAGAGGTACAGCACTGTATGTGCACAAAGTGAAAATATAGAACATCTTTTAAAATCATGAATAAAATGCTCATCTACAGGACTGGAGACTGAAAACTCTCTGTCCTTCACAAACTAAATGAAAACATCGCTCACTTGTTTTCTCAAACTCTGACGCTCTCAGTTCCAACAAATCTGACTATTCATCAGAGGCGACGAGGGGTTTGCAACAGAATTAGCCTCGCCTGATGGCTTTAAAAACCCAAAGCCTTCTGTGTGGCTGTTCTAGACTCGGACAGAATCGTTAGATTTTATGTCGCCATAAAGCAAAGGCTGCTCATATCTTTTTTATGACATGTAGGGCGTTGTGATTTACAGAAAGCAGAGCTGGGATGTGGATGTTCAGGGCTAATTCAGACCAGGTCCAACAGGGTTTAAAGATGTTTTATGGTAATTCAGTTCTTTCCTCCACCCAGGGAATGCGAGATGTCTCCATCAGAACAATGGATGGAGGATTACAGCAACAAGAGGGAGGGAAATGGTGAAGGATGGAGTTTGCAGACTCAGATATAACAGAGAGCTGGAGACAAACCAGACTTCCCAGATTTTGATCCTATAACAAGAAATCGCAACCTTTAACAAATACCATTTTCAATCTGTGCAAGCTCAAAGGGGGGTTAAACAAAAAAAAGTGGATTTAGCTTTTAGTTTAAGGAGAATTAGAGCGCTAAGCAGAGAAAACCACAAGGTGCAAAGGCAATAAAGTCACTTAGCTACCGGCAAAAAGAGTCAATTTAAAGTTTTCAGGCACATTAAATGATGTAGACAGCTCAGTGTCAACAAATAAATGCTCCTGCCCAGTAAACACACCTTTCTGCTAAAGTGCACAATTCACACTGACATTGTGTAACTGACAGCTCACGTACAAACACGCCGGCTGCTCAAAACATCTCCCAGCTTCTCCAGAGCTCAATTGGCGTGAAGCTGATTCTCAGTGATTTGATTTGTATGTGTTTCTTTTGTCATCTTCTGATGCACCCCCCCTCCCCTCCCCTCCACCCAAATGATAAGAAAAGCTGTCTCTATGGCGACGGAGTTGTAACTCTGCCAACTGCGGTGGAAACGGGAGCTCCAGAGTTGGTGGACGGGCACCCGCAGATCAATGAGCGATGAATCCATTCAACAAATGAGATCTCCCCCTCTGCTGCAGCCACCGCTGATTACAGAAGTTGTTGACCGTCTCTCAGGAGGCAGATGGGGAATTTCTATGGTGGTGAGTGTCAGTGCTACAACAGAGGGATGAGACCAACCTTCACTCATGTAAATAATCCTTTTTGAACAGTGCTGGCCGTGGCAAATGTGAGTGGAAGATATGAAATCTCACGTGGGGTTTGCTTTGTAGCAGCAGCAACACATATTAGGAGTGATAGCTGTGTCCTATTGTAGATTAGCATTACCACGCTGCACTGATGTAGCATGGTTGAAATGTTAAATGCATTTCTACAGTATGCAGCCACATACATTACACTGTAGAATAGAATAGAATGCTTGTTATGAGCGACATGACAGTGTGACTGTTCCAGTAGTGTGACAATGAGGCGTCCAATCCTAAACAAACTTCACATGCACTAGCAAGAGTTTACTGTGGAAAGCGGTTAGCCTTTCAAGTTCATTCAACCGTCCAATCTTTAAAGACAAAAGGAGATCGGTTTAAAATGTGGCCCACGCTCAGTTGCAAAGAAACCCCACTGAGAGTTTCTGCGGCTTTAAAAAAGGGCTTTGCACTGAATCATACTTTCCTGTCACAACTCGGCGCTCCTTATGGTCGCGGGATAAGATCAAAAGTTTGTTTGAGACTCCACTCCAGGCGAGAGAGGCAAGAGTCGATGAAGGAGAGCGGCCTTTGCTTCAAAAAAGAAAAAAAAAACAAAAACCCGGCGCCGTCGTAGGGCAGTCGCCTGCATGGGCCGTATCGAGCTGTCGCCATGACGCGCTCCCGCCAAGAAGAGCGGCTTTAAGCCCAATTAACTGATAAATGTTAGCCTGCAGGGAGCTGGCAGACACAGAGATCAATGGAGCTGAATTGAGCTGAGCACTGTGGGCTGGAGATAGATAGACCTGGTTACAAGCCCCGAGGAGGGCGCCGGCCGGCCCCGTGCTCAGGTGCCCTTGAGCAAGGCCATGAATGGCAACACACAAGAAGTGTAGTAAACCAAGACCCGGCAGAGCACACAGCTCAGTGTACTTCATCATAATAGTCGGTGATAAAAATAGAAAGTGCATCGCACCTTGACCAGAGGAGCGTATCTAGTCTGACAGGTCGTTACTATGACAACGGTGGCTGTTCTGTATGAGAGTGTGCGAGTAAATACAGAAGGAAGACGTTGGGACGTTGGGATGGCGGTGGCGGCCTGTCAGAGCCCGGATCAGTCATCCTGATGTGGGCTGAGGAGCTGCTCTTCATTCCACCCACACCGCACCGCACCACGCCACCCAGGAGCCCCCGCTCCGCTCATGCATTATGGAGGAAGCTCTGAAACTTCAAGGGAGAGAGAGATGCCCGGGGCCTGTTGTCCAATGACTGAGCCGATGTGAGGAGTTACATGGTCTCCTACTGTATGTGCAAATACTTTTTAATGGGTGGACAGGTTCTTACTGAGGCGACAGTTTTTAAATTCCCACCACACTGGATGATGATAATAATTAGTGGTAAGAAAGTCTATTAATATCTCGTTTTGTGTGTTTCATAACATTGTTTGTAAATGTTTCCATGTTCGCTGTGAAAAAATAGGCTTTCAAACGGCGAGTGTCAAGAAAAGTGATCCCAGACTGGAAATAACATCTATAATTGGAGTGTAAATTGAAACCAGTGAACGGTTTGTGCGACAGCAGCTAGCTCTCCATCCAAATGCATGACAACTGTTTGAGAAAAACATCCCAAAAAATGCAAATGAATGCATTTCCATCTACTACAAAGCCGTATAACGCTTAGTTTGCACAGCTGCTCAGTGGATGTTTACAGTAAGTCACATGCATACACAACTTCTTCACCTCAGGCAGTCCTAGAACTTTTTTTGTCGCGATGTTCTGCTTAGGTCGTTTCTTTTAATGCACAAATATGAAATGCATTTAAAAACAGCGTCCACCCAGTGGTACCAATTAAGTTTATCTTGACACAAAACACAGCTCTACAGCCAACAGAGTTGTTCCATTAAAATAACATGAAAGGCTGCATGCAGACAGTGGGTGTTCATACTGATATCTTTTACATGATAGATATCCATGGTGTGTTTTTGGATACAAAAAGAAAAAGACTGTGAGCGTTTGAATCCTGGTGTAGAGTCTATAGTGGTTTAGCCCTTTGTCACAAAGCTAGAGCCCATTAGGTAGACCTGGTTGAACCGCTGCAAAACTAAGTGAGCATTGTGTCACTTTTCACAATGGATACCTTCTCCGAGAAGAACCCAAAGGAAGGGGTGAACAGAAGAGAAAAAGACGTCAAATTATGGGCACGCCGAATAAAGGAAGTTCCCTCGTACAGCCTTCAATTTAATGACTGGGATAAGCAGAGAGAAACACAGAAAGGTGAACGAGAGGCTAAATTCAACAAAGCGCGGCCACGCTCACGCCGTGAATGTTCCAATTACCGACTGTCAAAGGGGTGAAACTTCTTCTAATGTTGCACAGATCTCTATCTACTGCTAATCATCCTTGAAACTTTTATGTTCTCGCCCAGCGACTGCTGAGCAATTAGTTAAGTTATGTGGATAATAGCCTTGACTCAAACTGCAAGATTAAAGCGCACATGAGGAAGATGACCACTGATGAGATAAAAGACAATGACGCTAATTCACAATAACAATGGGTTCATGAGCAGAACAAACAAAAAGTGGCAGAAATAAACTTTAGTCTCTAATGAACTAAACCAAACAGATTGCTCCGCTCCGAGCTCGCTTCTTTTGGGACTTCTGATAGGGAGTGTCGTCTCTTTGAGCCGGAAATTGATTTGTTGAGAGGCAAGTTTCTCTGGCAGAGAATTGTCTGGGAGTTTCTGTGGAACTGTGGGGATTTGTAACCTGGAGCTATCTTTTCCTATAACTTGTCATCTCACTCTCTGCAGCATCATTCTTTTTTCTTTTTTTTTCAAATAAGTTTCAATCCTGTTGCAACTCCACCTTTCCGCAGACAGAAATCCTGACAGTGAATGTTCATAATCAACTCCACAGCCATTATTATTTTTTAATAGAGTAGTTTTCTCTGCCCGAAGGAGCTGCTTGAAATTGTTGTGTTTACAAGATGAGATTAAAATACGCCCTGTAGGCTGCATTGCGTCGTTTGGGCATTTATTAACAACATTAAACTTCAAAACAGCCAATCTGCTTCTTTAAAACTTGATAGGATTCACATTTGATCAGATTTGACTGACAACGCACGGTTACCATACAAGGGTTGTCTTCTAATTTTGACTCAAATGTTTCCTAATAGAAGTTATGCCTGATTTTGCTGCTTTAATCGCACAAAATATTTCAAAGGCTGTTGCAAAGAATGACTACATCAAACGCAATGTTTATGGATTTCCATATTTCATTCACTCTTTGTAGTTTAAATCTCTTTATTTGATCCCCACAGGTTAGATGCTGGGCTTGTTGTAGCATTGTATAAGAAGAGAGGTGATGCTGGGGATTGGAGACATTAAAGATGAATTACACTTCGGGCAAATTTGTTTATTAGTGTATCAAATGTGAGACTAAAAGCATTTATAATGAAGACATTTCATCAAGCAGAATTGTGTCTTTTTGTATTTTCTTGAGGTAATTACTCTGAGTGTCAGGCGTGTATTCATTCTCCTGCAGGTGAAATCTATAATCTACTGCACCACTGCTGAATATTGTGTAGAGAAAAACAATCCAGTCGATTTCCTCACATTCATCTACTCCAGAACAGCTCCATTTCTACTCAGTGTGCAGTGGTACAGTACAACCTGCCCACCACTCAACTGATCCTCTCTATTGTGCTCTACCTGAACATCCTGATTCAACCTGCAGCTGAATTAGGATGCATGACACTGAGTGGAGCATTACTTCCTCTCATACCTGTCCTCATTATAATCTTGACCTCTGAAGAGGAAAAAAAGTAAATTCAAGAAGCAGAAATCTTTAAGGATTACACACATTAAGTCAACAGTTAGATGTGAGACACACACACACACACACACGCACACATATCATTGTACTCTGGATTTATTGAGCGCTGCTGGATGGAGTGCCAGAGAGTCTTGAGGCTACATCTTCCCGACAGTTGCTTTGATACCGACAGCGGCTCCTTGTTACAGTCGAATTAGAAATGCAGGCAATTTCTCCTGTATCCTTGGCCAGCTCTGAGGATCGCTGCCAGCAGTTAAAGATTATGTATGCGTTGCATCACGAGCCACTTTCACAAAGATGTGCACACACATCGCTAGGTGGACCATTAAAACAAGCAGTTGCCATCTTAATTATATATAATATAATTTAACAACCATCTATTTGGTGGTTAATTGTCAATTCAAATAAGTTTTATTGAGCTTAAAGCAACTTTGGAGCAATTAACTTAATTGTTCCCTTCTTCTTTCAGAGAAAAACAAATTAATCTAAATATTTGATAAAAATGTCCAGGATAAAAATTGAACTAGTCTTCACCTCAGTAACATCAAAGATGTTTAAATAATAATGTTTGGATGTAGAGTAATTGCAGAATAATTAAAGAGTGAATCCTACAGATGTGCCCGTGGGAGAGCCTCTCTATTGCTGTGTGTAAATACTTATGGACTTAAATAACCAGCGATGTAAAACCGACCTCTAAAACACTGACACAACAATAAACTTCAAAGAAAAACAAGTCATCGATGTTACCTCACTAAAGTTCACAGTTGCTTCCCAGCGGACCAAAATCTGCATTGTTCTGATTTGTTGTTTGAATGAGAAGACATGTGGCTGCTTTGCCCCTGACATGGCTGCCCTGCCTTTTATATAATTAGATTAAAAAACACAAAAAACAAATGTTAAACCCTCACATCAAAGACTAGTTTTGAAAAATCCATCTCTCCAATTGTGGCTGATTAAGGATCCTCCAGAGGCTGTGGGGAGGCAAACGTGTGCTGGGATGCAGATGAGTTTGCCCTCCTCTCTTCTGCTCTAGATGGGAGAGGAGACTAAGGAGAAGGATTAGAAACCAAGGTTCACTTATCTCTCTCTACACTCCTCTCCCTCTGTTTTCTCCTCCTCTACCCACTCACTCCCTCTCTCTCCTGACTCATTCTGAATTCACCTGAGCACGCGGACGCTGCAGCATCACTTGCACGCTGTGTGGACGTGTGGGAGTGCTGCTGGCGTCCTGACCATAACCTAAAAGGGTTGCTGGTTCCATCTGCAGCGCTGAAGGAAGCCAGTCCAGTCCTAATCATTCAAGGACCCTCCAACGAGCCACTACATCCAAACTGATGTGAGGGTGCTTCAGTGCAAATGCAGCTGAATTACTTTTTAATAACATACATGTGCACTGAGTGTAGGTGGATTACACACACACGCCCACGATCCCTACATACAGCTAACACATAATGCTGCTTGGCTTATATACAGCACAGGCTTTTATTTTGAAACAGTAAATATAAAGTTATTTATAAGAATTGGGGCGACAGCAGAGCTTCTCTCTAAGTTAATAATCTACGTAGTGACTTTTATTTCTTTTATAAAGTGCAAATTATACTCATTGGGAGTCATAAGTGAGATCTAAATAATGCCTCCACGTGGAGTTTGAAGGATCCCTGTTGCTGTTTTCACTTTAAGGCTAAATTACCTACACTCCATTATTGATGGGATTTCATTTTTTCACAACACCAAACAAAACAAATGATACTGTTTTCCCCCAGCACTTGTATATTACTGTACGCTGTTTATTTTAGTCCACAGTCTCCCCCACTCTGTCTTAACATCAAACCCACCTCAGAGAGACACGGTTTCCTTTAAAAGCTCTAATCCATCACTGCAGCAAAAACACGCAGAAGCAACACATGAAATATGACTTGTTCGTTCTTATTTGTTGCATTGAGTCTACTTTTAAGCAAAGGGGGATAAATAACACTGTGCCCCCCCTCCCAGCCAAACATAAACTACATCAGCTAGGAACACAGTCATAGAATGGAACTCTGTACCAAGTAATATTAAACAACTAAATAGCAAGAACTTCCATTAATTAGGATGCTGTTCTTGCTATTTATGGGCTATAGTATAGTCAATTATGAATAGATGGGTATCATTACATTATAAAAAGTGTAAGTATAAGTTGGAGCTGTCTTGTCTTGTTAATTTATTGTTGTGTCAGTCATGGTATTGTTAAAACAAAGTATGTAATGTTGTTAGTGTATATATTGTTTTATATGTCTACATTGTCTATTTTGTTTCATGTCTATGTCTATATTGTCCAGTGTGAATGTGTACTCTTTTATTGTCTCCATATGTTTTGACCACAGGAAGAATAGCGCATGCTAAGCAGATGCTAATGGGGATTTTACTGTAATAAACATAAACATAAACCTGTTTACAACAATGGATTACAACATCCTGCTTGCAGTGCATCTTAGTTGTCAGTGGGAGAGTGATGCATGTGAGAAACCTGACCAGCGCTTCTCTGTTAGTGGTGTTGTGCTTTTAAAGATGCTCTCGTCAATTTTATTTTTAAATAAATAATTTAAAATTGTACATTGTACTACTAATACTGTATGAACGGCCTACGTCAGGCAGTGTTAAGGCCGACCCGGGTGAGAAGGGCTGGTCTCAGTGCAGTTTCAGTCGAACTCAGCCTGTTATGTGAACGCGGCCAGACCTTGGTCCACACTAACTGCCTGATATAAGCCACGAGTTTTAGCTACATAAAAATAAATAAAACATTGTATCATTTCATCTTCTTGTCCTCACCATTTTGTGTGAAAACGCCATTCGATGCATTAATCACACTTTAGGTTACAGCAGTGAACACCATCCATCTCTCCTAATTAGGACTCCACCGTTTTGTTCTCTTTGGCTGACAAAAAGACAAACACACAAACAAAAAAACTGCAGGATGAAATACAGTACGGGCTGGAAATGACTTGTCAAATCATAACTAAATAATAACGCACCATTATTGTGCCTTAATCTCATCTGTACATTTTAGCGATTACTAATGAATACATAATACAAACATTGTCAAAGAGTTTCTGCTGATTGACTCCAATGAAACAAATGAATTCCCTATTTGGTTTTTCATTATAAAGCTGCTCCAATTAATAGTTTTACGTTCACAATGGATGAAATGGGGATGAGTATTGTGAAGAGTTTACTGGTTAATGATGGACACACATTCAACCATCACCCTGCTCTCAGCACTAAGCAGCTTTACAGCGTCTTTCAGCTTATTCCTTTAGTTTGGTGGCCAGCTGCTGTTTGTTTGCTGCACTGCCCATACAGTAAGTCACCAATTATATCGGCTAATGTTTAGATTTTAAAGGAGAAAAACGACAAATGTGTCCAAGACCCCTATAGAAGCCTGCAACTCCAAGGTCCTTTACACCACCGCTTTCCAAGCTCTTTGCTTTCCACCAAATAGGGACCAATTGTATACTGTAGCACTCAAAGATTTCCCATAGAATGGTGCATCTGATGGTTTGAATGCCGTCAAATAGCCATGCAGGGTTGTTTCAGCTCATCAGGTGGAGCGTGTGTGTGATGGCAGAGAATTACTGTGCTGATTGTGTGGTAAGACCGCGGGCAAAGGCGTTTCACTGAAAGATTCACAATCGCTGATGGTGGCAATTAGATTTGACTGGGAGAGGATCAATCGGACCGAGCTGTAATGGCTGGAGAAGACAAAACCACAAAGCTACAGTAGGAGACCAACTGAGAGCTCGTTCTGTTCGGTGAGGTGATACCAGGTCACTTAATTTGATCAAAAAGCCGAAAATCACACAGAGCAGCAAGGAGCTCTTATAAAATATAAAACATGTGCTTCCAATCACAGTACAGTACGAAGCGTTAAATACAGCTGCTAAAGGAACCTCCATAATGTGAGTTGTGAATTACTGCTTCACAAGGTGCCTTTGCTCTTATCTGACATTTCAAGCAGGTCTATCATTTGCTTTGTGCATCATGTACAGACATTTAGAATGAAGTGGCTACGTAAGTGAAGGCTTAAAACATGTTGCAAGGTAATCAACTGCCTCTGTGCTCAACTGCTCCGATTCATGTGCTGCAAACCTTTAACATGAAATGAACTCATCTCTATTCAAATTCTATTACTTTGCCTCTTATGCAACTGTTCTAGTGTGTGTGTGCGTGTGCGCAAGCAGGTCTATCTGTACTTTTTGTTCCTCTGATTCTTATTAAACGCACACAATTAGAAGACCATTCAATGTAATGAAATAAAGTGCATGGAGACGCCATTAGTCTGAAAGCTTGTGTGATTGACTTGCATGTAAATCAAGGTCCAGACTAAGTAGGCGAGTGAGCGTTTCTGCCATTAAAGTTGGAGATGTGCTGCCTTTGTTTTGTGGACTGCTATAAAACAATAGGGCACCTTGGCTGCAGCGAGTGTGCAGAAACCTCACATTATCACATTATCAGCACTAGAGGTCTGGGGGCAAATCCACATAAAAAGACGTTATGGCTCACAATTACTCATGATTGGAACTGAAGGTAGAATTACAGCTGTCACTGAGGAGTAACCATGGACTTTCACACACATTTATGTTGAGAGATGTTATGAAAGACGGCAATTATGACTAATTCACATTCATTAGAGCTTAAATACACATTTTCAACCTACTATATAAAACCCTTGTTTAAAGTCACCTCTAATGCATACATTGCAGATGTAATAGCGATTCTCAGAGGTGTTATTTTGTTTGAGTAACAGAGGTGGACATCGACTTTCTTGCTGCTCCAGCCGAACGGCAAATCTGCTCCCAACTTGAGCAAATCTAAACTACCAAGAGGGATTCACAGCCTGCCTTAGACAAAAGCCAGCAGCACTTTCCTGTGATGCAGGGTGGCTGTCAGCCCAGGAGCATCCCTTATATTTCCACAGATGCCGGAGAGGAACACGCTGTTCCAGGACGGGAGGAGAATCGACAAGATGACAGGGAGATAAAGGAAAACAGAAAGAAGCAGAAGGGGGAAGAGCATGAAAGGGGAGGATGGGAGAAGGATTGCCTCAACACGGCTATGCAGCAGGACCATTATCACCATTGCGAGGGGAGAGGATTTTGACAGTTTTATAGATGTGGAATAAAGCTCCTCGTTTTAGCCAAATAGCTGTGGCAGCCATTTTTGTACAAGACATACATCAACAATAGCAGAGCAGGGACTTTTTTTTTGCTATTTATATGAATACTATTAGAAGAAATCCTCCAAGTGGATTGTGTACAATAACACAGATAACTGCTGAAGCCTGTGTTGTGTTTACTGATATACTTATCTGCTACAAAGGAGTGCATTTCAAGATATAAACTGACAAGTCAAAGCAATGCAAGCTTTTACTAGTGTTTTTTTATTTTTTATATCAGCTTTTGCCAAGTTTAGAGCGTTCCAATAGAGCTACAGGGTTTATGTTGGTGATCGATAGATTGGAGCATTCAATGCACTTTGCAGTGTTTTGAGATATAGACTTCAGTAAAGGTAAAAGCACTATCTAAACCATGATTCAAAAACAACGTTGTTGACTTCCAAAAGGTTGGCTCCCAACTGCTCCGAGCTGGAAAACCCTAATGAGAAAACATTTTGGATTTGCTCCTGCGTCTGTATATCTGATGGAAATGAATAACCCCAATGAGACACACAAAATAAACTCACTTTCTCTTTGCTTTGGCTGCAGTGGAGCTCCATTTTAGCAGGGAGCAGATAGTATATCATAGTTAATGTGTAGCGGACTCGCCCTCTTGAACTTCACCCAGAGTATATCATAGTCTTATCGTTCCAAATGCCTCATTCACCAGGACCAGCTGTATGTCCTTTTCTGATAAATGTACATTTCATCACCCGCAAAGATAAATCACTGAGCGGTTAGTGGCTTCTTTCCACCCAGAATGCACTGCACAGCCTTAAGATATGAATACCACACACCCTCCGCATCATAGGGGGCAACATTAACACCAGCATAAACGGGAAGTGTTAGTGTGCTCTCGGAGATGAAAGCCCATCTTCAGCCCAGTGAGAGACAGCGCGCCGAGTATCTGTCACTGCTAATCTTCTGCTTGTCCGTGCACGGCAAAGCTTTTACAAACAGTTCATCAAAACCAGTGAGTCAAATGCCTCCGACTGTTGCTCTGAACAGAAGTGTGCACGTGCACGAGCGTGGAGATCCGAGGCGTGCATGTATGGATGTTTGCCATGTGCACACAAGAGATCTGAGAGAGCCAATTCAGCTCGTAAAAAAAGCACATTTGCCTTAAGAATTGTATTGAAACGGCTGTTGAGGATATTTTCCTGCAGTAATTTGAAGTATTATTGGTTGTAAGTGGATTTCATCTGGGTTAGTGAGCAATTATGACAAATAAGAACATCAGACGATTGTTGAAGAAGCTCCTTGGCTGTTGTTTAATTTGTGTTGCTTCAACCTCACAACATCTCTGAGAAAACCTTCCAGTACCAATAGAAGCTCTTAATGGAAAACACACAACACTGTGTGAATGGGATCAACCTTTTGCCCTATGCTGGCTCTAATTTGATTTGAGGATCCAATTTTTCACTTCATGAACACTGCTTCTGCTCTGTGAGCTCTGCGAGCGTGCTGACCTTGATTTCTGAGCATGGTCCAACACAAGGGGGAGAGCCAGATGTCCTTGTTGCAACCCTATAACGTCAATGTCCCTCCAAGGGGGGGTCTCGCAGAGGCCAGACAACTGTACTGTACCAGAAAAGCAGGATTACATGCATCCGCTGAGGTTGGACCCAGATAGGGCCGTGGACGGGACATGGTAGCACCGGGGGGTGTCTCTTGTTGATAGCCAATTTCTCCCCCTCTCCGCGGGGGGTGTTGGGTGCTGCCATACCCGGGGAGAGGAAACAGACCACTTTGAAGTTTATCAGCAGCCAGAGCCACATAGGGAGCGTGGGCATCGACTTCACCTCCACAACATTTAAATCGGCTTTCTTTATGGCTTTATCTGTTTGCTGTTTTTAATTTCCATTAGAGAAATTAGGGAATAGGGGAACTGATCATTATTTTTTATTTAAAGTAATAAATGATCAAGTTTTATGTCATAATGTTGCTAGTCAGTGGTGACCACTCATGACCAGTCACCATTACTGTAAATACAGGCTAATAATTCCAATTAAAACACTGCTAAATGTTAAAAAGTGACTCATATTGTGTGGAGAGTGTATTATAAACTACTTTCATGCACTGTTTCCAAATGAAATCTGGTTAAGCTCTGGCCAGACCTCAACTTTACCGTCTTATCTGATGTAATCAGAGCTTGAGAGACAGCAGAGCGAGCGAGAGATCCTTGTTCAGAGACACGAACATGAGGAATGTCCCCATGAATATTTCAGTCCTGGTGTCATTTTTGCTCTCGGCCTACTCTTCTCCAGAGAATCTCCTATTTTGGTAATTATGACCTCTCCTCCAGCTCCAGATTTTAGGGGCTGAAACATCACAGTGGGTAATGATCAGAATGAATCAGAGGATGGCAGCACAGCCAGAAAACACAACTACATGAAAAAACAAAACATTCCTGAGCCATTAAAATTATAATACATTATAAAGTTTCCATGTGTATAGATGTATTCCCAAGTTAGCCCTATGACAACAGTGCAAGAGCACATCCGGCCTCGTATAAGCATCAGCATTCTGTGACGATTTGCAATTATGTCTCTATCTAATTAGAGAAGAATATATTTTGGTTAGTGGTAATTAGGTACAAAACATGACATGTTTACAGCATGAGGTCAAGTGACAAGGTGGTGGACAGACAACAACACAGTCAGAGTCAGGCGAGGTGTGCTCAGAATGAAGCGTCTGAAATAATCACATTTACATGCGGGCGCAGCACAGGTTGGCGGTTTGGAGGATTTCAATGAAAAACGAATATATGTAAATAAGTTTTGAGGAAGCGTGAGGAGCCGGAATAATCAAAGATTATGAAAATATTACGACTCTTCATTGAATTTAAGCCCATAAATATACATTTTTGTGATGTCAGAGGATGTTTGGGTGAAGTCATGTGGCTTTAAGCAAATTCTATTTGGAGAAAGGAACAAAAGGCATTTTATCTTCCATTCTGATATTTTTAGACTGTTCCCTGCTTGTTCGTCTCGTGAGACAAAGTAATCCTCACCTGGCCGTCTGGAAATAGACCGCTTTGTAGGGAAATGCATAGCTGGTTAGCAAGTTCAGCCCCAAACAGGTTGCATGCAGATGCCAACTGCCCATCGGTTTACATGTTGGCAAACGGTATTTCTATTAGATTTAGTCACACTCCTGTGGTTCGTCCCCCCCCCTCCCCTCCTGCTTTGTAGCAGTGTTTGCACTTTGTCCTAATAGAGCAAAAAGAGCGCCCCTTGTCTGAGCAATTTAAAAAAGCAATTTGTTCTCTTTCTCCCTCTGTTTGCTTTTACTGTGTTCTGGCCCAGTGCACTGGGAGCCAGCTAACCTTACATAAATTACTCCTAGTGCCTATGAAAATGTCAACAAGATGTGGCTAACTCGCCTCCTCCCATGATGGCGCCGGCGCTGAGAGTATTTGTATGTGTGCCCACGTAGATCTTACGAGCACACAAAGTGCAAGTGTGTGTGACGGGAGTGAGTGACTCTGATATGAGCGCGTGTCTCTCTGGTGTGAATCCGGGTGTGTGCATGTGTCAGGCGTCAGTTTGGGGTGGGGGGGGGCGAGCCGGGTGGCCCTGCCGGTGCGCTGACGAGGATGGATGGATGAATGTGAACATCTCTTTCACGCTCCTTTCACAGCGACCGGGCTGATTCATCCGTCTGAGCTGCCTTTGTCATTTCACTTGTCTGATGTGCTGCAACCACTCCCCCGTAATGGATCACTCTCAGCCCCCCCCTCCCTCGCCTTCCTGTCTACGACTGTGCCTGTATGTGGTGTGGTCATCTCCGAAAAATGCTCCTCTTGTGTTTGTGTGGGCGTTCCAGATCCTCCGCGGCGCATAAATGTGCATTTGTCGACGTGAGTGGACGAGCGGCTCCATCTACAATTGTGTTCTTCATTGAGACAAGTGGTGTTTTTCAAAAACAAGTCCACAAAAACAAGTTCAGAAATGTGGCGCCACGCTGCTGCTGCCCCGTACAAATGGTTCCTAGCGGCAGGCGGGTACCTTCTAGCTTCTAGCCCCCCGTCACCTGCTGCTTCCTCCCACAAACTGCTCTTAGACTCCTTTTATCTGTCACTATCATTTAAAGAACCACACACAAGCACGCACACACCTTCCTTCATTCACACTTAGTTTTAATCCTGTTTATCTGGACAGAGACTGCAGTGAAATGGGAATTAGCAGCATCAATATGGTCTTCCTCTGGCTGATCAGTCTTGAAATCGACCAGACTTCTTATATATTGTCAGTCATGTTTGTTGTTTGGCTTGTTACACCTATATATGGGACACGGCGGTCAACAAATAAGATGTGACAGCGGTGAGAGAGGAAGCCGATTGGACTTGACTGTTCACCAGGTTTGGAATAAATATAGGTATCTCCTCTCCTCAGGGAAAACATCCTGGAGCTGGATCCAAAACGTGGATTACACTCAGCTGACATTCACAGGCGGGGGTGAAGCGTCTCTGAAGAAAGAGCACTTGAATTTGACATCTTGTCAAATACACAAATATTGTAACAGATGGAGTAATACGGCAGAGAAGGTAATGAAAAGAGAAGCCCTCAGAGAGCCCGCTGCAGTTTGTTGCAGATTGGGAGGTATTGCTGTGGGTTCAGCACCACGGACAGCTCCTACAGTCCCAATAACAAACCTGGCTCCCAGACAAAACGCTGCAGCCTGTTACGTTTCTGGCCAGCGCCATGAGACAAAATAACAAAATCACATTTTTGGACTGTTTTGGAGATTGGAGTGGCTACTTAACAATATTATTTTCATACAACTCCAAAACTTGACAATAATAATACTTGAGTGATTTTCCGTGGCAAAACAGAATGGGGTTTATTTGTTTTACTCCCTTTTACCATGTGTGCTATTGTCCTGTAAAAAGCTGTATTATAGAGCTGGAGCACTCCAACAGAAACCAGTTGGTGGGATGTGGAGGTGTCATTTAGCAGTGAGTCAGTAAAACTAAGGTGTCAAATGCTGAAATAATGGAACAGTTTGACTTTTTGGTTTTTCATTGCAAAACAGTGGGATGATAAATACACAGTGGTGTAAAGAAATGACACCAGGGCAGATCTAGATGCTGTTCTGATTATGAATACAGGGATTTGAATAAAGGGCCGCATGTGTAGTGTACAGTAAATGTCAAATCTCCCATATGATGAAAAGCAGGAGAACACAGAACTAACCTGTGTGGAGCAACAGTGTCAGAGGAGCAGGGATACGAGGCCTTTAATGATACACTTGAAGAACGCAGCAAGGTTCAAAGGTTCACCATGAAGCCAAACTGAAGCAGACAGTCGAGCCAACACATTTCCTCAGACAGAGTGTAATGGCGTGAAAACAAGGCGGTTGTGTTGTGGCCTGTGTGCGGCGGTGGCGGTGGCAGGGTGGCGAGGGAAATCCAGCAGCAAGAGAGGAAGACTGACACCAGCAGCTCTTTTCTTAGACAAGAGTTGTAATTATAGTCTTATCTACTATTCCAAGCAATTAGTGAAATGGAGGGGAACCCGTGCCCCCCCCCCACACACACACACACACACACATACACATAATCTACATAATCACCAGAGGGTCAAAGAAGCTGTGTGTGAGCTGCTCTGTCTTTAGCTGATTGTGAGCTACTACAAGTGTGTGTGGGTGGATGGTTTAACCTGTGTGACCACAGGCAGGGCGGCCTGGTTAATGACAGTGTGATGGCCTGCACCAGCACTCTGAATGACTGTCCTAATTGGGCAGGTGGGGACAGGGGACACTGATGATGTCCCAGAGGGAGGACAGGATAGATAACCCCAACGCACCCCGCGTCACCATCACGTTCTGGTTAAAACAGGCTTCACAACACCGCTTTTTTTCTTTTCTTTTCTTTTTCCTCTCTCTCTCTTTCTTTTCTTTTCTTCTTTTCTTCTTTGTATATTTTTGTTGCTTCCTACTTGTCTTGTATTGGCATCATTTAATAAAAAATAAATAAATAAAAAAAAGACACTATTTTAGTTATTTTTTCTTGTGTTTAGACAATGAAATCAAGAATGATGTTACCATTTTCTGAACACAAGAAAAAATAATTGATATATACGAGAAGACAAAATGAACATAATCAATCTAAAAGACACTATGGTTGGCAAACAATATACAAATATACAGCACTTAGATTAACTGACACTAGCGACAACAGACAGGTGACAAATGAAATGAAATGGCTGAATTAATGTGTGGACAAACATTACACATGCACATGCCTCCACACAGGTGCACTGCATGGTCTAATTAAGCGATTTAGATCCCATCATGCTCTGTGGCATGTGGAGAAATGCTGAGCAGCAAGAGCTGGAGATCTAAGTCACTTCAAATGGGGGGGAGGTTGAATGTGGGGGTGGCAGATGGAGGGAGCTCCAGTCACAGAGACGGCGTTTGAAAAGCAAGTGATGTCTGCGTGAAATCTACGTGCAATTAGCGCGACATGGAGGATTGTCTTCAGGTTTGTTTTTCCCGCTGCTTGAATCACGTTTCTATGAGACTTTCACTCTTACACTGTATTAAAAAACAGCAGATGGACATTTTACCAAGGTTAAAAAATACTACTTCCTTATTTCCTTCAGCATGTTTCTTTTTTTTCTTTTTTTTTTTACATTAAATGTTCCTTGCATATATATATTAGTATTGGGCCATTAATGGCGTTACCCTGCTGCATTACCACGAGACTCATATTGTGCGATAAGAAAATGATTGCAAGTTAATCTATTCACTAAATTGGGTCCACATCTGGCCCACGACGATCCACTGGCACTGACGCACCTATTTATGAAACTAAGTAAATACCGTACCGTAAATTCAAATCTATCATTTTAATCTAGATGAATCTACATTAACTGGTTTGCAGTGAGATTAATTTAGATTTAAAACATGTATCTATGCCCAGCACTAATATATATTCTAAATTATTATATTATAACAACAAAAACTAAATAATTTTTTTTTAGTTTTTGTTGTATTATACTGACGATATTCTCCCTACAATCGTATTGATGTTACTTGGTGTCCAGTTACTATTTCCTTCCCCTTCTCACAAGACAGATCCATACTCACATGTCAGACACGTGCCATACACCTAATATTCTGTTTCTATTTCCCACTAGATATTTATCATTTCTGTTGTCATTTATACATCTGTCCATGATCTGATTTCACGCTGCAGAGTCACTAACCCTAAGAAGAACAAGTCCATCCTTTCCAGATTGCAGAAAGCCCAGCGGCTGCTTTATGATGGAATATCCAGCGCAACAAGGTTTTATTCAGAGCATCAACAGCTGTCAGATCAGAGGAGAGGAAACACACTAATTGGCTGCTTTCATTCATCCCTGAGAAATATTTTTGAATGTTTCCTGCCTTGTAAACTAACATTTGCAGGCCTGATAAGAGAGTGTGAGGGAAAAGTGTTCCGGTTATGCACAGTTAGGCAAGCTTCTTCTACTTTCTTTTTTTTTTTGTGTGTGTGTGTCAATTTTGTCTTTTTCTCTGCAGGAAATGCTTCACATGCCTGAGTTTATAACATTCAAATATAACTGAGAAACACCCAGAAAGGGACAGCAGGGACTTTAAGGTTCAGCGAGCAAGTGCATAAATAAGCCTGAGCTCTGCATGGAAGTGTGTATATATGTATGGGAAGAGGAGAGTCGACTGGGAGAATGGGGCGTCTGTCTGTCTCCTGTGTACTGATGTGTGCTAACCACTGCCAGCGTTTCCCTTCGCTTCCAATCACAGCTCAGGTAATTGGATCCCGGATGGCGTCCTTCTGCGATGCGCGGCGCTGTGTGTGTTTACATGGCCGCGTGTCGGGTCAGTCGGGCGGACCTTAACGCGGGTCTGAGAGGGAGTGGAGGGGAGGGGGAGGGTGTTTTTGGCTGGTCTCTGCGGATGCGGCGGAGCGTGGAGATGATTACCTGCGATGATAGCGGCTGGGCTGTTGACTCGGCACAACGGGGGACGCGGCCACAGGTTGAACGAGAAGCGAAAGTCGCAGCCAAACACTTGACAGGTCACTGCTCACTTTGCCCTCAATAACAATCACTGCACTGAGTCTATATTTCTTAAGTGGATAAATGGAAATAGAGTTGCTAAACTATGATTACATATAAATATATCTCCTATCCTGGGGAGAGAAGGGGTACAGGTGACCTCCATCACTGTTTGGAGAGGAAATAAGATGTCTCTTTCAAAATAAAATGCTCAACTCCAAGTCAAGATCCATTTTATGAACGCTTTGTCCTCTGGATGCAGTTTACTACGTCATCTTCCACTTCATTGCAGGTGATGAAATGCGTCATCACTTCACTTGGGAGTTAAAATGGCCATCTCTGCCAACAAGCCCAGAGCGAGTCAACTTATTGTTTATCTTACAAGCCCCGCTCTACCAATTACCACACTTTCTCACAATAACAGCCTCTAATCTCTTGTACAATACAGAACAACTTGTCAAACTACACCTAAGGCGATCTGTTCTGCTTCTAAGTGGCAAGTAGCTACGCACATCTATGGATTGACGCCTTTAGCTGCTGAGTATCAAGCCTCAGAAAAATGAACAGATGCAAAAGCTGAAAAACAAAACAAAACAAAACACAAAACCTCATTCACATTCACTCCCCATTGACTCTATGATTCACATGTACGATTGTACGTCAGACAGCCCATCCAAACAGGGAAGGTGAGTGAGCTAGTGCCCCATCAGTGTGTGTTGTGAACGTTTGTTTAAAAAAAACAAAAAAGGAAAGAAAGAAAAAGGAAACTCATCACAGTGCCGGGCCCCTCTGGACCCCGGGCCGGGGGCTACTGCCCTCCCAGCCCCCCCATGTAGCTCCACCCCTGGAAAGAAGCTCGTCAGTATAACAAATCCCTGGTTTATTATCATCAATATAACTAAATACATGACAAACTAAAAGTAGTTAACTTCTTGGTTAAACACAACAAGACAATATAAAGTCCTGTGGTTGAGACATAAAAGCTGTGGCCCTTAAATTACTTTATAAACCACTATGTGAAGTGGTCCTTTCACTGACAGAATGAAGACCTGAGAACTGGACTAATGTGTTTTCCACTTTTCCTGGTCTAACTCAGCTGCAGCTGCCTGATCTTTTCAGAGAGACCCACAAAGACACAGTAGTTGAGTCTGGTGGAGAAGGGAGTGTGGTGTGGACATGTTTTTAAGTCCCTTATCCTATTCTGAAGATGATGGTTCACTCATGGAGCTGAGCTGGTTGTGAACAATGAATGCATTTTGTATTTCTGAGCATGAAAACCTTTTAGTCGGCCTCACATCTACCTTCTATTGAAAATGACTACACATTTTTCAATTCCAGGGTGAAACACACATTAGTACAAGCCTACACACTGTACAGTACATGTATGTGTAAGTGCAGCATTAATGTTGATCTAAAGAGTTAATTTTGCTTTGGGCAAGATGTGCATTTTATGTGAGAGTATGGAGAGCAGCAATTCTCTTCCGATGTGATTTAGCATCGATTTAGTCTTCAATTAAAAGTTAATAATACAACAACACCCACTGTGCCATAAGCAAACACAACCGTCATCTACATTTTTGACAAACACACAAAGAGCATATCGACAGGCTCCTTTATATTCAGCTCTCAGTCAAGTCGCGCAGTGTTTGCCAACATGTCCAACCATCAAAGTCAAGACTCACCATCAAAAACAATAGTTGAACCCTGCAGGTTTTTTTTTTTTTTTTGGTTTTATTTGTCTGCTTTTGATTGGGTTTAGATACAATTCTGAAGAGACACTTCTCCAAATGACTTGGATTTGAAAAGGACAGAAAAAACAAAGCAGGCAGACAAGACAAAAGCTTCAGCTAATCCAAAGCTAATCATTCGTAATAGCAGACATTAAACACGATCCATTGACAGCCGCTGAATATGAACTAAACATACCTCGTTTATCTGCTCCAAGTCAATAGAAGTAAACGCGGTGACGGACAAAAGGCATATCTCATTGGCTGTGAAAACACACAACACATTTCCTGAGTATAATTAATAGAAACCCTCATTCATAGCTGAGAAAGGGGGTAAAAAAAACAACATAATTAAAAGTAAACACCCTGAATTGCCTTGGTCGTGCCGTCTCTGATCCTTTGCTCAAACACACGCACGATCCCGACCGTACACGCACACGTGCACAGCTGGCGACTCGACACCCGCGCACCCACTCGGCACCCCCCCGCGGTGGGGGTATCGGCACAGCAGCTGGCGTAGCCCTGGGCTGTGTGAACGTGTGGCTCCAAGCGCTGTGTTTAAGGCTCACTGCCCGGGGGGGGGGCCTGCCGCCGCGGGTAGCTGTCACTCAAAGCTACAGGGGAGGGGCTTAGCAGGGGGGAGATGATGTCACCTGTTTACACTCCCTTATAGAGGTGCTGTGTTTCAACACAAAGGGTTAAAATCTTGACAAATTAACTTTGAAGAGTTCAAGTTCACTGCATTAAACTTAACTTGAGGTGAGTGTAAATGCGCACACTACACTTCTTTGCCTTAATTTTCAATGTCACTCCTCTCTCCCATAAGACCCAAAAAAACACTTTGGCTGCAAAAGGAGCTGCTAAAACATGCAGCGAAAGAATTGTCAGTTCCTCTCAATCTTTCATCGTTGTCTTTAAAAAAAAATCCTTTTGCTGTCAAATATTGAAAAAGGTAAAAAAAGATCTTGCAATGTGAAAATATTTTGGTTCTGCTGGAAAAAGGAAGAGGACATAATGTTTTTTTCTGGTGTTTGTCTGCATATCTCTTCCTACCTTACATCATTTCTATTTACTTTCTGCCTCTCATCTTTTCACCTCCTCTTCTGCTGGTGTTGGAGCGCGGTGAAGGACACTGAAGGGCACGCTGCCCCACTTCCAGCTCCTGACCTTCTCGTGGAAAACAAAGACTGTTTGTGGGAAAACAAAGCTCTGTCTCAGCTGATGGCGAGGAGGACGGTGTCATTTGACTGCTATTGAGATGCCACTTGTGTGTTTTACATACCCTCGCGCCCAGATAACAGATTCGCAACTTTGCATTGCATTTCATCTTCTTGTTGACGCATCTCTCACCTTGAAATTATGAATTATTCAAACATTTATGCTTCTTTTTATATTTACTATGTGTACGTTGTTGTGTCACAAAACATGTCTCGGAGGGAGCGGTATTAGCAGACAACATGCTCAATGGAACTCCATGATAATTCATTCTTACTTCTATTCTCGTTCTCCATTCACAGTCGGATGCTTGAGCTCATAGCCAGAGGTTAAATGAGTCGGGATGAGTAAAGCATGAGTGTATGTCGGGTCTGGTGTCTGTGTGTGTGAGTCTATAAAGTGGGAGTAGCATTTACAGCCCATTATGGAACAATCCATTTCCAGTGGAAGCCTGAAATTTATGTGACAAATAGAATTTTAACCTAAGCATGACCTCGGGGAGAGTTTCTATTGAGAGGAAATGCGTAAGGTTAGCACATTAGCCACACGTTACATTAGCCTTGTCACACTAGCACAGCATCCCAACCAGAGATGACTACACATGGATTTTTCAAACTGCTAATTTATGGCAAAAATTAGACATAAAAGTGAAAAATAATCACTTATTGTAAAATAACATCTACCGGTATCTAAAGTTTAAAGGGATAGTTCAACATTTTGGGAAATTGGCCCATTACCATAATCCCTATAGTCATAGCAGTAAATTTGTTACCTTTAATTGTCGGTGCAAGCTATTTTTAGAACGGCAGAGCAGAGCTGTGAGCTGCTCAGAGCTACACTATGGAGGCTCATGGGATTTCTTGGTTTCCCTCATCAAACTCATCAAATACACAATCCAACAACTCCACAACGCTCTGGTGGACAAGTTGTGAGCTGCACATTCACCACGCTATGAGATAATAACACAACGTTACCAGACAGAGTTGTTTTAGAGTACAAGTAAATTCAAGCAAAACCGCTGATGCGTGTTGCCTTCAGGGTCAGTTTTTCAGCAAGCAGTCTCTGTATTTACCTTGAAAACAACTCTGTCTGGTAACGTTCTGTTATTGTCTCATAGCGTGGTGAATGTGCAGGTCACAACTTGTACACCAGAGCGTCGTGGAGTTGTTTGATGAGGGAAACCAAGAAATCCCATGAGCCTCCGTAGCGTAGCTCTGAGCAGCTCGCCGCTCTGCTGTGCTGTTCTAAAAATAGCTTGCACCTACAAATAAAGGTAACGAACCTGCTGCTATGACTATAGGGATTATGGCAATGGGCCAATTTGCCAATAGTTGAACTATCCCTTTAAGAGGCAAATCTCAAACCATTGTACTTCCATGGAGACTTTGAGGGAGGTAAAAAGAGGAGGGGGAGAGAGAGGCCGAGTGGAAAAGACAAGGCACTCCAGCGAGCATGGTCCTCCGAGGCCTGTCAGCTTCATCTTCCACCAATAAGACCTGCAGCCGGACATTTCCCCCAGGACTCTCTGCTGAGGCACCCACCTATCAGAGTTGTTAGCCGCCTCCCCTCGCAGCACCGGGCCCGTCACACCTGTCAGCCCAGCCACCCTGCCGTCTCCTGCTCCCAGCCCCCAGCAGTATAGTTCCTATACAGCATGCCATGCAGAGCCAGACTGCCAGGCGTGCTGTTGTGTTGTGTGTGGACAGGTGAGGCTGCACTAAGTGACTTGGTCTTAGTAAACGCTGCTGCACTGCTTCCATTGGTTTGTGATGCACCGCCGCTTCCCTCAGCGGCTCGGACCGGTTACCTTTGTGTTTATCCACATCACTGCTGCATTTCCTCACTCCATCTCTTTAAACTGCAGAGAAAGAAATTATTCATAATATGTTCTGTTAGTTATACAGCAGAGAGCTGCTTTATGAAGCGTGTGGAGGTACAAGAACTGCTCTGTTTTTTTTAAAATACCAGTGGGGTGCATTGCCGGTTTGGCAACTTAACAAGCGAAGAGAGAACATTTTTTTGAGGGGGAAAGAACTAGGAAAGTTATTCAAAACTGTTGGCGCACAGTCACCTCAAGTGTATTACATACATAAGCCTCCATACCCACAGGCCATCCATCTTTAGCTAGAAGCAGAACACAGACACTCAACACACTGGAGCCCACTAGAAACAGATCTGGAGCACAGGAAGCACTCTTTACCTGAAGAATGTACATTGTTGAGCAACCCTGAGTCCTATTATGAAGAAATAATGACATGTGACAAAGCAAAAAGACAGATACATCCAGTGGACGTGGATACTATATGTCGGTGACTCAAAAAACCCTCCACATTATCATGAAAACCTGCTTTTTTACAATTGTGATTACTAAAAGAAATGAACTAATAACTAAAATATATATTTCTCTCGATGGGCAGGTGGTGCAAAGCAGCTTTTGGGAGGCTTCTTTATCTAAAACAGCTGCTGGATACGATGCAGCAACGATACGATTAGAGTCATAAAACCAAAACAACGAGCTGAAACGTTTTAAAAAGCCTCGACGGAGCTGAATCCACTGATAATTCACTGTGGGCTTTAAATGAGTGATGACAGCTCATGCCACAGTGTGCCCTGCGTCAAATGAAATAATGAAAAGGAGAGATGAAAACCAGCACTATTCCCAATCCTGGTGCCTGAACTCAAAGCTTTTTTTTAAACATGAATTAAACAGCAAAAAAAAACAGGCCCACACAGGTGTCCATTAATTTTTTCAGCATGAAAACTAATCCAAGTTTTTGTGCTGCGATGTCATGACTATGTAAAATTATGCAAGTGTCCGCCAAAAGGCTGATGGAGTTTGCACACAGTCCTTGATTTACAGTGCTAACCTTGATCCAGGGAAGTGATGAAGGTTGCCCTGGCCTCCCCTGAGGGTCACTGACATATCCAACACCACCAGAATGTGAGAGCCTGTGGGGTGCTTTGATTTATTACCACCCTAATTAGGTCACCTGAGGCCGCCATTCATTTGACAGTAAGCAGAATCAAAACAGCATCTTTCACCAGCTTCCTTCCCCTCCTTTCTGCACTCTCCACTAGCCTGGCTAATAATACACATTAGCTCTCGGTGCCCTGGCCTCTTCTAGCGATGCTCATAATATATGGAGATCTCCCCCATACATATGGAAACCTATGCTAATTGGAGGCTAAAGCATGCACGATTACAGCGCTGAAGCCGGTGGTGAAGAATGTGTTACAAATCACCGTGGCGCCGCAACAGTAATGACCCTCACTGCAGGGGGGGGGAGTCACTGTGATGTAGTTGGGCTGGAGGAATCATAAAGCTGGAGCATATGGAGGAACCAATGCCCTCGCTGAGAAGAATCCAGCTTGTTGCATAAAAAAGTTGGCATCAGTTGTGTTGTATCATCTAATTTATGCTGTTTCTCTGAGTGTGTGTGCATGGTTTCATTTGTTATTCAAGTGATGTGAGGAGTGTCTGCGTGGGAAATAAAAAAAAGCTGCAGACTGGAGAGCTATTCTTTGAATGCAGTGCACAAAACACAGCTTTCTGCATGTTAAGACGGTGTGTGGATGCTTTTTCTCTAGTTTTAAGTGAATCAGCTTCATGTCTCCAGCTTAGCTCCAACCGATCCTATCACTGCCGCCACCAAAGAGTCATCAATAACCCTGCCACAGGCTGCCAAGAGCGGGACTGTGTATCCACCACATGGACACTTGCCCTTCATTCCCTAGCAACCAACAGGAAGTGTGTGTGTGTTTGCGTGTAAGGCTATACAATTTGTACATTTGTAGCCGCGGCAGGAGTCCTTGATTTTGCTGCGAGCCACACTGGGCCACTGCTGTGCTGTATCCGTGTGATACAGAGGATTCTCTCTGTAATTATTATCTATCAAACATGGATTTAAAGCTGCGCTAGGCAACTTTCCACATTGGCAGCTTGTGGCGAGAGGCGACTGTGTGCTATTTCCACTCGAGTACCCTGAAGGCATCGGTGGAAAGGTTCCTTGCGCTTGATTTGCGCCCTGTGATCACCTTAAAGAGGCGAAGAGGCGACGCCGACTCTCTCGGCCTTTGTCGCCGTAGAGGTCGAGTGAACATCTGCTTTGATTCAACCCATAGAAACATCTCAAATCAAAGCCCTGCAGTGGAAGATGCACAGATCTCATGGTTGTCACCATGGTTACAAAATAATAAAAACGTGGTCATTTCACGATTTATCACTTTATATAGTGAAAAGCTTCATTTCTTAGGAGGATAATGATGCATATTGTATTACTTCCATTTGATAGCAACATTCCTTTGTCCAATACATCTGAAGCTGCTTCACTTGAGATTGATGTGCAGAGCAGCTATTTCAGTTGTGCGTCTGAGCACACAAAGGTTTATTTCACTGCAGACTCAGTGAGATTATTCTATGAACTGAAACTGTGACTGTGGCTGGAAAGGATTCAGCTAAAACAAACTCAGCTGTTGATGCTGCTAAGGTGCTGCTTCTGCTGCAAATGTGTTGATGAGGTGTAAGTGTTTTTTTTGCAAATGTGTTTTTTTTTGTCTCATATTGGAAGAAACTTCACAGCACTAACATTATCTTCTTTCATAATACCTAAAATAATTAGCTAACTTTTTGCATGACAAAAGACCTGTTACATTACATTATCAGCCCCCTTAGTTTCAAGTTAAAGGGATAGTTCAACATTTTGGCAAATGGCCCATTGCCATAATCCCTATAGTTTTAGCAGTAGGTTCATTACTTTTATTTGTCGGTGCAAGCTATTTTTAGAACGGCAGAGCAGAGTTGCTAGCTGCACAGAGCTACGCTACGGAGGCTAATAGGATTTCTTGATTTCCCTCATCAAACTCATCAAATACACAATCCAACAACTCCAAAACGCTCTGGTGGACAAGTTGTGACCTGCACATTCACCACGCTATGAGATAATAACGGAACGTCACGAGACGGAGTTGTTTTCGAGGTAAATTTATGCAACATTCATGTAACGAACCTACTTCTAAAACTATAGGGATTATGGCAATGAATGGGCCAATTTGCCAAAATGTTGAACTATCCCTTTAAAACACTGGGAGACAGACACAGTAACTAAATGGACAGTGCTTTCCACAGTAGCCCTCAATATATACACAGATTTTCCAGTTCTATATACGTAAAAAAAAATATAACCAGCATACATCTAGAAATGCACACATCTCCATATGTTTCCTTGAATATGGCGGCACAGCTCAACTCTCCCATGTGTCAAGTCCCCTCGAGGCTCCAGCCAGCAGTGTGTGCGGCTGGAACAAAGGCGGAGAAAAGAGGCAAATCACTTCTTTCAAAGAGGAGGCTGGTGACTTGGATGATACAGTTTAAAAAGAACAACAAAACAAAAAAACAAAAGAGGCCACTGAGGAGCTCCCAAAGCCTCTTTGCAGCTCCATCTTGTCACCTCATTTCTCAACCCATTTTCTCTCTCCTGTCATACTGTTCCTTTAATCACCACCCTCAGACTTCCCCTCCTCCTCCTCCAACTCACATCCCTAGGTGGGCGAACATTGCTCGCTGCTCCCATTGGGGGGGAAATGAAACACATGGACGCTACTACTGCAGGGGGGGCGCAGGAGCCACTGGAGAGTTGGACAGAAGCCTCAGATGCCAGGTTATCAACTTCAATTCCTCTTCCAATAAATCCCAAGAGAAAGTAACAGACAGCAAACATAATCACTGAGGGAAAAAAAGGAAAAAGAAAAGGAAAAAACAGGGGGTGGATTCTTTAGACAGGCAAAGCAGGCAGGGAGGAGAAAAGACAAAACGCCTCTGACTGCGCTTGTTTGACCATATGATTCTGCTTCAGCATTAGTTAGCTTCAGCAGAAGAAACAACTGACTGGCCAGATTCCCTATGTATTTTTTACAACCCTTTTTAATGGCCATTTATGGGCTAGTAAAAATTAGCACAAAAACGCAGCGTGGAGCCTGCCTTTGTTCCGCGAGCCCGTGGCCATATTTCAACTAGAACTCCGGCTGCCAAGAAGCACTTCAGACTAAAGTTTTGTGCCTGTCGACCTCATTGCTTTGACAGGCAATTGTGTTAAATTTGTGAGGATGTCTTTGTCTGACTTTTAACAGCTGCTGTCCACACACAGCAAGAACAGGTTTGATGTTGTTAATCTCTGATCCAGAGTGGAGGATGACTACATCATCTTCAATATGTTTATTGCTCTTCTAAATCCAGTGTTGCTGAGAATGAAACAGGCTGGACAAAGTAATATTTAAATTATGTATCAAGCTTAAATCGCCTTCGCAGTGATTTAAGACTAAGCAGATTTTGGTTGTGTATCTCAAAGAGGAAACATCAGGGACAACTATTTATAGGCTACGTCTGCCTACTGCTTATGGTGACATAAAAACCAGGCTACAAATATAATTATCAACTCTGTTCTTCTAAATTGGAGCTATTTTAGCTTGTGGTGTATGTGTGAAAGTAAACCTCCTCTACCTATTGTTCCTTCTTGCACACAATGCAGAAATACAAACAAGTAGTTTGCAGAAAAATTGCAAAATATATCACACAACACATCATATATTCTGCATGTGAAGTTGAAGTAGAATAAGCCATAGCTTCTCCACACACCTCTACACCTTTGATCACCCACTTCATGCTCCAGATCTGTGTGTGTATGCTCCTATAGTACCTGCTGCAGAGCTTTTTCCTTCAGCCACCAAGTAATTGATTTATACTACAAAAGAAACATGTCCAACTTTGTGGAATGAATCTTTATTGTGCCTATCAAAAATCCCAACACCTGAATTTCCATGTATGAAGACAGATTAAGGTGTCATTCAATCAATATTAATGTCTTTAGTCCCTACTCCAAACATTAGCATTAGTAACATTTGACGTTCTTTGCCTGACTCTTGGCCCTTTGTTGAAATAGATTTTCCATCCTGCTGCTCCAACGTCCCATTTTTCACATTAACGACGTGACACCCCGATAGTTTAATCTAATAAGAATGAATCAGCTGATTGATACGCTGCTGTCAGGAAGAAGACTTCTAATGTGACAGAGACGATGGTTAATTCGATATAGCAGCCTTGCAGTACAACGGCGAGGTGTAAGATGTTGAGTGTTTTTGTTTAAGGGCCCGTGTGTGTGTGTGTGTGAGTGTGTGTGAGTGGAGGAGTTAACTCCACACTCAACGGGTGACTTTGGGAGACATCTGACTTTGCGCTGTCCTTTGTGGTGTCCGTGGCTGTCAGAGAAAACGACAAGCGCTTATCGCCTCCCGTCTGCTGGCTTATCTACTGCTCACCTACACATCGATGGGAAATCAATGGGAAGCCTTCAGTGCGCCGTCAATATAACAAATGACCAATTCAAGCTAGCACTTACAGCGCTCCTGAAGGAAGCCCTCGCTCACCGCAGCAGCACCGGAGGCAGAGCGGTCAAATAAAAGTGCACTTTCAGCCTCCTTCCGGGGGGACAGATGCACATACAGGTCAAACCTCCATGTGATCCAATGTGACAATGTGGGAAGAGCCGCGGGGCATGGTGGACTGAGGTGGACCAACACATCCCTGAGGACGGCCTGCGGGCTAGAGCTCAGACTAGTGCCATTTCCCCTCCTGGACTTCCATAATGTGGAGAAAAAAGAGGTGAATAAATGAGTTTGTTTGGATCACTGAAAGGTAAATTAAACCGGAATACTGCTCAAACTAAATGAGGAAAAAAGTTGAATCATGCCTGCTCATAATGCAGAAGAATTACCACTGACAGTCTTTAAAGAGGAACTATGCACCTTAATTAAACAGTTTTGGAGTAATTGTGATGGTTAAATAACTTGTTACAGGGAGAATGGAGACTCTCTGCCTTCCACCCAGTAATCCATAATCTCTTGTTAAAGGGCAAATTCGAGTAGGAGTAGGTTCATTACCTTAAATTGTCGGTGCAAGCTGTTTTTAGATCGGCAGGGAAGAGACGTGAGCTCTCATACAGGTTCAATCATGTCAAACTGCTTTCAAAAAATAATATTTTTAGACTGTAAAATACAGATTAAATGGCATAAAATGAAAATGAACCATGCATCCCCCAATTTGTTCTTTGAATTACTTTTGCACTAGCTAAAAAAAACAATCCAGATTTGTTTCCATGTCCTAAATTAAAGGGGCTCCATTCAGTCATTTGGTTATTCTTTTCAGACGAACTCCATTGTCTCCACAGTTTGCCAACAATGTGAGTCAGAGCTTGAATTTGCTGCCCAAAGCACTTTGAGAGAAATGTCACAGACCCCAAAGGGCCAGCCAATTTCCAGGAGCCTCTCCAGTGAAATCTGCCCTTCATTATATCCTTCCAACCCACACACACACACACACACACACACACACACTAGCCTCAGTCTTTACGCCGCCATCCCTGTGTATTTCACCGCTTGATTTTCTTTCTCTTAACATTTTCAGCAGATGAGCTGTCAGACTCTGCTCCGTTCGATCCGTCTCCCTTGTTTGCCGCAGACACATTCCTCATATCATTCTTCCTTTAAATGTGTCAGACTCACAAAGTCAGGCCCCCATCGCAATTGACCTTCCACATCTCTGAGAAGAGAAAGGCAGAAAGCTGGGCGAGAGGACGACACTCCAGCTGAGTGCTCAATCAATACAATACCTGGGGATCAGAAAATGGCGAGTGGCTTCTTCCCCCATACCAAAGGTGATCTTGAAACCTTGACTGCCTCTTCAGGAGCGTTTATTTTACCAGTGGGGCATCGAGAAATCTTTGACAAAGCTCAGGCAGGTTCAAAGATGGGTAGCGGTGAGTTACATTTTACTCTACCACATTTAACTGACTTTTCTGAGTAAATCGCACTTGGAGTAGTCACTTCTTTTTCTTTCAGGCGAGCTTTCAGTTAGGTGCTCTAACACACATTGAATGAGTTATTGAAAAGGAGAAAGAAGCTGTTATCCTATTAGCTTTCCATCAGTTAACAAGCTGCTGCTAATGGGACAGTAATCCTGGGACATATCGACACCACCGGCTCCTGTCTCATATCTGTATACAAATCATTTCTGAAGATTAATTTTCCAACAGAGGGGGGTCAAACTGTTATTGACACGTTATTTACCTACAGTAGCCAAACCAGGTCCGAGCTAATCTGTATAGCCTGTATCCATTAGCTGCCTGTTTGTTTAGCAGCTGGTTAGCTTAACGTCACACAAAAGGCTGAAAAGGCTGTTTAATGGTAACAACAAATGCCTACCAGCACCTCTAAAGCACACTAACAAAAACATTATATCTCATTTATGTAGTCCATGTGAGAGCAACAACAGATTTACTGTGGGTTGTGACTCTGCATCATCTTTGCTGCACTTGAGAAAAAATAAGCATGTACTGTAATGAGCCGGTGGAAATTATTACGAGCTCTCCCAAAGGAGCCTTTGCATCTCTTTCAAGGTACAACGTGTTCGCTTGTTTACCGTCAACTGACCTTTGAGGAATTCAGCTGAGACTCGGTGAGGGTATCAGCTGAACGCGCTCACAATGGTTGTCTTGTTCAGGAAATAGTCCAACAGGACATGCGGTGCTTGTTAACTCAACATTGGCCAATTTATTTATTATTGTTCATTGATCGCATTAATCCTCCAGGCTGCTCTGCTGCCACATGGGTTAGGAACAACACTGTGGAGTTTAAACTGGTCTAAATGCCTCAGACGAGATAAAACTACAAAGAACAAGGAAGGAGGGGGCCGGAGTCGTCTGTCCTCCAGACATCTCCATCATGGCGGGGCGGCGACTCCAGGGGTAGCCCATTCACTTTGATATCGGTGTCATATGAGCGATCGGAGCCTTTATGGGCGAACACTTGGGTTTTATGCATCTGCTAGCGCACAATAAAGACATGACAAAACCCTCGGTGGCGAGATATGAGCTCTGTAGAAAACGAGGGTGGAAAAAAAAAAAAAAAGGTGCTGGCAGAAGTGCGAGGGAGGAGAGTGGTGTAGTTACAGCGCTTCCACAAATGACCACCAGTGCTTAAAAAAAGGCTTTTAATATATCTGCAGCCGGTTTAAACTCAGATGATAGCGGGCGGCAGTAAAAAAAGCACTTAGTGGCGTAATGTGCGATCTTTGAGGATAAAAGCTAACCTCTCTAACTCCTGGGGAAGGAAATTACAGTGTGGACAATAAATTCTAGGCTCGTACCATCCACCATTAGACTGGCTGGTGTTGGAGTGAGGAATGGCACAATAGGGATGTGAGTGTCGGCTATAAATTTACAAATGCTACTTCAAAAAACAACCTTTGTCCTCGGAGGAAGCGATGCAGATATCATGTTTTGAGAAAGAATTCATTTCCCTGTTGGTTCAAGGTGTGACTGATTGAGGTCGTGCTATTTCTGTGCTCTGTTAAGATGTTCTTTTTGTAGTTTGACGCAGATGCATCCACGCTCCAGGAGTCCACCGAAATCCATCCATCATCTTTTTTTTTTTTCCGTTGTTTTGTAAATGATCCGACAGCTTCTCCTTCCTCTCTCCAGTCGTCTCCTTGTGTGTCCTGAAAACACTTAAGTCAGGAGCCCGACAAATACCTCCACAACAGCTTGCAGCTCATCCAACCGTACTGCCAAATGAGCACTGGTGGCGGGCTAAGTGATTACTGTTGCTATTAAGTGGGGGAGCGCTGAACGAGTACAGCTACCGAGCATCCACGGACCCGCACATTTAGTTGACAACGAATTATAGACAAGAGAGTTGGGGAAAACTAATTAGATCACTGGGAAATAATGAACAAATTAAAAACCAGAGCATCTGAAAAGTTGTTTATTTCACTATATGATCCTCCAGATTCTGTTTGTTTTAGACCTGACCATAGTTGCAGGTATTTCTGGGCACTCCAGTCTTTTTTGTTTGTTTTCTTTGAAGCCTTATTTTGTGCACTGCTTCAGCTTGGACCTTAAATTGAGTGTAACTGCTACGCTGTTGACTGAAATGTAAATCAAGTGCAAAAAATGGCAAGAGAAGGGCTGTGGGCTTTGATTAGCGGCGAGACTCATCTCGCTGAATTTATGTTACATTAAAAATTCACGTCACAATAAAATATCACTTTCGCCTGGAGGGCTGTAACCGGAGTTGGAGTATTCACATTTAGTCTCTGTATCTTCTGTGAATGCAAATACGAGTTGGTTTTGTTTATGTCAGCATATATGGAGACAGAGTTTGGAGAGTTCATATAAATTAGAACAAGTGGGTCGTATCTGGTTGCTCTAAGCTAACTGCCATGATTCAGCTGGCACCATGTTTGGTCATTTCATGTATAAGTCAACATGTCCAGGTGTCAGCTGGTGATTAATGTTGGAAATAAAATCACAATCTGGCCATTAACATAAAAAATACATGAAAAAAAATCCCACTTTTCATTCCCTTCCACCTCTGAATTGAAATCTGAAATCTTTAAAGCCGACTCTAAGCAGCCTGCTGATTTGTTTTTCATTTTTTATAAGAGATACAAATTCATTACATGCCACGACACGCGCTTTCACCACAAATGTCATGTGTGTCAATCAAACGCCCTGTCAGTCACAGCTCCTGCAGCAGCGCCACAGCTGTCAGAGATGAATTGTTCTGTTCATGCATTTTGCAAAAAAAACAAAAAAAAAACCTCTGTCTGCAGCATCATAACAGGATACACATATCTGTCACAGCAGAGTAGAGAACAACATCTCTCCTCTCTGCAGTGAAAGCCCATATGTAACGCACACAATCGGCTGCACAGGTATCAATTACGGCGCATTAGAGGAAGATGGATTCTCCCGTGCAGATGGTGTGGATGCTCTAAAGCTCTGACAGCCATTTGGTGAGAGTGACAACAAAGACAAACAATGGCTGGAGGGCTGTGTGTGTGTGTGTGTGTGTGTGTGTGTGTGTGTAGATGACAAGCAGTATGGCTGACTCACCTATGGAGAGCGTCGACGCAGGGAGGAGGACATGAAACAGAGAGAAGAAAGAGGGATCGTTAATTCAGTGATCAGGTTTTTTCAATATGTGATCAAGCCATATGTTCCACAAAGCATCGTTAGGAGAATGTGTGATATTGTAAATATTAGTCTGTCTTTGATCTGAAACTCTTGTTGGAAGTCCCACAGCTTCAGTTCCCACACAGTGGAATCAGCTTTGTGTACACACACACACACACACACACCTGTCTCCGCCCCCTGGGGTATTAAGGTGCTCCTTAATGATTTTTACTCCACTAGTCAAGAACAAATTAGCATCTTTGCTAGCGCTCCCACAGCCAGGCTGCTCAACTGGGAATCATCAGGGTGGAAAAGAAAAGCACTCGGAAAGTTTACTTTTCCCTGAGTTGTGATCGATGGAGGGAGGAGGAGGAGGAGAGGAAGAGAGAGAGAGAGAGAGAGAGAGAGAGAGAGAGGGCTCCAGGGGGACACGGACTAAGGCACAAGAGGTAATTAGCGGACTTGTAAAAATACAACAAGGCAGGCTTCATAGAGATGCAGACGCACAGTACTTGTGATGTCCTTGTGTTGTTTTGTTTGGCAGATGCTGAAGGAAACTAAAGGCTGAGCTGAGGTGGAGGGGTGGGGGTGTGTGTGTGGGGGGTACAACAGCACTTAATAATGAAATATTTAAGAGTGTGGTGAGCAACACTGTTCATTCTCCTCCATTATAAAGGTGCAAAGTTGTTCATTTTCATTATTGATTGTTCCAGCAACTCTAAGGCTGTATGATTGTTAAGTTAAGTCTACAAAATGTGAGAATTATAAGAGATGATGTCATCAAATTGATTGCAGCAATAATTGGTATACATCAAAAACCAAAAATCTAACATATTTTGTAGGAAAATACTGTAAGAGGAGGGAAATGAGCAAGAGTTTTCCCTCCATCACTCATTTATGATGTTTGTCTCCCAGACAGAAATAAAATGTATATGTGTAAAAATTACAAACTTGTAATAATAAAAAGCCAGAGCAACAGAAATGGACTCCTGGAGACCATGTCTCCTTTCAGGATATCCTTCGGGTAACTATGGCAACAACACTTCATTACTCTCACATCACACCGTGGACAGACTACACACTCCTGGCTCACTTGCCGGCTGGAAATTTGGAGCGACATCAGTGTGTTGTTGCTCAAGTTTTGTGGCTTTGATGGATGTAGTAAATATGCAGCAGCTCCCAGAGCCGATGTGACAGGAGACAACAGAGTCTGATTCAAACAAAAGATCAAATTAAGAACAACACCTCCCTCCCTCTCTCTTTTTTAGCTTTGTTTGACTCCTTCAGGATAAGACGAGTAAAACATGAAGTTGCCAGCAGCTGTCTATCAGCGTGTGCCCTCCACTGCCCTTTTCTGCCATTGGTGTGAAAATAGCAGCTCCTGGTTTAACAGCAGATGTTGCCAGATGTGCTTCATGGCACCTACTGTTAGTTTATAGTTTATAGAAGGAAAGGGAGCTGAGTATACAAGATATTCAGCAACACCTTTGGTTCACAGCCACACACCCCCCCCCTACGCTGAAACCTGAGAGCTGTATCTTAAAAACAGGAGCTGGATGTAAAGGAGTAAGTCACAGAGTCAAGGGTTTGTGCGTGCAGCCGCCAGTGGATCAAACCGGATACTTCCAGCTGCCGCCTGTGTCCATGTGTCTATTTCCTCGGCCGTGACACGGCCACCTCTCTCCCTCCAGCCATCCTGCTACTTCCACTATGATGGCTGTCGTCCGTCTTTGGCCTGTCAGTCACGTCTGGTGAGTTGATGGGCCTTGGCCTCAGGAAACACCGTGTTGTAGAGGGAGAGTGGCTGAAATCTTCCCGAGGTGGTAGACTGGTCCTGCAGCCAATTTCCAGCCGTAAAGCGCCGGCGGACTATTCCCTCCGCCGTGGCTACAGGTCGTTGGATTTTGATATTTACAGCACTACTCTATCAATTTGCCACTGGGTGCAATTTTCCCATTTATTTTTCATCATGGCAATCATTCTGACCAGTATCTTGTCAATGGGTTCACTCCGGCAATTTACAGTGCGCGCTCGCAGCTTTCAAATACCATCTGGGAAAGCAAATGGACACTCGAAAGAAGTCAGTTCCACAAAAAACACAAACTGCACTCCATCACCACATCCAGGCTCGGTGTTTGCTGCTTTTTACTGCTTTTTGGACATTTCTAACACCGATGCTCAGCTTTCTGCATTTAGACACGTGGGGAACAGGATGTTACTGTGCATTCCCATTCATAAGGTTCAGCCAGGGTTTGAATCATAAATACAATACATAAATACGAGCGTTCAATGTACAGCAGTGTGTTGAACTTTCAGAGCCACAATGCAAAGTTCTGTACATATCGATGAAAGCTAGAAAGGATGTTATGGCTCATCCAGTCAGGACTCAGGAGAGAAATAAGCCCAGCAGCAGCAGCAGCAGCAGCAGCAGCAGCAGCAGCAGCAGCAGCAGCAGCAGCAGCAGCCACGTGACACCCAAATTCATTAATAACAGTGACTGACAAAAAGGAGAAATACATATTTTTTCATACTTTCTGCCTGAAAGAAAAAGCTGCATATTTCTCCATGTGATCAGAGCTGAGGCTGAGTCCATTCATATTCAAACAGACATATTTGACAAACTCACACTGAGTCCTGACTGAGACATTAAGAAAAACAGCACATAACAGATGAATGGAATGGAGACTCTGAACATTTAGTACTACAGTACAATATAAACCAGGAAATAGATTTGAGCTGATGTGAGCTTTGTATATTAACAAGTAAGGTTTCTTCTTTGATCTAGAAATAAACCTGACTTATAAACCGGCCAATTACAGAGCGATAAAATGATTAAACTGTGTCTGGGTCGGGAGTGCCGGTGAAACGGCATCGCAATCTCACCATGAAATGCCGGCGTGAGCTACCTGCAGGTTACAGGGTATCAGCCGTCACTAATCACTTTAGAAACACCGCAGGGTATCTGGTTTCACTGGAGCTGTGAATGCAGAGGTCAGATGAAGAGCAATAATCAGAGGAGGTTCTGGTATTCAAACCTCTTTCCTCCACTAATGGGCCGCAGAACACATTATCCTCCATCCATCTGGCGTATTTGCTTACCTTCCCAAGTGCACAGAGTGGGTATTAAAAGAGAGCAACTGCTAACCAAACTTTTGAGGACATTGACGTCTTCCTGAGGGGATATTAAAGGCAACCTGAGACAACAGCTCATTTCATCACAAACCAGCAATCTGAGTACTTAGGTGCTGCGAGCCGCTATCGATCGAGGCAGATAATTGGGTCCGTAATGGAAACAATGCTGCAGGTAAAGCTCCAGAGAGACCTTGGCGGGGATTCAAATATGATGAAGTGCGGTGCTGATTGTGCCTGGTTGAGGAGCTGTCAATGTGTCATTTCACATTTTCTCCCCCTCCATCATCACTCCTCCCTCTCCTCTCCAGTACAGCCTCTGTTTGATGGCATCTCATTATCGTCAAAGTCTAATGAAACCTGCTTATCATTACTGTAATATTATCAAAATAAAGAACAAGGGTTATAATCAGTTGAACAATAATCAGACGAATAATAGTAAGACGTGTCAAAAACGCTCATCTTGATTATTCTGCTAAATATCATGATCCCGGCTATTCATCAGAATCATTTATCTCACACTCAAGGACACAATTATTTCATTATTTGATCACTGTCACACCTTAATATAACTCTCTGCAGCCTGGAGACAGGATCTGCTGTTGTTTTCACAGTTTAATGATGGATTGTACCAACAGTAATTCAAGGCAGTGATGCATTTGTGGACACTACAGTCGCCTGATTGTGCAGCAATATGCAATGATGATTTATTTATTTGCCTCTTAAAGGTGAGAGCGATTCAGAATTATCCAGCAATGCAACAACTTAATTCTGCTTTTCACCTTGTGATCGTGGTTTTGATGTAACAGCTTCCCCAACAAGAAAAACTCCATCTGCAAACGCTTTGAAGCCGATGTTCTGTTTATTAGTCAAACTGATGCCTGAGCATTTCATCATCTTTGTACCTCTGGTGATACACAAATGTAAGCCTTGTATAAATACGTTGGTATTTTCAGTCTGGATGCAGAGGAGAGTATAACTTAACTATATAACTATAAACACCAACGTTTTCAGCAGTTTCTTTCAATATTTGGTTCATATTTGAACCTAAAGTCTTGAAAATCAAGCAAACAAGCAATTAAATGCATCCAATTACATTAAACACACATAATTAAGAATGTACAAAGCACATGCAATTAAAATAATCTGATTGTACCTAATTAGACATACTCAATTTATGAGCTTTCTGGCGACGAGAAAATGTTTTTGCTTCAACAATTACTTCTGTCTTAGTTCAGGGCAAAGCTGGTTACTGCGATCATTATCTCATTTAAACAAAGCTAAATCTTAAGGAGTTGAGCCACTTAATGTTTTCATGCTCAGGTTCGGGGTTTTAAGTCCTTTCCATTGGATTCCTCTGCAGTTTGACACTGTTTCTGTTTTGGCATATTCACAGATTGATTGTTCAGACGACCTCACAACTGACAAATCACATCACACGCTGCGAATTGTGAAGACATGAAATTACAGCTCGCGTTAACTTGTCGCTTTAAGTTACACGTCTGCAAAATCCCTGGCAACTCGCTCACACACACAAACACACCACCTATTAAGACTCTCTTGACACTAGAGGAGATCAGGTTTACGTTTCAGGATAATGTTAACATCAGCCAAGGGCAAGTCGTGGCCTTTGGAGTCAAGTTTGTATTTTACAGAGACGCTTTTCAGCTCCTTTTATAATGGGGACTGTGTGTCCTTGATAACTACAGTAGGACTCGGCTAAGTATGATTCAGTGTCCCTGAGGGCAAAGCAGCTGCTGATATAGAGAATGACAACACAAGAAAAACAGAAGGAGAAAGAGACAAAAAGCTGAAGGTGGGGGTTGAATTTGAAAGAGAGAGAGAGAGAAAAAAAGGCGTAAGGAAACGGTGATGGATGGAGACGTGGTGGTGAATAAGAAAAGTCTGAAGGCAAATATTTTTTGAAGAAAGTAGGATCTGAGAGAGACGAGTCTGCACTGCCATTTGAAAATGACAGGGAGAAGAAAAGAGAAAGGTTGAAGGAGTGGAGGGGGGGAAAGAGGGGGCAGTGATTACTCAGTCCTGCCACGTTCCCTGTGACGTGCCACAGACACCCATCAAGGAGTTCGTTGACAGAATGCATTAAGTATTAACATGTTGCTGCGGCGCAATAAGACTTCTCCAAGGGCCTCTACACTACATGCTAATTTCATTAGCGCTGGTGTGCAAGAGAGACATCTTTGTATGCAAATGAGGGATCTCAGTATAAGTAAATTACAGCTCGTGCCTGCCAAGTATGTGATAATGGATGTGGGGGGTGTTTGTGCTGGAGCACTCATCCAAATGTGTAAAGCCCTTCTGAGTTGAATCCTACCGTCAAACTCTAAAGAAACACTCTGAGATTTCCAGACCACTAGAAAATATAGTGTTTTGCCAAGAAAACGAGAAATCGATTACCTGGCTAAGTTGTTAGTTTTTTTTTTCAGGGAAAAAAACAACAACTAACTTCTGGGAGATTTTCTGCCCAAAAAATGAACAGAAATAAAAAAAAAGTGCTATGCTGCATAACTGAAGGGAAGAGGCTGTTAGAGCATTTTAGAGACTCTGTTCAAGTATACTCAAACATCATTTTGTCCAAATATGTGGGAATTATTTAGAACGAAACACCAAAATCCAGACTAACAGACACCCGGACTCTAACTGAATCAACTGCAGCAATCAGTGCTTGAATTGGATTATAGATAACTTCATCAATTTCCAGATGGGAAACTGGTCCGGCTAGATAACAAGAGACACAGAGGTCAGGAAGGTCAGAGCAGATAACGGATGAAAGTGTAACAATAGTGACACTAATTCACCACATAACAGATTTCAGGAGAACGTTACGAGCCAACAACAACCTCTGAGTCACAAAAAAAACAAAAAAAAAAACAGATTTCGCCAATGAACCGTGCCAATTATTACACACTGGACCTTTAATGACGTCAAATGGAGTAACATCATTAAGGGTTTACAGCTGTGGGCAGCGAAGATCTCTGCTCTGGTCACTAAACCCTGTTTTTAGACCAATGGAAACATCAAAGGGAGAAGGATCTGTGCTTTGAACTCTCCTTTCTTTACACAATGTTATCTAATGACTCAGAGTCAAACCAATTACAGAGCCAACCTTTAAATCAACCTGTTAGCCTCTTCCTATAATTGGCGCTAACTCTGTTACCCCAACAACCAGCACAGAGTAACACCATACTATTGCAATGACCACAAAACTGACAGAACATATTTAAACAGACGTTCCCAATCTCCCAGCTGTGACACCATATTTAACAAACAGTATCTGCTGTAGACAAGTGTAAAGACGCCTTAAAATGTTGTTACAAACTAGTACAAGAAGTCCCAGAGGAGTGATGCTGACTTCACTGGTCCTGTTTGTTTCACATGTTTTAATTGAGGGATGTCAGACCATTATAAAAACACACAAAGACAGGACGCTTGATTTGAAGTAGTGCCTCTTTCATTTATTTATTTTGTCTAGGTGATTCCACTGGGAATTAGATTTCCTGATAGAGAGAAGAGAGGAAATGAAGTTTAAAACCTTTAAACAAAGCAAAGATCGGTGCAGAGTAAACACTGCAATCTGAGCTGCGTGTGTGGCCACAGGGACAACTGGCACAGGGGAAACCATATGGATCATTTCTATAATGAGAATTCTATGTGATTGATTGCACTAGTAATAGTAGACAGAATAGATATTGGTTTAAGCTTTAGTGAACACTGGATGGACACACATTGTGGATTAACTGCAGAAAATGCTGAAACTGATGCAAAGTTTTGACATCAAATCATCAACATCTCTGAGTTGTTTCCATAGGTACAAACAGAGGAGGTTTCAGAGGAGGTGCGGTGCATTAACATGTCATACAGTAATATGCTTTCCTGGGGGAATGCATCTGCATTTCCTCTATTGTATATCCCCAAACCCTGATTGCCAGCCAATCAGCTAGATTGTGTTGTGCAGTGACACACACACACTATGTCTTTGTTTTGACTGAAGGAGAAGTGATTTCATCCATAAACATTGTTCTTGCGGCAGCTGCAGCACTGAAACATTTTGGCTCAAATCAATCACAGCTCCTTTTTTTCTTGTTTGTTTTAGTTTATGTACGTGAGAATATTAAAGTCAACAGGGTTAACCAGACTCAACCCAGCAGCCATGACTGTGTCTCTGGGTTAGGGCCAATCCCTATGCATTTCCATCAGTATCAAAAGCATTTCCGATACTGGTCTTGGAATGGGAACAACTCTAACCATGACATCATCCAACATACTGTATCACTGGTTGCTAAATGCCAACGATTATCATGTCCAACAACAACAAATGCATCCATAACATTTTCACATTTCACCAGTCAATAAAAGCGCTCTCGACAGCTTTCTGTAGTGCAACCGCTTCTATAAATATCCGCAGAAATGAGAGACGGCTCAGACCTCATCGGCCTCCCACACAGTCGCTCATCACTACAGTACGACTGCCACTCATCCCTGGAGTTTCATTCAAATGTTAATGAACAGTGGGATGTAGCCGTGGCTCCAACAACTATCAGTGTGTCTCCGTCTCTTCGTCTTCATCTTGATATGAGCTGGCCAGAAACATTAATGCTGCAATGCCCTCTGGTTTTTTCATTTCATTTTGGTAGAAAAATTACATAAAATTGCAAATGTCACCACAATGACATTAAAAGGACTATATAAAAAAGTGTAGAGAAGGAGGCATGCCATAAACCCTTTCTTATATTCTACTGGCAAGGACGGTCGGCAGCTAAAAAATGAGGATGATTAGCGTTGGGAGGCAGCAGTGGTAGAAACTGGCTGCCCAAGGTCTGAAAACACTGGAGTGGAAATGATTCTTCCTCCTCCAGCTGAAGGCCACGGTGTGTAGTCCAGTCCAGCAGAGCTACAAGAAGAGGGTTCCTCTGGGACCAGGCTGCTTTCCAGGCAGGTCAGGTCTGCAAATGCACTGCGGTCCACGAGTGGTCACCAAGGACTCAACCCACCTGCCCTCTGTATTGGCAACAACAACTGGTATTGTTATTTACTTTCTGCCTTACTGTATTTGTAACGTTGTGCCTCTTTTGCGTCTTTTTACACTTCAGAAAGCTAAAGATACTGATACTGATACTGATATACTATACTGAGATTTTTTAACCTGACAGTCAAAGTAGGAAGACAACACCAAACCAAAAGGACGCTCCACTACTGGCACACGTGGGACAGCTAATTGTATGCAAAAGATGTTGTTAAAGGGATAGTTCACCCAAAATTCAAATTTCACTCATTATCTACTCACCCTCATGTGGACTAAGAGCTGGGAGAATTTTCAGAGTCCTCCGTCCCTTCTCTGAGTTACGAGGGGGTCTGCGCAGCAGTATTTGTCCATATAATGGTTGTCAATGGATACCAACTTTCTTTGTCCAAAAAGACACACCAAAAAACATCCAAATACCTCCATACTGCTCCGTCTGTAATGTCCCTCTTGTATTGAAGCCCAGACATGAGAAATTGTTCCGCCGGTCTCGCGTGATTTGCACTGACACAGGAAGAGCAGTGAACCGAGACACTGGGAGCTTCCGCTACAAACAAGCTTAAAATATAGACTTATTTAATTTTTTTCGGAACAATTTCTCATGTCGGGGCTTCAATACAAGAGGGACATTACAGACGAGCAGTATGGAGGTATTTGGATGTTTTTTTGGTGTGTCTTTTTGGACGAAGAAAGTTGGTATCCATTGACAACCATTATATGGACAAATACTGCTGTGCGGACCCCCCCGTAACTCAGAGAAGGAACGGAGGACTCTGAAAATTCTCACAGCTCTTAGTTGACATGAGGGTGAGTAGATAATGGGTGAAATTTGAATTTTGGGTGAACTATCCCTTTAAACCAACAGCATACAGAGGAAATGAAGTGTCTTCTCCTGTTTCCCTGCCCCAGATGCTACAATTCCACATGCTGACCGTACTGTATATATATAAATATACATACATATACGTTTTTTGGTTGTTTTTTTGCAGCTATGTGCTGTGTTTGATGTTGGACTGAGGCAGCTTCCACTTGTGGGTATTATGGGATATGATCAAAGGTAAGATGTTGAGATTTTCAGGCCCTGGCCTTACAGGAGGAGGGAGTCGTCTCTATGGTGATGACTCCTCTCAAGGCTTGAATCTGCACCCAGCATCAGTCATGTCCCCATTCATCAGGACTCATTTTGTTACGATGTCCCTTATTGTAAGCCTTTGTTATCCTCAGCTTTACTGCTCTTGCATTGGGCCGCTTCTACACAATGTGGAAATCATTTTCTCTTCCTCTTGAGAAATGTGGGTATTTTCATGTGAAATACTGAAACGAGGCTGCCATAAATACCCCCCTCCTTCCCACTCACTATTTTTCCACAGTGCTGATGCCTCACGGTGAACTATATAGTACAGCAGAGAATTAGACATTAGAGTGCAATGGATTAACCCACAATATCACTTAACTGAAAGTTTGTTTCCCCTGAGATTTCCTCTCTCTGTGCTCAGTGTTGCTGCAGGGCTCTTTATCTATCTGTAGTTATTCAAAGTAGCAGCAGAGCACTGTCACAGAAAAAAAAAAACCTAAATTCAAGCTTATGTGAAATTCATATTTTCAGGTGTATTTAAGGGTTGTGCCTCAGCACTTTTCCTGGCATATTGTCACCATTATTTCTTTCCATGAACCGAACTGATTTGTTGTTGTTGTGGGTTTGAGCTCCTATAGCCCTCCTCCTGCTTTGTTACCTGATCACTGAGACCAGCCTCTAACATTAATATAACAGCTAGCTTGGCTTTCACTTTCATTTCCTTCATCTGGTTCCTTATGGACCTGAAAGACCATGATTTTGTAGCGCCACAGGAGTTATGTGAAGCATTCGCTCCCCCCCTGCTGCTCCCACATCCTTTCTACCTTCAATCAGCAGTCAGACTTATTTTCCAGCCCTCCATCCTGACGTCTCCTGTGCTCAACAGGTCACGTCACGAGGGGGAAGCTTTCACATAGACAGACAAGGAAATAAATAAAAACAACACTTCCTCAATTATTCAGTTATCTGTGTCAAAACTCTGCTTCTGCTTGGAATAATTACCTTTAATGACATCATTATCTCTAGTGTAAATGAAAATCTCTCATATGCACTTCATTACTATATTTATTATATTATATGAATTACATTGCATTTCTACCTCTTACACGCTCTGGGTTTCTAATTGTCCTTGTCAGCTGGGACTTAATTGCTTACAATTATTTTTTTTACGTGACTCGTAAATAATCCGTCAAGTTAAAGGCTGAGAAAATTCTGAGCACACGGGAGTTTGATGTGAGATCCTGTCATTCTAAGTAATACTTGATGAGGAGAATAAAAACAGGCGATGAAGAGTTTAGTGTGAATCTAATGCTCCATTTTTAGCCCTGATGTTGTAAAGAGGGTGTGAAAGGTGTGAACGCCCTTACCCTGACACCAGCAAGGAGCGCAGCTGAGTGACAGCACAGAGCTCAGATGAATCACACTCATTACCTGCAGATCAACAAACTTTAACTAGTCTCCCAGTGGGAATCATTACAGGCTAATTTGATCGCATTCATACAGAACTGATTTAGTCTGATTTAAACCAAATGCTCTTGAAACCTACTTCAATAAGAGCTGCTGTGATTTACTCCACAGGAACATTTGGACACCTTGTTTACACCAAGTGTTGCTTCTTTTAAGATGGACCACCATAACTCACTGTAGTGTGAGCCGGCCAGTTATATCACAGTGAAATATGAAGCATAAACCTGTCTCCATAAATTATTGATCAGTGTTCCTCCACTGACTGGATGTTGATTAAAACTTTCTTTTGGAGATCTGGCGATAGTAATAAAACTGTATAAGCAGCATGGATATTAGAGCTAAGCTCACTATATTTAAAATGTAGGTGATGAGACAACAGGCTGAAAACAAAAAGTGCCTTGAAATGCCAAATGCCTCCATTCAGCCTGAGGGAATGCAGCTCTCTTGGGTTGAGCTTGGTTCCAGAGGACATTTTGCTCTGGGAGAGTGAGAATCAAGGCAAATTACATCTGAGGCTTTTTCTGCTGAGGCTGAACTTTACAAAAAAAGGAGGAAAAGTGGACAGTCATTTTTGATGCCTCTTTTCCACAAGGTTTTTGCACACATTATAGTGCCGACTGCCGAGACTGATTTTGATATTTTAAAAGTCACTTTGAGTATAATCATTTCTGCACCAAGGGGGGGAAAAGCAAAAGAAGTGCTATTTGGTAGATTTTAAAGAGAACACAATAACCAACACACAGAGGTGGATAATGACTGTTTGATAAAGGGCAGGCTCATTTTAGGCTTCTTGTCATCCATCAAAATAAAGTCAAAATATGTTTCTATTTCTTAGTATTATCTGCCATCCAGTTCATTCTAAAACACAATCAGCAGATGAATCAGTAATGAAAATAATGAGCTGCAGCCCAGTGAGCAGTCTGGTGCTTTTACACCTCGTAAAAAAGCAGCACCATTCCCTCAAACAATCTAACGCTGTGTGACCACAATCTGATTTTCCTTCTTGTGTTTTCTCTTGTGAGCTGAAAAGTTTAGTGGAGTCCAGTGAGAAGGAGATGTGGGCATTTTGGTGGTAGGAAACGAACAGTCAAGAAAGACAAAACACCTGCCCACCATTGCCTCCTGTCATTGTACTGTTAACTTTGAGCAAATAAGACAATATTGAACCGAAAGCATCAAACAATGTTTGAGGTCACACAAGGGCTCTCATGTGGGTCCAGAACCCACTTTTGGAGCACCTGTGTTTGATTGCCTGTGTATGTGTGGGGAAAATACGTTACAACAAAACAAACACAATATCTGATTCCCTCGATGTGCAGGAGAAAATACATCCTCTATCTGAGCTGAAAAGATGGAAAATGACAAAGAAAAGCCAGAAATCAATCTTTTACCTTCCTGCGTGTGAGGAAATTGGATTTTGGCAAGAAAGTAATAATGATGCTTTTAAAAGGAAAAAACATTCATAACCTTCATCTGCTGTGTTTGGGTTACTGCAGGGGAGGCGGATGGTGACTCCTCCGTCATCTGTGTTGTGAAACTACATTAAAACTTTAAGGATTTCATAGCACATAGTTTGAGCATGCTGCATAGTGAAGGAGCCAGAAAACTCGAGAAATTAAAGTTTTCCAGAAGCCTTTCTCACCCACACACTACTGTTAAAGCTAACACGCACGTTCACACAATGGCAGCGGGGTGAAGCTCAGGTTCCTCATTTCCCTCGCTGCAGTTTGAGCTCACTTTGATCTGGCATTGACGCTTTATTCCTCCTGACTAGCAGCCACGGGTCTGCCAGAAGAAAAGCAGTCCTGAAAACACAGGCAGCTGAAGCCTGAGTGTGAATGTGAATTACAGTCAGAGTACACAGGAGTGACTCTTGTAAGCTTGTGCCGCTTAATTCAATCAAACTGGGAAAGTTTGTGAAAGTGCAGAGCGCCACACAACCTCTGTGCGCGTCCATCTGAGCGTGTGATGCCCTAAGTTATCTCCGTATGCCTCGCTCGCCCTCTCGGGACTCTCTGGGTACAGTGACTCCATCATCGATCGATTTCATTGGATGATTCGTCTTCATTAACGCTGAGCAGTATTAAAGCGATCCCCGAGGACGAGGCGACAGAAGAGAGCGACCGAGGGATACGCCGCGCTGCGTTTCCGCCAAATGTGCCGATTCATCTCAAATGCAAAGAGTCGAGGGAGGAGGTCAAAACGCTGCCCACCGCCATATGTCTGTAGCCGACATTAAAGACAGCCATGTCTGTGCTTGTTTGGGAAATTATTTGATTAATACCTGCTTTGAGCCAAGCAGGGGACTTAAAGCACTCCAGGTCTCCAGGGAGCGTGTTGTTACTTAAAGGATGAGGCTGCCACTACTTCATTTATTTACTTCACCTCAAAGCGAACACCGATGCCCAGCATGAATGTGTTTTATTACCACGTCCAGCCTGCCAGAGTCTGATAAAAACACGCCTCGCAGCTTCAAACACTTGGAAACACAAACAATGCACATCCATTTAACCCTTGGAGCCTGATCAATACGAAGGGTTTGAAAATGGAATCCAATCACTGTCAAATTGGCACTTTCCACAGCGTGCGTTAAGGATGAATGTCCATCAATCCACTCAGGATTGAGTTTGACGATGTCAATAAACACAGACTCAGGTCCGACTGAAGCGTGTTTTGATTTGTGAGTGTTTGAAATGCAAGTTTTTTCTGTCTATTTGAATTTTTGACTGTTGGTTGTGCACCAATCACAAGAAGCCCGTTCAATATTTCCACTGGTAAATACCTGACGTTTTCTAGACTGAGGAAAATCTGTAAAGCTGTCTTTATTAAAAGTGACAACATATATATATATATATATGTACACACACCTCCAGGGCATTATGGACAACAGCCTCCTCCTGTGCTGCTGATGTGGAGGAGCCTGCAGAGCTGACAGACTGATTGGACTGATGTGTCAGACAGTGGAGCTCAGCAGCCCATTTCCTGTCCTGGTTTCCTTCCTTTGCTTTCGTGTAAAAAAAAAAAAAAAAAAAAGTGTGAATAAATATGAGGTAAACTGCAAAGAACATCTGCTTTCTCAGTCCACCTCATTAATATATGGCAGGTCTGGCCAGGGCCTGTTCTAAGACTGTAAATAATGCAAATGAAAACCAAGCAAAAAAAGCCTCAGGCTCAGGTTCTGCTAGAAATACAGATATACTGTAATGCTGCCAATGTGCTCCATTTAATGTTTAGTGTTTAAATACTTTCTAGTTGGTTCGATCCAGTAATTTACCTTAATCAACACATTAAATGATCTCTGCTTGCTCCAACACTTTCTGAAAAAATTCCCTAAAGTTCCTCAAAATGTTCTCAAATCCATTTTGGCGTCGCTGAATGAGCATTGCAGCTGATGCATTTGAAATTGCACAGTCAGAGCGTAAACTGAGGCTGATAATTGAATCACTGGCAGTGATCATCTACAATCAAGGCCAAAGCGGAGCCTTCATCCAAGTCATTTGAGATGAACTGATGAAAGTGGTTCTGATGCTAAGTGGGAGCCGCTTTCTCCACACACACACACACACTCGCAGCTTCATCACCCACCGGCTTGTTGGTGGGAATGCTTGTTGTGTGGCCGTGGCTGCAGGATCATATTTCCCTCCTCCACCTGTTACCTGAGAGACACCTGTCCCGTCCTGACCCGGTCCAGAAGCGGGGACGCAGGCACCACGAGGGCGAAACTGTCACTGCTGATCGCGCTAAGTGGCAATCAAACGCAGCACACAGAGTCAACCACTGGAACCTATTAGCAGCCTTACAGCTCTCACACAGGGAGCGGCTGAACAGCGGGCGAAAAGTGTGTGAGAGGGGGAAGAGGTGTGAAGACGTGATTCATTTGGAGGGGTGGGTGAGGAAGTGCAAAAAGAAAAAAGAAAACGCAGTGTGTATGTGTATGTGTGTGCATGTGTGCGCAAATGTCAGCAGGGGAGTGCAAGGTTCACTGGGAGTTCATGGTGAATGTCTCTCCTCTCCTATTCATTCTGCACACACTTGACAGCAGGTTCTGCCTGGTTGAGAAGAGACCCCGACTCAATGTGTCTGAATCAGTCACACTTGTCCCGTCTCATCTGCAGAGCGCTGCTGCCACGGAGACGAGGCGACACGACACAGAGGGGGCGGGGCGCCAGGAGAAAGTCAGAGAGGGCACCGCAGCGTGGGACAGCTGCTTGGTGGCGTTTATTTCAGCAGCTTTTTATTTCACCGGTTGTCAAATTTATCTACCAGCTGTCAATTTTATGTTTTGTTTCTTTACTATATGCAGAGTACAAGGTGACCATAAACTCCATCTGGGGAGGGAGAAAAAGAAATGTCTCAGCCAGGTTCTGCCTCATGTATTCTGCTGTCTTAAAGTTTAGAGAAATTTGCTTTGTTTCATATCTGAGAAAAGCTGAACACATGAAAGAGCAGCAGTGTTTAGAGATCATATTTAAACACTAGAGCCTTTCATGTATTAATCCCTGACAGTTTATATGTTGCTTCTGATTTTTTTTTTTTTCGTAAATTCACAATCAAACCTTCGTACAAGCTGTAGTCTCAACTTTCTCCCTCTTGTTTTCTGAATTATGTATCAAACATTACGCAGTGATGCTTAAATCCTTCTTAAATTAGTCATGAGTGTTAAACTGTACTCTCAAAGTCACAAACTATCAATGATTTATCAGTACATTTGTTGAACAGGCCTTGATTAGAACAGATTTTGCTTCGCTGTTCCTCAAGCGGAGACTGCTCTGACCTTTTGCATCACCGTCTGTCAGATTTACCTTTAATCGTCCTTCAATGTAAATTCACAGCGAGTGGAAGGATCCCTATGGCGAGTGAGGAATCACGCTGCAGTAACAGGAACTCACGCTTTGTTCACGAGTGCAAAACAACCTTCTATTCCTCCACAGGCTTCGCCTTACGCTCTTCTCACCTGACACAGAAACGACACACTGCAACTAAAAATATTCAACTTGCAAATGAGCTTATAGGAAACTTCCTGCAACCTCCAAGTGTATTGTATCTAGGTACATCTTAAAGGGATAGTTCAACACTTTGGCAAATTGGCCCATTGCTATAATCCCTATAGTCATAGCAGTAGGTTCCTTACCTTTATTTGTTGTGCAAGCTATTTTTAGAACGGCGGAGCAGAGCCGCTAGCTGCTCAGAGCTACGCTACGGAGGCTAATGGAATTTCTTGGTTTCAAAACTCATCAAATACACAATCCAACAACTCCAAAACGCTCTGGTGGATAAGTTGTGACCTGCACATTCACCACGCTATGAGATAATAACACAACGTTACGAGACGGAGTCGTTTTAGAGGCAAATGCAGAGACTGCTTGCTGAAAAACTGTCCCTGAAGGCATCGCGCAGCAGTGGTTTTGCATGAATTTACCTCGAAAACAATAACAACATAATGAGCTGATTTCTAGCACTATAAAACACACTGCTGACCACCACAGACCCAGAAACCTTTTCCCTCTGCTCCCATGTCACAGAACTAAGCTCGACGGTTCACAGCAGATGAACAGCTGTGGAGTGAAAACACCTTTATCACCTCAAGGCCAACAATGAATGGTCAAATCACTTCAGGCTTCAACAGAAAGTCCTTCAAGTGCTCAACCTGATGGCCTTGATCTAAAAATGGTGTCCACATATACAGTCAACACAAACACACCACGTATGACACTCAGATACAGTACAGACGCACTTATCTTCTGTTGTGTAAATGTCATGCATGTTTCCAAAGCTCCTGAGGATGCTCGACAGCGTTTTAAGATTTCATTGATAGTTTTCTTCAGCTCTTGGAGTAAATATACTGTACAGAATGTTTGCTAATTTGCAAGAAAATACTGTAAATGTCATCAGGAGGGAAGTCAGGGGAGAGCTCAAAAACACAGACACATTCAACGTGAGGCTTTAATATCAACGTCTTTGAGACAAATGCCCACTCAGTCCGCTCGGTCCGTCCCCCTGGACGTGCTGGCTGTCTGTGGCCCGAGGCGGTCCAATCTGACCAGACTTAATGAGCAGGAGAGTGTTACAGCCGGGTGCTTTATCTGCCATGTGGAAAATGTGCTGTATATCTTTGTCTTGAAGTCACCTTGGCCGAGCGGACGCGTGACGCCCGGTAGCGTCACCTTGGCCTCGCGGCGTGCACGCCTCGCCTCCTCGCCGGCCATGCGCTCCGAGGGGCCTCTCGGACCAGCGCCGGGGCTTATGGGTAATAACATCCTACATGTCATATCATGAGGGCACTGGGGGCCGGGCGGCTGCATGAACTTTGTTGGCTTGATTTATTACACTGTCAGTGATTTCTCTCTGATGGATGTGAATGGAGGCCGCTGGGCAGGGGGGGATTTCCTCTTTGTTGACTAAAGATCCCTCCATCTGTGTGTGTGTGTGTGTGTGTGTGTGTGTGTGTGTGTGTGTGTGTGTGTGTGTGTGTGTGTGTGTGTGTGTGTGTGTGTGTGTGTGCAGTCATACATCTGCATTAGGGTGTGTCACGCCGCCACTGCACCTACACTACAGAAAGCACGCAGCCCCTCACACTTTGATGATTTGCACGACTGTTTATCATGTTGTGCGCCGTTGCGTGACTAACAAGGATTTTCCGCCGTACATTTATAGCAGTCGCCGGCCTGTCGGAGCTCCACCGAGGCACTGATGTATCTGTGCTCTCACCAAACTCTTTCCCAGAGCCTTCAATCAAACGGCCGCAGCAGCCCACATGCAGCGGGCTGTGCACCTCGGAAATGGAGCAGAGCCCTGCAGCGCTGCACTGGATGTGTGGGCTCAAGACGCTGTAAACAGGTTGTGTAAAAGATGCTTCTAAAGCGGTCGCCACATCGATCATTCATTCAGATCTACAGCATATCTAGAAGTTTTTAGATTGATTTGTCTATTTCGGTGTAAAACCCAAACTGCCTGCATTGGCAAGCCAGATATACCCGTGGTAATTATTTAGAGTGAATTAGTCAGCCATATGCATGGATGAATAAATAACAGGGATGCTGGCCACAGGCCTGAGGTCTGGCTCCACTATGCATGAGGGAGTTGGATGTCAAAGTCAAAGATGCTGTGGTTCAGGTAAAAAGGTAAAAACATAGATGAAGAGTAGAGATGAAAAATGTTCTCAAAGAGGCAAAACAACCATAAAAAAGACCTGCAACTACAAAGACATGAAAAGTGTCCACAGGGAGGAAGCAAAACCCACACAAAGAAATGAAGAGCGTGAAAAGACCTAAAATGACTGTAAAGTGACTCAAACTTTCAGATCAGGTGCACCGGGGTCCATTGTTTAGTCTGGCTAATAATTATTTATGTCGTGATGCCGTTACACTTATTAAAAATCTGGAGAAATTGAGGATGGTCCATCATCTCATTCATCTAGCTCTATGGAATCTGACAGTTGTTTCATGCATCCTTAGGAAGGAAAAGCTCAATCAACAAGTCAACGAAGAAGCTGTGACATCCACTAACAATAAAACTAAAAATGTGGATTATTTTCATGCTCTCTGTTTCTTACTCTGCGGCTTTAATCCACTACAGCACTCGTCATGGTTCACACAGTGAGGCAGAAAACATCCTACTCAATCATCTTGTCCTTATGTAAAGGTGCACTTATTAAATATAAAGGGAAAAAAAATCAGCACTACAGCTCCATCTACATCAGACCTTTTTTGTTAAATCACAGACACCACATGGTTCTGTGGCTGCTTGAAAAACCTTTCAACCAGTTCCACCTATTCAAGTGGCTTCTCCTTCCTTCTTTAGAGAGCCCTGATGTGGTGGGTGTCGCCCCATGCTTTGTCACCCAAGGCTTGTGGCACACAATGCCTTGCTGTCTAAAAATTCACTTGAGAAAAGCAAGAGCCAACTCAGTCACTTGACAGCAGCTGAATAAAGGAGCAGATGAACGGTATAACAGGCCTGAGTGTTCAGGCTGACAGAGTCTGCAGAGCCGCTCACTTATGATTTGATATTTTTCTTGTCCTCCCTCTGTTCTTAAATGCCGACCACCATCTGCATGATGATGCAAGTGTCCGCTGTTCCTTTGCCTGCTGCTGCTGCTGCTGCTGCTGCTGCTGCTGCTGGATTCCATCATGAAACAAGATAATGGTGAAAGTATGGAAGCCCTGAAAGCTCAAAACACTGCAAGCAAAAAGGAGAAATAAAGAAATGAATGGAGTAATCACTACAATTACCACAGTTATCGTCATCTTCTCTGAAAGAAGAACCTGTGCTTCTCTGTAGCTGATCACGTCATGCTGGTTTCAGCGGCCACGGTCGACTTCAAACTTTCATTCATCATGTCAATAATTCATTATTGTGGACCGGAAGCATGACTGCTGGGTGAAGCGGCTCGTGAGGAATGCAACGTGTCAGGTGACGTGGGCTTCAGCTGCTATTAAATTTGTCAGATACATATTTAATCAGGAGAAGTAAATATATTATTACTGATAACCTGCTCTCCAAGGACGGGAAGAAAAGTGCTCCGGAGAGAACAGAAGGTCAAAATGAATCATATGTGTTTTTGTAAACGTGTGAGCACACTGATCCCTCATGGCCACCGTAGAAAAAAAAACAAATGCAGCATCCTGTTTTGCAGATCACACAGCGCACACACTGTGTTACTCACCCAACAACGGGAAGTGGTGTCAAACGAGTGTCATTCTGTTTCGCCCACAACATCTTTTGATGATGCCACCGACCACACAAACATCAGTAACCTCTCATGAGGAGTACCCATGTGAATAGGTAATTGGGGTCACGAGTAGCATGCGTCACTCAGAACCCCCCCCCCCACACACACACACACACACACACACCCTACCTCTCCTCCACGCAGCCATGTTTACCAGTGGGTGTCTCTGGGTTAATGTAAAAATTGAACACCACTCCAGGGTCAGCGCGCAAACTCTGCCCATCAGCATGAGCAGCCAGATAAATATGCATGTGCTCAGCCTCATTTGCATCCCTGAACTATGCCTGTCTTGGTGTATGCTAATGAGGAGCTGGAGAGGGAGAGGAGGGACGTGAGAGGGTGAGGAGTGAGAGCTGAAGGAGGGGGGGGGTATCCCTGGCGATCGCATGCAGGTGTTGGCGCTGGGGTTGAGTGCGAGCGCTCGCCCTTGAGCCGGCCAAGGTTAGCGGCGTGTTTGACTCCGACACTTTACCGTTCCTGTAGCAGCGAGGGAAGAGGAGGAGGGGGAGGAAGAGGAGGCTTCAAGTGGGGGAAGAGGTGAAAGAGGAGCACATGAGAGTTTGTGCTTGTGTTTGTGCACGAAAAAAAAAAGGGAAAAGAACGGAGGTCAGGCCTGTTTAACCGCCAGCTCTTGGCAATCACCTCCAATTCAGAAATAAAGGGGCAAAGCATGAAGCAGCATCTTGAAGGAGTGAAATAAATAAAGAAGCTCAGTATTCTGTCGTTAAATAACGCACTTGATGCCACGTCCTGTCCTTCAAGTAGAGCTTCCAGGTTGTTTGTTCTCTCCAGACTCTTAAGTCACAGAATATGTCTTTTATTGCTGCTTACTGGCCTCTTAAAGAAGGTGCTATGTTTTCACCTCCTTCACTGCAGAGTTGGAGAGGACCGGTTGATTCAGCGCTGCCACTGGAGACTTGGGTATTTGCTCAGTTTTCTTAAGTTCCCCATCGAATGCAATAAAACAGGAAATAGAGATGAAGATGCAATGAAAGAGAGAGAATTCATGGCTCAATGGTTTAATATCTGCTTCAGTAGAAAGTCAACACAACGTCTCAATGAGTAACCGCTGACGTCAGAGGTGGTTTTTGCTCGTGATTACAAAAAAGTTTTGGAAAACAGGCAGTCCTTTCATCCAACATGATGACACTGATTGATGAGTTTTTTTTTTCTCCCCACAGCTGTTTGTTGCATGTTTGGACAACTTTTACAAGCTGCTTTCATGTTTATCAACACCAGCAGGGGGCTGTCATTCTTGAAATGAACGCCGCAGATCACTCTGTCGCTTTATGATAAGACGCTATGAAATAATCCTCGTAAAAATCAAAATGATTAAAGGGCTGCGTTTCATTGCTTAAAGTGAGAGTCGCGCTTGTCTCCGACATTTACTGCGTACATATAAAGTTGTATTGAACGACATAAATTGTGCTTTGTGCCGGACTCAACTCCCTGATTCCATTTGAAAGTTACGAGCTTGGAAACCACTGGGCCTTATAATTAAACATTCAAACAAGAACTTTAGTATTAATGAAGTCCTACGCGCCTCGTCCTTCTTCTCTCATAATCCACACAAATTTCCTCATTTCCTTCCCCCCCTCTGTTCACACTTTGCGTGCTTCAGCTTGTTGATTTGAGTGAGTGTGTATTAGCATGCAGAGTGTGTGTATCAGGTGCATGCCATACATGCGCGTGACTTTTCATCCTCGGCGTTAAACAGCTCGGCAACACCAATTTTTCATGGATTACCTCTGCCGCCAAACACATCCACACATTAAGTGCAAAAGACTAACATCTGAATGAAAACACTAATCTCTTCCCCCGTTTGATCTTGATTAAACATCTTGTCAGATTTGTATGATTATGGTAATCACAGCGACTTTTGATTTAGGCAGAGGGAGGGAGAGATGAGTCGAATCAAACAGGCTGAGCCGATTACACAGCTTTGACGTTTTTCCTTGAAGACGGAAATACATCTGAAAATGATGTTTTGCTGACGCCGTGGCGACGCCATGACACAACACAAGTGGCTGTGGTTGTGATTTGTACAAATCTAAGTGCTCGTGTCTATAAATAACTGATTTCTGCTCCAAACTCAAGGCGGTTCAAAGTAAATCAAAGTCAACGCAAATGGTATCCTGTGTGTTGGAGGAGTTTGATTACCAGCAGGGGGTTAATCTGTCATTCTCCCTTCTTCTTCTTCTTTTCAGCCGTCTGAATGACACAAGGGATTACACATGGAAGGCATGTTTTGTGAAGAATCATCACTCGGATTTCGGATAGCCAGTTTGAGTCACTAGAAACTAGAACTGCGAGGTGTTTTAGTCCATACGAGCAAGAGCTGAAGACATCCCAGTGGTCATATAAACCATATCCTGGACAAATTAGGACAAATCTCTACAGTTACACAAGTTACAGTGGGAAATTTGTTGTGAGACTGTTTCAAGCCAGCTGATTTTTCACCGCTTCCAGTATTTATAAAAGCCAAGAAAGAGCAGCTCAGCTTTTCAGAGTTACGCTTCTGAGGAGACAAGCTCAAAGGTGCACAGCCCTGAAATGTCCCCTCAGTGTTTCCGTCAGCAGGCCACAAGGTTAAAACCTTTGGCTCCAGGGATCAGATGTGGAAGCAGAAGGCTGCCGTGCCAATCTGAGGACACAGCGCCACACTGTGACTTCTCTTTTAGTCTTTCTTCTTCTGGCTTTTTAACCCAGGAGCTACACACTGAACACCTTTTTTGATGACACATATTCCTGGTTCAGGACACAACTGGGTGTGTTCTGGCTGTTCTGCTGCTGCATGTGTCACGGACTCCTGACTCGCTCTGTTCAGGCACACACAACCACCCAGAAACATTTTCTTAGCCGTTTCACATGCCTGCCTTGAAATGCTGTATTCCTGTCAGAGTCACACATTCCTGTTGCCCCCCCCCCCTCCTCTCTCCCCCTCCCTCCTCTCTCCTATCCTGTTGCCTCCATCATCCCATAAAGAAAGATACACCGCTTTCCAAAAAATAAGAGAGACTGCGCTTGTGTTGCTCATGTCATCCACACGGTTACATGAAAATAGCATCACAGAGCATCCGCCTCCGTTCCCATCTGCCCGACATTTACTGACAGGGCCAGGCAGAGCTGAGGGTGGGGGGCAGAGCCGCTCCCTCTCTGACGGAGGAAGGAGGCTGTGGTTCAGCACCACGGACAGCGGCACCGCTAGAAGCCATGAACCGGGGCCGATTCAGCACTGGCAGCTGGACAGCTCCCGCCTCTAGCCTGCCTCCTGGCTGGGCCCAGGGCAGAGAGAGAAAGAGAGAGGGAGGGGGGGGCAGCAGCCAAAGATATGTGATCTTCAATCTCCCGGGGACCCACAAGGGGCCGAGGGGATGAAACAATAGAGAGACTGATCAAACAGAGAGATGAAACAAACAGAGAGACCACCTGACATGTGCCAGCATAGGTGAGAAGAAGAAAGGGAAGAGGTCCAAAGAAATCCTCATTAAGAAATATATCACATCCTCCCCTCTCCCACCACTGTGCATGTGCACGGTTACCTGGGTAATCGATTACCCGAGTAGGCAACCTGCTGATCGGTTACAAATTATTACCCAGTTATCCTAGGATTAAAACATGGCTGTTAGAGCGCAGTCTAGCATCGGATCAAACTACATATCATATCTTGCCATGGTTTGGATTTTTCCTAGTGTTAAACAGTTTGGGATCAAACAACATGGTTTTTTGCTGTGTAAAAGCATTTTTGGATCGAGCCTCAAACTTTCAAACCTTTTACAACAATCTGCGGTGGTTCCCTCGGGGTGAGCCGTAGGGAGGGAGACGATAGGTATCATCAAGTCTGTTAGAAAATAAAAACATTCTGAAACCTTCCCAGTTATTTCCTGAGACGATGCGAGGCAGAGAGGAGCGCAGTCACCAAAATGTAGTGTGGACTAATAAATAAACACTGTCTGATCGACTGACGCATTTATGACTCATTCTATTTTGACTCAAGTAAGACCAGGTTAGATTAGTCGGTTAGGCCATCCCTAATCTCCATGAGAATGTGCATATCAGGTATAAACCCAAAAAGTGTTTAAAAGTTTAGCTTCAGCTTCTCCTGGACCAGCAAACAAAGGTCACATTCAATGTCCATTGACTATTTCTATATGGATAGCCTGGACCATGTTAACTTTATTCAGCTTCCATTTAAAAGCAACTGGTAAACCGTCAAGGAGAATCGATACCTGGAATAGTACTGTATTTGGATTTCCATTAGTGGTTACCTTGGAAACAAACAGGTATTCCTTTTCAGACCCAGTGTCAACAAAACGTTTATTTACTCCAAGGTCGGCGTTAAGATCCATTCCACTGTGGCGTGCCGTGGAGGATATGAAAGACTCCCACTACAAACATCTTTATCCAAAGTTTGTCTGTGGAGCTGTCATAGCCAGTAGGAAGAGTCCAAACAGTGTCGTCCTTCCTCTGAACCTTGTAGTTACAGTCTGGGGACAATGGTGCGGTGGGACGGTGGGACGGTGGGACGGTGGCCTGGAGGTTCAGCAGTGAGCTCGTTCCGCCAAGGTCGGCTTTTTCAGTCCAAGTCCAGCTTGGAAAATCCATGTGGGGAAATTGAGTGAGAAAGGCTTTCCGCTCCCTGCACATGGTCCATAGCGGTGCCCTTGAGCCAGACCCTGCGCCCCACTCGGCTCCCGGGGGGGGGGGGGGGGCAGCCGAGTGGCCGGCGGTAGTAGATGGCAGTTATACAGAGCAGCAACAGTGTTACAGTGTGAGAGTGAAGGAGGGCACGGTTAACAGAGGATGAGAGCTCGGTCAGAAATCTCTCCACAAGGGATTTTTTTTTTTTTAAGTCACTGAGATGAGAACTAGTGAGTGGAAGTGCTTTTCTTTGGGAGTAACGAAATGTGACAAGAGTTCAAATGATGTGGAGAGAACGACAGGTTCAAGGACAAATCTCTGCTCCGCCGCCCAGAACACACAGAAGAGCCAGGGTGTGAAATCAAAGAACAAGTACACAGACATGATGAGTCACAGTAACGAGGAAACAATGAAAGGGGCGATGTTTTGGAAGCGCTGAGCTCTCCGGGCCACCGTACTTCACAGTATGTTGATACAACCTGAAGCCAAGTAGAGTAAAAAACAAGCAGGACAGGGATCTAAAAGCTTTGAGGAGCGGTAACCCATTAATCACTCGCCTGGGGAGAAGCCCCCGACCATTAACACCACACAGTGGAGTGAAACATACAGTAGCAACAGCACAATCCAACCAGTTGGTGAGCGTCGGTGGAAGTGAGCGAGCCAGACTAATCACCAGAGGCAGTGAGACAACAAGAGCCCCTGTGTGCTTTGATGCAAGCAGACAGGCCCATTCACATGAATTAGACTCAAAGTGCGACCGGTGGAAAGCTGACACACCTGTTTCTTTGGAGCTGCGAGGACTCGGGCCCTCCCACCGAGCCCGCTACAGTACAGTAGCTCAGCGCTTCACCTGCTGATCTTTTTATTTATTTTTTATTAAATCAGTGTTGAAAAGCTCAGCACTGCAACTCTGACTGGAATACACAGAGCTTCATCGTTCAACTGCACAGGTCTAAAGGTCTGAATTGAAGTACGCTGTAGAAAAACGCAGCCTTGAGCCCGTTAATGGACGATATCTATAATAATCAAACTGCTCTTGCTGCGGGTTGTGTCTGATCTGAAACAGCAGCAGATTTGGCGTCAGCGCCTCAGTGGTGCTGGAACTGAAAGGCCAATTTTACAAGCCCCAACAACAACATCCAGTCCACTCAGTCTGTAACTGCTTAGCAGGCAGCGTATTAAATCCAAATAAGGAGACATGGACATGATGTGATACATTACTGTGTGATATTTGGGGACAAATTTATTGAGGCTTTGGTACCGTTTCTCAAATGCAGATGTGACGCACTCAACCAAGAGCTCAGTAATACAGAGACATGATTGAATTTGCACATTTTGCACAATGTGACCAACAACTATCCAGTGAGTGTATGAATGAATGAATGAATGTGTGTGTGCACCGCAGCTGCAGATTAATTGAAAGCCACCATGCATACAATGCACTGTGCCATTTTCTTGGTAAATCTGTCCCTTTGTCTCCCGGAGGGTAAAGTGTCCCTGATGATCCACGACGGAGGCGGACACTTGATACACAATAAATTCCTGGCTGTCCGTGTGTCGATTGCACTTCAGCAAAAAAAAATTTGCCATCTATGAATCTACACATGTCAGAGGAAGATGAGATTCTTTCTGCTGACAAAAACCTTCAAAAAAAAGGAAAAAACAGCAGAGTACAATGCAGCCTTGAAGTCTAAACTCCTACTCATAGTCTCTGTTCATGCTGTCACATGGGCTGTACATCCTCAACTCATCGGCTGAATGCAGCACAAGCATGTCTGCTGGCTGGAAATTGTCAAAATATGAAAAGTATATAAAGTAAAAGTACAATAAAGTGCACTGAGGGGAATGGAGACGTGGTGAGGATCTGTAACTTCATGAATATCGCAGTTTGAGAATATGTAGGCAGCATTTGAAAAAAATATTTCATTGAATTTCCTGACTGTTTCACTGTAGCAGACTGAGACCCTGCTGGTCAGCTCCCAGATGTCGGTTAATACAAATGTACTGGAAACGAACATGCTTTTATACCTGTGATCTGCCCAAAACACTGTTAATCTTACACTGCTGGGCCCTGTGCAAAACCGAGGATTAGATCTGGGGATTAAATGTGTTGCTCAAGGGAACCTGCACAAAAGTTGCTGAATTACAGTACAGGGAAACTGGTCTGGGGTTTATTTCCCTGCATGCAAAAACAGAGATAGAATAGGAATTATAGTTTACACATCGAGGAGGAGAGACAATGGCCTCTTTATCTCCCCAAGGAGAATTATTTGAATATCAATACAGGATCCTGTCTATTGAAAATATCCCCATCAGCCACAATGAGGCGTGGAATATTTGTAGTGTAGGTAGGAGAAAAGAGGCGAGAGAAAAACTGGGAAGTAGAGAAAAAAGGGGGATAAGGGCTGGATACGCTGACTCAGATGGGTAAATAAGAGAATGGTGGCAGAGAAAAGAAGAGAAAAAAGCAAAGAAGAGAAAGAGAGATCTGGTTTTGACAGTCGGCGAAAGAGAAAGGCAGAGGAAGCAGCTCATCATTAGCGCCGTCCCTCCCCTCTCCTCCCCTCTTTGTCATTGACAACCAACGAGGCCAAATCTGCATCCGAGCATCTAAGCGTTATCGAATGGCGCGCGGAGCTATGAAGCGGAGAAGACAGGTGGAATTGCATTCTAACGCCTCCGATTAAGCTGATCAATAACGGCCTGCTGGAGTTCTGCTGGCGACGGGAGGGGGAAACCGAGAAGAGGCAGGTGGGCGGAGGATAATGAGGAAGATGGAAGGGAGGATGAGGCTGTGATTGAAGGAGGGAGGGAGGGATAAGAGAGAACAAAAAAAATAGTATTGGGATAGAGACGAGAGGAGAAGCTAATGCAAAGTCACAGGAAAGGGAGGATAAGGAGAATGATGAACAAGAGGGGGAAGAGGGAAAAAAAGTTTGATTACACCAGATGGGCAGATTGTTATTGTGTCGGCGCAGGTGGGCAGAGGAAAGGAGGGGGAGAAAGCCGGGGTAACACAGCGCCTGAGTGAAAAGAAAACAACATCCCTTCTCTCTCCCCTGTCGGTGATTTCCCCAGAGAGGTGGAGGGGCGGCGGGGGCAGAGGAGGGGATTCGCTCGTGGCGGAAAATGTCTCTTTCTGTCTGTGGCGTTCTCCTTTGGAGGTTTCTCTGGGTTTAATAGCATCAATACAAACACGTCAGATCTAATAACAACTTTCAGCTTTGCTCAGCTAAAATCTTAATACTCAAATCCTTCTCGTATTTTCTTCTCCTTCCCCCTCGTTTGATTTCCTCTTTACAGATAATGTGAGAACAAAGAAATGTCAACAGAGCAAAGATGCATCAAGGGTAAATTACATCCAGCAGACTCAATAAGTGTTTGTCAAACTGTCTGTGTGTGTGTAACTGTTCGATAGCTCTGTGCTCTGTTTGCTAAATGATAAGCTCGCCGCTCAAAACATGCAAAGCACATAACAAACACCAGGGCTGAGTCTCTGCAAGCAAATAAGCCATTTCATGCTCAGTGGGAGCTACAGGTGTCGGGCTGAATATGCATACACACCGACACACACACATACAGATGCATGGGTCTGGGAGAATCGCACACAAGACACACAAACACAGACATTTTCTAAATCCAGCTTTTAAAGTGACTTCTAAAACAAAATTAGCATAATGTATTCCCACTCCTTGAGCTAATAACAGACAACTGGTGCCACATGTTGCTGCTAATTCCTACACAAATGAGCTAATGAATGAATCGGAATCTGTTGACCACGACACCAAGATCAACTGCATGCTGGAGTGGATGTGAGCCCACCGAGGTTACAGCAACAGAGCTGCATGTGTAATCAATCTAATTCTCTCTCTCGGCTGAAAACTACAGGAAAGGATGTAGTCGGTGGAATGCACATTAAAAATCTCTTCCTGGTGCAAACTGATGGATTTAGGGAGTGTCTTCATCAGATTATTGCTAATTATAGGAGTGAAAATGAGGCTTGTGCTCATGCACTCACTGAATCAGATATAAGAAGCAGAACCATGTGCATGCCCAGTTTGAGCTAGTTTTTGATTTCCAGGTTGTTAGATTGGAAATATTGGAGCTGTAAAATAATGCATTGTTGTAATTTCCCAATCACTAATGCCTGGATCCACAATACAAATGATCCAGGCTGAAGATTAGCTGAACTCTAAAGTGCATTAGAAGAACCAGACCCTAAGGAGACCCCTCATGAATTTCCAAGAGCTCCTTCCATCTACATACTGGACGAGCCTGTGAGTGTTGTACTAAGACAGACTTGAACATGTGTGAACTGATCCTTGAAAGTGCCTGAGAACAATCTCCAGATAGAGAGAAAAAACAAAACAAATGAGCCACTGTTGCTAAAAACTGCAGTGACATGATTCAATTCAGTGACAAACAGTGTTGGTTAAATGAGGCACTAAAAGTGGAATTTAACCCCATTTCTGTGTCGGCTCCTGGAGTAAAACCTTGTTAACCTTCGCAAATGACATCAGTCTTGATTCGCCTGTGATTAAAAATCAGCGTTCGTGCTTCAGTTTTCACTCCAAACCAGCTTTTTTTCCATCAGATGCAGCTGCAGCACTATAAAACCTTAGTCCTACTCTGTCTATCTGTAGAAAAATTAATGTTTTAATAAAGGTTGTCTGTGATGGTGCTCCCATGATGTGCCGCTACGGGATCTGCTGTCTGATTGGCTGTTTGCCAACGCCACAGGGTGGGCGGGAGCTGTGCCTCTTTGCAGGGAGGAGAGTGTTCCAGATGGCTGTGATTTATGAACCCCAAAGAACAGTGAGACTAATGAACGCTACCCAACATGTGTTTGGGATGTTCGGCCATCGCTCCGTCTTTGAAGAGGGGGGTCTCGGACATTGCATCATGAGTGCTAACGGGTGGTGAAAGTGCCTCTGATACAAACTGCAACATCTAGATTCACATGGCTGGAAAGAGTCTTAGTTTGTAAACATAAGCACTTCAAATTAATTTAATTTGCATCATTTATTAGCTGATTAGGTTGAAATTAAAGTCCAGAATGAACAAAACCAACAGGTAGCCACTGTTGAGCCCCTTCTGAGCTTGTCTGTATGTTTACAGTGTATATTCTGCTTAATATCCCCCTGTATAATCTGACAATCCCTAATCCCAACAGTTGTTATTTTTGTCAACTACTTATATGATTTCTGAGCTATTTTTACAGCGATTATAGTTACCATTTTTAAAGTAGATCAGTCTAATCCCATGATATGGATGTGTTGCTCCTCCACCCTGGCACCATGCTACCCAGCCGCACGCTCCAGGTGAGCTGAGCCACCAGCGCAAGGTGAAATTAATAATGCATGGTGCGTTCAAAAATGGCAACTTTTAAGGAATTAAGAAAATCAGGCCTGTTTATAGAAAGATGATGTTTGTTGTTGTTGTTTTTTTATTTGAAAAAATGGTGCACCAGCTTTTTTTGAAAGGGATTCAAGTGGTTTCGCAGCCTACGGAGGCCCACGTAATCCTTCAACTGAAGCAAAACACGCACGTCACACAAGCTTTCCTGATTTCCACCTGACAGCAGCACAGGGCCACGACCCCTGCTGTTCAGCAGCCGAGTGGCATCACTCTAAAGCTAAGCTCTTTATGTACAAGCTCCCATATTAGACATCAGGTAATTAAACAATACAGACAGGTCATAACATAATAACACAAGGCGTTGCTACTTTTTAACATTCAGCTACACAACTGCTAAAATACCCCTATTTTTAAAGTCTACTTCGCTTAATGTTTCTTTATGCTATGCTAAGCTAGTAGCCTGTGGTGTACGGCTTTCTATTCATCACGTAAACATGAGTGGGAACTCATATATCATATTTCCAAAGTCTGCAAAGCAAAGTCAACATCAACTTCAATGAGGGAGAGAAACTGTCATTCAACCTCGACTACAAACACAATCGTACATTTGCACAGGTAGAAAAGCACCGGCTGGTCAACGCATTCTGTTTATTGTGGTTAATTTGGCGCCGAGTGCTCTGCAGAGTAGATCCTTTGACAGGTTTTCTCCTCGGCCCTTTGCTGGCTGATACGTCTCTGTGAAAGGGAGCAGGCTTTCAAAGCACAGCAGGAGCTGGGAGCCTGCCACAGATGGCTTTTTCTAACAGTACATGCTGCCTCAATCGGCTCCTGAGATGTATATCCTTCCAGAGAGTAAGAAAACACTAAATCTGTATTAGTGAATTGTCATTTGAATATCCTATGTGTGTACTGTATGTATATTTGTGTGCAACGCTCCATGAATCCACTTTCCTATATGTCCCATCACCTAATCATTACCTTAGCCGCTCCTGGAACATATTTAATGAAGCTGTTAACATGCACAGTGTGGAAAAAAAACTCGTGTCAATATTGGTGTTTGATGGAGTGAGCAATCTCTTTAGCTCCCATGGGTGTCAACCTTCACCAATCACTTCTGTCCAGCCATGATGGTATGCATGTAAACACAATGCACCAAACGCCCCAGGATAAGAAACAGGTAAAAATTTACCTTTTGATGAATAGTAATTGCATCACTACTCATTATTCTCAATTGTTGTTGTTTTCATTAAATGCATAAAAGGACAAAGAATGGTTGCAATGCATTTGTACACAACTGTTGTGTGGATTTCATAAACGTGTTGTGGCATTTTAATGAGAGAGGAGCATCCAGCTTCTCCATCCATTTCTATTCTGGTGGATCGGGTGTGTCTCCTGAGTTTGTGCCCCTACGATGGCACAGTTGAAGAAGAAATAATGTTATAGCAAAGGTTTCAGATTGGTTTGGTTTAGTGATCACAACACTATGAATGTGTAAAATCAAATATATTCAAAATATAATTACATTACCAATTATTTACACTAAATATTTGAAGTATCTATTAACATAGGGCCAATTATTGATCCCAAAGGGTACATTATTGAAATAATCAAGTCATAAATTGTCATCCACAACAAACTTTTAAGTTTATTTTAATCATTTTTTTAATTACAAATGATCCGCTGATATTTAAATTCCTACCAATTCAGTGTTACGTTAGGTAAATGGACCAATATCTGTGCAGTACCTTTACTTGGGCCACATCTGTCGATATGGTTCCGACATAATCTTTTTTGGAAAGTGACGGTATTTAGGAATCTTTACGATAAATTAATTGTGACGTTTAATACCGCGATTAATTGTGAAATCAATCATGACATCCCTAGTTTGGTTTAATGGAAAATCATTCTCAGCCTTTGTCTTCATCAGCTTTAGGTTCAAAGACAAATAACAAAGACCCAATGCAGATGTTTTAGAATTTTTGAGAATAAATGTTCATTTTGTTGCTCTATCGAGAGATTAGAAATGCGTATTCTCGTCTATAAGATCCTCTGAACGCCAATAAAGTGGCTCCCTCGTCTGTGCAGAGGTGCTAGAATTATGACACGGTCTGTTAATCAGCAGACAGCATCCTCCAGTGACAGTCATCGGAGACAGAGAACAGAGACAGGACTGAACTGCACAGAAGTAATTGTGAGGATATTATGGCGGAAAAGACCTTGTGCAAAGGCAGCTGAAGGTAAGAGGGGGGTAATTTTCCTCACACAGGAAGCGAGGCAAGATAACACCTTAAATCTGTCAAAAGTTAAAGTGACATCAGAGAAAAAGCTACTAAACTCGGCTGCTGAAGACTCAGCTGGGGTCAGTGAAGTACAGGCTCAAATTCTACTAAATAGTCACTGGGATCCATAACCAGCGTTTTGTTGTTCACAAAGTGCTTGTGAACGCTCATGGGTCTGGAAATAGAGAGGCTGCAGCTCTGGCTCCAGGTTTGTCTCCTTTGCTATGTTGTTTAGAGGAGCTACAGAGTTGATGTAAGCACCAGGCAACACCCAGACAAAAGGTTTCGGCTGCCTCAGACCCCAATTACACACATTGTGGCGGCAAGAATTGAGAGATGCAGCAAACTTGTACAAACACAGACGCACCCTCCGCCGCATACGTGCACAAACACACACATATTTATCCTTAGGATGCCCACGAGGGGGAAGAAAGCCTGAGCCGAGCCGATGCCGTATCTCTTCCTCTCTGGTACAAACGAGTGCACAGAAAGTAAGGAGAAAAGCTGAGACAGGTAGAAGCCGAACCGCAGTGAGACTTCCTGAATATTTCATAATGTTTTTACTGGTCTGTCAGGAGTATTGGAGGAGCGCAGCGGCATGTGTGTCTGTGTGTGTGTGTTTGCACAGTGACTGTGTCTGCATATGTGCAGATTTAAGTCACGTACGTGTCGATTTCACTGTTTTTGCATCTGTGTGTCCGTGTTATTGTGTGTGTGTGTGTGTGTCTGGGAGTGACAGGCCGCTGTTGTGATTGACTGTCAAGGCAGCGCTCACTAGAGAGCCTGCAGCCTGCAGCTACAGTCGGCTCACCAGGGCTCAGTGATGCGCCGAGGAGCAGCAGGTCACATGATAATTCTGTCAGGGTGGTGAGTTCAAGGCTGGAGGAAAAGCTACAGTTTATCTAGAAGACAACATTTTCTTACTTTCACATGTTCTTCTCTATTTTCTCTGGATGATATACGTTGTTGTCATGATGTCATCTATCAAAATATGTTCTGCCTGCTCCCTTCCAACCAAGGAATAGGAAAATGCTGTGATTTGCTATGATATTATCAAATTGTGAAATTGCCTCGACTGGAATAGAAAGAAAGAAAGAAAGAAAGAAAGAAAGAAAGAAAGAAAGAAAGAAAGAAAGAAAGAAAGAAAGAAAGAAAGAAAGAAAGAAAGAAAGAAAGAAAGAAAGAAATCATATACGTATATGTCGCAGGCTAGGAGAAGCAAAACAGAACAAGACATCTGTTCCCCTGTCGTTCAAACAAAACTTTATTGACTTTATGAAGTTGTTATGAAGAACGGATCAGCAAATAGCTCCCTGTTTACGCATCCAGCTCACACAGAGCCACATAAGCATTCATTGCTGTATATTTGCCCACCTGACGCATGTAAACACTCACTCTCCACAGACCCCGGAGGGAAATAATCCGACTCCTCAACTGCTAAATGTTCCACTCTGTCCCCCAGCGACTCACTTACTTTGTCTGTACCGCACAAGTAGCACTGAGCATTCTAACAGGAAGCAGCCATCCACTGCAGCCACAAACAGCAGGAGTAGAAAAGTAGACAGAAGAGGACAGTTGAGACAAAATAATAAGCTGAAAGGCACAAAAATGCCAATGAGTGCTATTGAAAATGCTAAAAATTGATATGATGTTGATTAGCGCAGCTTCAAAACACAGTTTTTCTTTATTATCAAATTGCAATTTGTAGACAGGTTTCCACATTTGCAGAAAACTGTAATCAATATCACTATAATATTCCCTTAAAAGTTGAGGAATTACAGTATTATTGGCTAGCAGAAGCTGCTCTTTCTGCAGTGGTATTGATTTGGGTCCACACCTTACATATATCAACAAAACGAAACTGCTTGAAGGCCAAACAATGAACAATAGCATACAAAACAATACTTTGGTTTAATTCTAGCCGGTTGCATTTATGGTTATGAACTGATATTGTTAATTCGATTAGTCTGAAAGGTGCTTTGAAAAGAATCGATTGCTTTTTGTTGTTTACTCCACAGTATCTTCTTAACGAGGGGAGGAGGCTGTGTTGTGGTGGATGTAGAACTCAGAGTCCTGACACCTGAGAGCAGCAGCTTCCACAGCCCATCTTGTTCTGGTGCTTCTGTATGAGCTGCTACATTGTTCTCCATCCTAATGTATTCTGGAAAAGTCAGGTAGAGGCTGGCCAGCTTGTTAAAAGACAAACCAAGAGCCGCGAGGGCGTCGAGGTCAGTTTCTTTTTCCCTCCGTCCTCCCTCATCCTCACACCCCACCACCACCACCGACGCCTCCTCTTCTCTTCCACTCCTCTTTTCCAACCCCAACCCTCTCTCACCTCTCCCCACACTCTCTCTCCCCTCTGTTTATCTGTCTGCTCGTTGCCCTCTCACTCCATCCGCTCCTTCGTGTCCCTCCTCTCCCTCTCTCTCCCTCTCTTTCTCAATCTCGTTCAGTAACAGGTGAGTTCCCAGAACTAATTACAGGAGGCTATCCCAGGGTGCAGCGGGGGCCGGCTCATTTGCAGGCGGAGGGAGCGCGAGAAGGCTGTCTAATAACATTTTCTACTGCGTGATTAAAAACAGCCCATAAATCACTTGTTCACACGGGTGTATGCGCATGCACGCGCAACTGTACACTACACACACACACATACAGTCTCAAATTGAGCCATCAGCCTCAAGCCTTTAACACACACTACAACACTGTACAACCAATTTGAGGGCCTGAAGGACACACACTCAGACTCACACACCCCGTCTCACTGTCTCATAAAGCAGCCGCAAATGAGATTGTTTACACTTTCATATAATGTTATAGTATAGTCATAGATTTATATAGTTTGCATGTATACAAAAACGCCTACTATTAATTTTTCATTTTAATGTGAGAGATGAGGCGGTGGGAAGACAGAGATGATGATAACATCCACCAGGAGATGAAACAATGGGAACCAATGTCAAGATGCAGCAGCTCCACTGATGAGCGCTCAACTCATTAGTGCGTCTCACTCACACAAACTCCCACCATCGATTCTCCACACCAGGCCCATTAATTGTTTACATCTTCTTTACATGGCTCGACAAAAAGATCAACATGGGGGTGGCCTCGGCGGTCCCAACGTGAGGATGAGAGGTGATGACACTGCACACAGCAGCTCTCCTGGGTTGGGTCGGGGGCTACCACACTGATTACTGGTGATTATTACTTATAATTGGTCAGAAAGGAGCAATGGGAATGAAAGGTTGAGTCAGATCCACCATTTAAAACCCAAAGAGACTCAATATATCATTAAAAGACAAAATAAAGGGTATTTTATGAGGTGACTCAATTTTTTGTCCTGATTTGTTTAAATTTGACAATATTTATGCAAAAAAGAATGTAATAATCCCCCAGATTTTCTTCCTGGCGGAGGGAGGAAGGCTTCAAAACAGCGTTAAGACTTCTATGAGGGAAAATGAGATTGTGGAGCGTGGAGGCTGATTGAGTGAATATAGTTTGATTTGTAGTTTCTGATTACAGCACAAAGGCCAGTCCTGTCATCAATGACCATGTTTCCATCCACACGTTTTTATTTGCATTAAGCATTATCAAATTAAAACAGGAAACAGTAAAATTTGACTAAATATCATGAATATCGATAAAAAGTTAATACTGTTGATCTCATCGGATTTTCTCTTGATCGATACAAAGTTAATGCGACAAATTCTGATGGAAACAGTTCTTTGCTAGATAAATGTGAGTTGCGATCCTGTTTTATGTCAATCCCACTACGTATTCCAGCTGTTCAAAGACACGTTGGGAGTAAATAAAGAAAGATGCAGGTGTACAGGCGACAGACTGGCTTCATGTGAAGTGTCACCATCTCCCAGAAACAGTTTGAAGAGTGACAGGTCCCCTGTGTCTGTAGTATTTAACACTCGATGCATCTGCATTAAAACGCTGTTTACACGCCCCTGTCTTCTGATGACAGACATGTTGCATTCTAAGCACCAGCCTATAACCTAGAACTTGTGTAACAGCCTATTTACAAACTTAACTTGGCTTGCATGCGTATGGCTCAGTGGTTTCCAGGCCTGTGCTCAGCCCGACCGGTTAAAGATAAAGGATGGATGTCCTTCTATTTTGCGATTTACTACAAAAATGAATGGAAACACATTAAATTGCAAGAAAATGATTCGATACACCAATATGATCGCAAAACAGCATCATTACGCACGGCTTTTTATTTGATTTAAAGGTCTTAGATGGAAACACACTTGAACCGGCCATAGTTGTATTAATATTTTTATCGATCTTCAGATAATTCAATCAACATGAGGATGGGAAATTGGTTAATCCTCCTGTCCTCCTGGATCAAGGAAGGAAGGAAGCAAGGACGGAAAGAAGGGAGGAGGGAAGGAAGGCAGAGAGGGAAAAAGGATTGTGGAAAGAAGGAAGGGAAAAAGGAAGGAAAGAAAAATGGTAGGAAGGAATAGATTTGTTCAAGGAAGGAAGAAGAAGGAAGGAAGAAGGGAAAGAAGGAAGGGAAAGGGGAAGGAAAGAAAGATGGAGGTATAGGGAACAGATTAGGTCAGTTGGATCAAAAGAGGAAGGAAGAAGAAGTAAGGACGAAGGGAAGGAAGGAAAGAAGGAAGGAAGGAAGGAAGGAAGGAAGGAGGGTTTAATGTCATGTATCTACAGCAGTGAACAGAGTTTATTCAACATATAAACTTACTATCTAACCACTGAGCCTGACTGGCACCAACTGGAAGGTGGTTGACTTCTCCTAACCCAGAACAAACACCTTGTATACAACAACACCAGCAGTAGATGAGTAGCGATAGCATCGCCGGTCCTGAGCAGCAAACACTGACTCACTCACACACTCTTATCACACGGACCGACGCAGGACCATTTCACATGACTGTCACTTGTGTAAACTGGGAGATACAGTACGTGTTTGTTGACGCACAAACACAAACACTCTCAGTGTTGACTCCACTCCTGCGGTCGAAGCACATGAATTTCTCCGAGGTGAAGACGGAAAACTGATTTTTCCACGGATTGCGGTCCTCTCAAACACTAACTTTCTGTCTGATGGGGTTGGTCCTGAGCTGACCAGAGACCAGCAGCGATGGATTCCAACAATAAGGAGGTTAAAGTTGGATATCGTTGCGTGAGGGCTGTTTCTTCAGCTAACAGCAGCATGAAGCAGCATTATGAAATAGGTGTCAGAAATGAAGCCAGAGTGAAATTTAGGGGGGAGCATCGGATTTCTCCTGCTGCTTCAGATGTCAAGCTGCTTTGTGAAGGGTTTTCGCACCACTCTCGCAAACATACACCAGCACATGCTGCGAGATAATCAGCATATCGAATCGCACAGTGACTGCTTCATAACGTGCAGGATTACTCCGGGATTGTGAAATAATCTAATTGAATCTTAGTTTGCGCTGCAGAGACCAGCGAGGAGACAAGTAGCTGATTAGAGCCTGATGTACGCTGGGTTTTTTTGCGTTGCACATAGAGCTGAGTGAGTGAGTGAGTGAGTGAGCGCTGACTTTTCATTCCCGGCAGGTTTTTTTCTGCAACTTTCTCCTAGCGAGCTGCAGGTGTTCTGCAGCTCATTGTAGCCAGGAAGTGGCCACATATGGCTGAGCGTGTTGAGCGCATCTCCCTCCCTCTGTGCTGCTGATGGACTATCTGGCCTTCTCATGATCACTTACTGGAGCAGGAATCCCGCCAAGAGATTATGATTGGACTATAATCGGCAGCGAGGCGGGGGGTCCTGATTTTGATTCAGAGCTTGATCTCTCCTCCAGTTCCCTGATTTTCTTGCCACCGTGTGTCACCTGGGTGAATGTTAAGTTGAAACTTTTGCAAGTATCCCAAGAAATATGAGACAGACGGATTCCAGGAAATGTTAAATGTGTGTGTGTGTGTGTGTGTGTGTCTGCTTGCCTGTGTGTGTTGTTTTGCATAACGTTCTGCTGATGCAGGCAGATACGGGCACTGCATCTTCGCCGAACGCTCAGAGCCTTGAGCTACAGTAGGAAGGGGCACAACCCAAAACAGCGGAAATCAAAGAGTAAGCAAAATCCTGAAATAAATTCACCCACAAACAAACACACACACACACACACACACACAGATATGAGATGCAGCACTCAGGTGGTGAAGCCCTTCCAGTCACGTTGTCCAAATCTATAACAGGCAAAAGACTCCCATCAAACAACCTTGGAGCAGCACAGCGCTCGCCAAAGCCCCGGCCGTGCATCACGCCGAGCCGCGTGTGTGCTCCATCACAGCAAACACACTCCGCCGGGGCAAACCGGTAACAAATGGTTGTGTTGTGGAGACTTATACTGTACCAGCTTTGTCTGTTTCCTGTTTTCTCAGGTTATACAAGTGAACAGTTATGTAAGCACCGTGCTAAAAGCAGGGTGAAACAGAAGTGCCACACAGCTGCCTAAAACACCGTAAGGGGGACAGGGACAGGGACAGGCACAGACAATAGACTGGGAATAAAAACATCCCAGCATGTGGTCACAGAACAGTTTGTGCAACACTTTAGTAATGTAATTATATATCTAGGCCTCGTACCGTATCCATCAATACTGTGTTAACAGGGTTAACAAAGTCCTGTATTCCTCATCATCGCACTCATTTCACATGATTGTTGTTTTGATGAATTTTTGATTTACTGTATTTCAGTGATGTGAGGATGAAGCTATGAAACACTCATCCTTCAGGTAGAGAGAAGAAGAACAGAGCACCAATGTTTGTTACTCTGACATGGATTTAGCTGATCTGAAACCTGTTGGGCTTCTCTCTCAAGAAAATGTCTTCTTTACATTGTATTAATGACAAGGTGTGGTGTGCTACTGTTGTTCATAATGCCTCTGCAGCAGGCTAGCTGTTAGCCCTGTCATAGCCTAACTGTCATTAGTTCATCTGCCTGAAACAGAAATAGCTGCACAGTGGCAGGTGGTGATGTGATAAATGAATGAATAAGCATTAGTCCTGTCAGAATACACTTCAATCACCACAACTGATTAACAACAAAACAAAATGCATTAAGAATAATGGTTGTAAATGACTGAAATACCTTTTACTACTGTTACTAATAGGGGAATGTCAAAATAAAGAGGTAAATTAGTCTTACCCTTTTATCAAAGTTAATGATTTTGCCATTTTCATGTTTAACCCAAAGTTACGTCTCAACAGTGCTGGCCTGAAGCAACTGTATCCATGGCAAACAACACAATCAAATCAGTGACACTGAAAAGTCGCCTTTGTTTTCACATGACAGAACAGATCATAATTACATTCATATATATGATTTTTTTTAAGTCAATATAATGTTTTGAGGTGAAGCTTTGAGAAATAAACTCCCTGATCGTCAGCACATGCATGCTGCTGACTCCACAGCCGCTGCAGTCCTGTGATGAGACAGTCCACCTTGAAGCATCACAGCGCTGCTATAAAGGACTTGTGCAGATGTTCCTTTCCATTCCAGCACTGTTTTTGTTTCGCTTGTGTACTTTTCCAATCCCACAGATAATTGGCCAGATGTAGGATGGAGGTTTATTCCTACTACGGCTACTTCTTTTTCTTTTTTTCCCCCCGCAAACTGAAACATCAACAGTAAATATGAGTTTTTGGTGTCAGGCGCTCAGAATCAAAGGGGAACTTCTTCACTGCTGATTTACTATTCTCTCTTCAAGAGGGGAGAGAAGTGAATCATACCGGGATTTGTTTCCACAGAAGAAGGAACTTCTCCACTGAGAGTCGACGCAGTAGAAGAGAGCGTTTTAAATGAGGCTTCTTTTTTTTCACTTTCACTGTCGCTAGTACTTTCTCTCCAACTTTACAACTGCGTGCATATTCTATAGTTGGATAGGCCTACATCATATGCTGTGACATATTCACAGTCATAATGTGCTGCCAATCTAACTTTAGCTGATTAACACTTGCAGCTTTGTAGATTGTGCACGTAATAGGTCAAATCAAAAGTTTGAAATGTCAGGGAGTTACCAAGAGTCGTCTTGATGGGAACATCGATGTCCACGCCAGATTTCATGGCAAATTCCACAAATGCTTTAACCAGATATTGGCACTTGAGTAAAAACTTAGACCAGAGTCTCTGGGAAACAGAGATGTCTGCACCAAATGTCATTACAATCAACTTTGTAGCTTTTAAGATATTTCATTTCAGGGGCCTAATGCAGCGGCCCAGTCCTGTGCTGTGTCATTCCCTCTCTCCTCCACTGTCCTAGCAAAATAAATGCAAAAAAAATGCCAGAAAAAAAAGTACAGTAGCAGACCAAGAGTCTCACATTGCCATTCACAGACCCTAACCAATTAGTAATACCTCATTATCCAGTGTTGTTTTGTTATTGAGCCTCCACCTCTGGGTCAGATTTCCATGATCTTTTCAAACACTGTCACAACAAAACTTGCTTTAATTTGAGTATTTTCTAAAACCTCTATTGTGCAAACAGACAAAAAGATGATCAGGTTATTCTCTGCGTATAGATCGGTAGACTTTGTGACGCCCAAAAGCCAATATTCTAAGCCACTTTTCCCATTAAGTAGACTTTGTGACAAAATATGAATCAGTTGCTGTATGTTTTGTGTCCGGTGAGCTGAGTGATTAGTCATTGTGTTAATCCTGGCTCTGAGGCGCGCTGTTGTGAGAGAGGTGGTTGCCGTGTCTAATCTCAGGCGTTGCAAAGATAATGATAAGAGTAAAGCGGGCCTCAGGGGCGCACCACTCTCCACGTTTGTCACCAAGAATTTCACACTGTTGTCAAATCTGTGTTTTGAGTTTTTATGGGGAAGAGAGAGAGAGAGAGAGAAAAAAAAGCAGAAATGTTTACATGAGCTTGAGATTTATAGGCCAATAAATCAGGGCAGGGAGATGAGATTAGACTCTTTTCTTCCATTTTTCATTTTTAATCTCTCTCTGGATACTTCTGTGGAACTTTTAACAGGGAAAATATCACATAACAGGGCTCATGCTGCGTTAGTATTTCCAGAAGGCTCAGACGTGTGGCGGGTTATTAAGACTCGAGCTTGCAACAGGATTATGAATGAGGGAGACAGTAAGTTGTACTGTAGTAACTAGAATGAGCGTGGATGAAGCTTTGCCCGGTAGTTTTAAGGAGGGAGGTGCAGTGGGTGAGGGTGGGGGGCGGGGGGGATCAGTGGGCAAAGTCTTACAATCACACAGGTTATTTGGGGACTCCTGGGGAAGTAGAGGCGGACCTGAGTGAACTCCTCATTTCTGTGGGGCTTTATGTAGCGTGACGGTTCCAAATGAAACTCCCAGATCATGTGGGAGCGCTCTATTAATTTGTGGCTCAGGCCGTCTCCTTGGGGAGAGAGCTGCCACAGCCACTACTGCATCCCCCCACCACCCCACCCCCCCTTTGCAGCTCCCAGCGAAAGATTCTTGTTGCTTATTGACTGAGGAGCCACACTGCAATGTTTCTCCACGACCGCGGCTGCAGCTTTCGCCTCAAGTGCCGAGACGATCTATCATTTCTTTGGTCGCCTACTCCAGACTTTACAGGATGGATGAAGAGCAGCGTGAAATAAAAGTAATCTTGGTTCTCGGAGCAATACACGGGCTTTAGCTAGCTGAAATACACTTTGTTCCTACATGGCATGCTCTGAGAAATCTAATCTGGTTCTGTTAAGTCATGTTGAAGTAGAACCACCAGATGACTTTCAAGCTAACAAGATAGCTGTGGTGGAGCGGTGTGAGCAGAAACCTGCTGCGTGTGGATGTTTGTCAAGTATTGGATAAATGCACAAACTCAAAGAACCAGAATTCAATCAGATGAAGAATCTGTAACTGTGAGAAATCTGTTTGTAAACAAACTTTGTTTCTGCAGAAGGTCTGTTTTTTATGGTCGCTATGTGGCTCATTACAATCAGACTCTTCAACTAGAACCTGTCTGAAACTGGCACGTGAGAGATCACAAGGCTCTCTAAGTCTCCAGCCCTGCGGCACATTCACATGAAAGGAAGGCCAACACACTCCTCCTGTTCTGCCTCTTCCAACATCACTCTTTACCTTTAACCCTCCTGGTGTCCTTCTGTTCCCTTCCTCCATCCTTCCTTCTTTCCTTCCTTTCTACCTTCCTTCTTTCCACAATCCTTTTCCCTTCCTTCCTTCCTTCCTTCCCTCCCTTCGTCTTTACTTCTTCTTCCTTCCTCTTTTGATCCAATTGACCTGATCTGTTCACTATCCCTCCATCTTTCTTTCCTTCCCTTTTCCCTTAATTCCTTCTTTCCCTTCTTCCTTCTTTTTTCTTCCTTCCTTGAATGAATCTGTTCCCTCCCTCCATCTTTCTTTCCTTCCCTTTTCCCTTCCTTCTTTCCACAATCCTTCCTTCCTTCCTTCCCTTCGTCCTTACTTCTTCCTTCCTTTTTGACCCAACTGACCCAATCTGTTCCCTCCCTCCTTCTATCTTCCCTTCCTTTTTCCCTTCCTTCTTTCCTTCCATTTTTCCCTCCCCTGTCCATCCTTCCTTCCTTCCTTCCTTACGTCTTTCCCTCCTTCCTTCCTTCCTTCCTTCCTTCCTTCCTTGACCCAGGAGGACAACAGGAGGGTAAAACATGCACTAACCACATCCACATCGTGCAATTAGTGAAAAACACACGGCCTCTAGATTCGTCAAATTCTGTGTTTTCCGACTGATGCAGGAAGATCGTCGTGCTCAGCATTTCTGTGCAGCCGCTGAAGAAACACGGGAAAGAGAAATATGAAGTTTAGTAGGTAGGACAGCAAAGTCCAAAAATATCCTTATCCGACTACCTCATGTGGGACCCGCTGATTTCAAAGGCGGAGAAGGACTGGGACTGAGACGTGAGGAAAGTTTTTTCCCCCCACCAGGACAGCCTGCATGTCAGTAAACACACCATCCGATCTGAGCAAAGATAAGACAGGTTCTTTAATTACTGAGAGACGCTTTGTGTATTCCCATGGAGGCGCGCGTCCTTGGGAACTCATCGGCTGGTGGGCGGGAAGACAACAATCCCAGAGTGCCCACATTGGGAGAAGGCCAACTAGGATTGATGGGAAGTTGTGCAGATATACAAAGTAATTAAAAACACGCCTACACTCTGCCTGCTGTGCCTTATGAGTGCTTGCAAGACAATAATTATGACTTAGAGAGATAATAACACGCTTGACAGAACAACCCTGAGACGACTATACTTTAAAATTTCTGACCGCTGTTGTGCAAAACAGAGTCAAGTAACATTAAATCCATAGGTGTTAATAACTGTGTTGAAAAGCACAACAACAAACATCATTAGCCTGACCGAGCAAACAACATTAAGCATGGCTGCTGCTTGAAAAGCTTCCCACGTAGGGGCGAACAGGATATCTTCCCCCCACAGACGCAGGTGATGAGACTAGTGTGGGAGTACAAGACAAAACAGAGCGAGCACATGAAAAGAGGAAGAAATGAAAGGGAGGGAGGAAAGAAAAGTGGAATAGAGCGGAGGCAAACGAGAGGAGATAGAAACAAAAATAAGCTGGCCCACATTGCATTAGGAGATTCTGTTTGAAGATTGTCTGGCATGGAGAGGCAATCAACAGAGCAGAGACTGTTTGGCCTCACTGCGAGCTATTCTGCTGCACTGCGACCACATCTTGAGTGTCCCTCCTCCTCCTCCTCCTCCCCCCCTCAGCCGTCTTTCTCTCTCATCTATCACTCACTCTCTCTCTCATCTATTCCTCATCGAGTACAGCCTCCCATAAACAAGGATACCGGGCCACCGTTGGCAAGAAATCTGAGAAGACTGATCCCTTTTCCAGATGAACTCTTACTGCATCATTTCCTCGCAGAGACGGTCCCACAAGGACGCGGGACGACCTGAATCATCTGGATGCTGGGAAGTATCAGTGATACAGAAGGAGGGGGGCCGGGGGGCGGGGGGGTTAAAACTGTGATATGCCCTCATTGTTACACACTCTAAGACTGCCACTGTTTACCGCCCAGACCATTGTGAGGTGTGATTGACAGCTGGGTTGATCTCCTTGGGCGGGTCAGAAACACGCCACAACGCTATTCACAAGAGAGTCCATCAATCACAATTTGGCTTAATTAACCAGCAGGAATGACAAGACAGAGACCCAGTGTCTGTCTGGATGGATGGATGGATGGATGGATGGATACAAGGAAATATGATGGATACAGCACAACACAATACAGCAGAGGATAATTTAATACTGTAAGCCCAGAGGAAAACTCAAGAGTGCAGAGCCAGCAGAGAAAAGAGTGACGGCTGCTGCTCGCCATCAGAGAGATCGGTTCACCACATTCAGTTAACTACAGCAGTATGGTTTTCAATTTCATTTATATATAGAGTGAGTGAGTCTATCGGCTGCTGTGATGTTATTATCTCAGTTTTTAAACAGGTTTTATCTTGGTGGCTTTGAGATATAAGATGCTGTCCAGGTAATCACAGCGGTCTCCACTTTTAGAGACCTTTCCTCCGCCCTCTCTCTGAAGTCACTTCCAGTCTCCTCCAAATTGTACGTTATTAAAGACAAAGGCAACAACTCCCCAGAAGGATCGGTGAAAACCAATACGGAGCCCAAACTCCTTCCAACAAGTCTTTGAAGTGCTCACAATATGTTAATGTGCATTTAATTCTCAATCTGTTGAGGAGGAAAAGCTTCAGACCTCCTCTACATTTCCATGACAACTGGAAAAACAACAGAAGAGTGACGTCTTTTTTCTTTACAACCAATGCATTAGTGCTGGATCTGGTCAAAAGATTTCAATACCAGTGGTTTTATTATACCTACTGTAGATTTCAATGCCACAATGAAAATGACACTTTTCTAGGACATACTGTGAGGCTTTCTTAATTTAAAAGAACGTTCAAATACTTCAGATATTTAATGTTATGTAACATTCAATTTTATGATTTATGATAAGAGACAGAAACTCAGTGTTACATATATTAGTAGTTAAAGTTACTCATCGTACTGATAGGTGTATGAATAAACCTACACCACACTTTGTGCCTCCCAGCCAGCGTGGCTACAATTAGCATTAGTCCACTTCCCAATCACATTGATGAAGCGTATAGACATCCAGCAGGCGTCATGGGCTCACACTTCAGTAACTAGTGCTCCATCGACGTGAGGCACACATCCAGCAGGGGAGAAGTTGAAAAATATTGTTCTTTGGCGGCCAAAAGGAACGGCTCCTCTTCATTACGGCTGTATCTCAACGTTAGCACATTCAGCTGTCCGTTAATCTGTCATCCAGCCACCCCTTCCTGTCATCCGTCTGTGTCCATCTTAGAGCGTAGTGAGCCTGGGATTTCATCTGTCACTGTGTTGGTAGCCCTCCAGCATTTCACCTGCTGCAGCTCCCATGAAAAACTCCTTTTAATGATGACTCAGAAATGTACCCGTGGCTGTACCAGCTCACTTCCCATCCATATTTATCCAACTATTTCATGTCGCTCCTGCACTTTCTGCCACATGCACATTACTCCCCATTACTCCCCATTAACTCATTGAATGCTGCGCTGTTTTCCAAAGCTTTAATCCTGCTACCAGCAATTTGGACCATTGGTGACGATTTTTGTAAAGCCATAGTGTATTCTATATTATTGCTATGGGCACATACTATGGCTCGTTGGAAAGGTGAAACTTTCTGCTTCCAATAGGGACAAACCGTTTATTTCATGCCTCCCTTCCTGAGCAATCCCAAGATAAACAGTGGCTAGTTTTCACCAAAATCCCTGCTTGTTTTCTAGAAATGGAGATATAGCATATTTTATTAAATATGCTGTCACCTATTTCAGTTCTGTTCATCACAGAGTTCCCAAATTCACACATAAGGTGTGTTAGAGTGTCTATTTTCTTATTTTAAAAAAAAATAAAAAAACATAGAATTATATTTTTGGCATTCAATAAGTTAACAACAAATGACATTTTTAAGGTTTTAAAAGACAAAACTCTCACTACGTGTTGGGCAGTATTACAAGATTTGGGAGTCAATGACCTAAGATATGCGAGGGCACTATGCAAAATGAATGTGATCCATCAACTGTGTATCGTCATTAACACTTCAGTCAATACTGTACCCGGGGGGAAAAGGGAACGGAAATTAACAGTGTGAGTCGGTTCCAAACAACTTTTAAATGCAGGGTAATGCAAAGGTGAAGACTAGAGTTTTTTCTTTACCTTTATAAACTTTTAAAATGGAAATTACACGTGTTGGAACTCAAGTTGAGATAACCCCTGTGGATGAATTGTGTGAAAACTCAAAGTAGACACGTGAAGGGGGAAAAAAATCTACACATGACCTTGATGTCCTCATTTGTAGTTCTACAGCAGAATAATTACCACTGTGAAGCCGTGGAGAAATACGCCAGACTGTGGCTTCATTAGTAAAAAGTTGAACAGGATTGTAAAGATTAGAAGACTTGATTTTACTACCAAACAAACATGAGTAACAGTAAACAAATGTAAATCTTTTTTTTATTCACCAGGGAGATACAGGAAGCGAGTCTGTCACTATTTGAAGAGCAGCTTCATTTATTTATTTGTCGTAGCTGTCACTGTTTTTGACAAGCTCGCACATTCATGTTGTTGGTGTTAATTCAAATCAATGTTGTGCCTATGTTCATGATAGTTTATACACATTTACACAGTTAACTGTGTATTTACTTTTTGCACCCTTTCACCCGCCAACAGCAACACACAATTTGTAACTCAGAGGACGACAGTTTGACAGGTGACATCACTGATATTACGTCAGCGTTTCTGCAAAGTCCATTGTGCCGTTTGGAAAGTACAGGACGGGACGCGCAGGCTGCTGCTGCTGCTGCTACGGTTTAATTTTGTTTATGCGTGTATTACGTCATGTAGAAAACTTCCCATCAGATCGCTCTGCACCAAAGCCCAAAGCTTTACAGTGGTTATTAATATGGTCTAAGTGGGTCACTCAAAACGCTCAGCCCAGACTTGGGTTGTTCTGCAGCTCTTCTGATCCCTCTGTTCTTGGTTTAATCATGCCTGCTGGTGGCCAAACCCAAGACTTAGCCCCAGACCATGAGACGATGCACCGTGGAGGAGCAGACTGTGTGTCTAAGGCTGTCTGTGTGTGTGTATGTGAATGCATATGCCACAGATATAAAGTGAACAACAAACGAGGGAGATGCAGACCAATGCAAGAGCTCAGTTTCTCCCCTGCATCCATCTGTCAGTCAGACACGGTGCCCACTGGTGCTGTTGTCACCCTGGCATCCTGGCTCTGCCTATTAGCCTGCTAGTTAGACTGGCATTTAGACTGGCAGGACACGCGCGGGCGGGAGCCAAAGGGTCTCCTGCTTGGCTAGCACCAAAGTGATGTAAAACAGTAGACGAACCCACAGGAGCACATGGCAACATGCAGCAGCTGCCTCCTCCAATCACGTCACTCTGGCCTAATTTGATTCCATCTCGACAGGATTCAATTACATTTTATTAATTTTGGCGCAGTGCGACTCCACAGAGTTTGATTCAATCTCTGGCAATGCAATTTAACTAGATGCAATCAGATTCACTTGAACTGAATGAATTTTTAAACATAATCTCTTCCTCGCTTCCTCCCTCTGTATAAATCGTGTTGCTCACTCCATCGTCCTCAATTTTCTCTTTCTGGGATTCAGACTATACTATAATGAGCGATGCCAAACTCTTCCTACCAGAAGATCCCGACTGCTTAGCGCATCTACATTTTCTTGGCTCCTGTTTGGGACAGACTCCCTGAAGAGAACATTAGTCACTTCCATGATAATAATGGCTAATTTGAGTGAAAACGCAGCGAGGTTGGCTGGGGGCATTATCGAACATGCTGCTGTTTTTACTCCATGCATCACAAATAAGGGTTTCAGAAATATGCCAAATGTTCACCTACTGGAGCTTGTTGTTTTAATACCATCTCGCCTCTCAGTACTTGAGCTATTGCATAAGAAATGTTATTAAAAGACTGTTTTTCTTCACATTTTTCAAGCAAGTATGAACATATTTGCCACGCAGGTCTCTTAATCCCTGATGCTAATCCTGTTAACCGAGCTGTGAGCTGATGACTGTGCAGCTTGTACACCAAGCCTTCCGAAATGCCCTTGAGCAAGGCAATTTGCTGCTTTTTTTGAAGGTGCTGCACTTGGACTGACCTCTAAACTTCACAATGAAGAAGTTGCGGATATGGAAGGATCAGGAAGCGAAGCGACCTTGGGCATAAACATGCAAAACAAAATGTGGCTGTTGTCATTATTTTGTGTTTCCTTGCAGTTGGTTTGTTCCTCTTACTGGCTGTTTCATATCCCTGTGTAGTCATTTCAGGTGTCATTTGTGTTCCGTTTTTGTTTTTATCTCACTTGAGATCCTTTTACGAATGAGAATACAAACTGCTTTATTAATCCCCGAAGGGAAATTTGTTTGTCTGGCAGCTCATCCACCAGTTGCAGAAGAATTCAAAAGCCTGAGATCTGTAGGTACAAAGGATCTTCTACGTCCACCATCAAGGTGTTATGAAGTGGATGATCTGAGTTGTTCAGAACGGCCTCTACCATCTTCAGTGTGCATCTCTCCAGTGAATCCATCAGGGAAACATGACTGAAGTCTCCTGATATCATTAAAAGTGCCTCAGGATGTTAAGTCTGTATCCTAGCAACGAGTTCACGGAGAACTTCAGCAGTTGCCATGGGTTGGATGAATTGATACAGCTCTTCATCTCAGCTGGAGCAGGGTGGCGTCCTCCACAACTGCTCTGGTTTCAATGAAAGAAGCTCCTCTCCTGAACAAAGTCCTCTCCACATAGAAGTATCCACCAGTAGTTGACAAAATACGACAAAAACATCACAAAAATAAAGCAACACTTTGCTGCTGCTCTTTGTCCCATTTTGGTGATTTTGTGTTTATTTGTTGTCTTCATCTCTTTGTATCCACTGGACTGACTTTCCAACAATAAACACAAACACTTTAAGCAGGTGCTGTGATCTTTGGGTGGTCCGACCCCCCCGTAGACCTGCTGGCTGGAGCCCAGTTGGCCCGTTCTGCACTCCATGCAGTGAATTTTCTGCTGCTGAAACCGGCATTTGAGAGGAGTTTGAGTCACAGTCTACTCCTTGGTAATTTAATAGTTCTACAGTCTTTGAGTTTGGAAACAGAGTGGAACATATGCAGGTAGGAGTTAGAGAAATATGCCAATGTCATATCTCAAAATTACTGCTCATTTCCTTCCCGTCTTATTTCTGCCACTTTGTTCTCAGCGAGCTGACGACGAGCCCTGCGGCACAGATGTTTGGCAGTGCTTTTTCTCAAGTGTTCAGGTGTTTAGAATATAACAGACGCCTCTTTCCTTGTACGCACAAATTCAAAAAGCGGGACTTGAATGTGGCGGATCGAGTGTTAAAGGGCACACATGAGAAATCAAAGGCTCGCAGGCAAATAAATAGTGTATCCATAACAGTGAGATTGCCCTTTGTACAATTCAGAGCCCTGCTGACTCTAGTCGTTCCTTAAATTGATTTCTCATATGCGGCTGCCTCGAGGGGGCGATTCCATTTTCATATATATACTAGCTCTCTATATGTGTGCTCTCAGTCTTAGTCTATTAATCAAACAATGCAATCAAATTCACCTTGCAGGACCAATAAGCAGGCTTTGCATGTCTGTAATAAGAGTTTGTGAGTGCTGTTGCGTGCTGTTAAGAATGTGTGCAGCAATAAATTATCAGCATCAGCGGGAAATGTAGGAGAATAGAAACTTTTAACGCTTTAATGTTGGGAAAACTAGTTCCTGCAAAACTAGTGGAGTGAATTTCTAGAAAAAAAAAAGAAAAAGAAACTGCACTCGCCTCATAAATATTTAACTGGTGATTCATTGGGATGGTTTGATGCTGTGTACAGTGTGCATGTGTGGTTAAGTGTGTGTGTCCTCGCATTTATACCCACTCATGTGAGCATGTATGTAAACCAGAACTACAGGATGTAAGCAAAGCTCAAATACATGGTTAAGCCTTGGCTCAGGGTGCAATGAGAGACACTTAAGCGCAGGGGCATAAATCTTTTAAACCCTGAGCCACTGACATTTCCCCCCATGAGATACAGCGAAGTATCTTAATTACGCCACTTAACATCACATCGGCGAGTCCCGGGTGAGCCCAAGCAAGCATATAATTCATTGTACTAAGCATCGGTAAAAGCCAAATACATAAACCTTCACGGATGCAAAGTGTAGGGTGAGACGGTGAGCTGGGACTTCAAAAGCAAATGTTTTCCTTCAGATGTCAGCGGGGGGAGAACAGAGGATATCTGCAGAGTTAGTGTGGTGGGAGCCGGGGCACCTCGCTGCCTCTTGTCAGAAAATCAAGCTGCTGTCATGAATCGGTGCAAGAGAATGAAACCTCTTTCTGGCGCTGCTCCTTCTTATTAATGGTTTGGTGTCCACTCCGGAGCCCCACGGTGCCGAGGAACACTGAGAATTAAGCACCCTGTCAGGCTCCGGTACATGCCCTTCATCTCACCAACCAGCCTTATTATTCACATTACAGCGTGTTCTCTGCTTTTTGTCTTATAGGTCAATTTGCGTGGACTTTTGCTATCATGAAAAACATGATAAGAATGGAAATCGGATGGTTGGGTGATGTAATACTACTGTAACAAAGGGAAAGTAACAAAGCAATGAATATTCCAGTTAAGGCCTGAGAACAGTAGCCTGCCTTTTTTTTCTTCTTTTTTTTTTTTTTTACCTCCACTGCCAATGTACTACATCCTTTTATCCTTTTGTTGTCATGCTACAAATCACCAAAACAAACACATGGACTCCAGTTTGATGCCACTGCATCTTAGATATACACTGAATTATATGCAACCACATCAGCAGTGTCAGATGAACCAGCTATTAAAATTCATTCTGTTTTTTTTACATCTCCTCAAACTGGGGTTGTGCAGCACACTGTAGCACTGTCACATCTATCTGGTGCCGTGCACACACCTCTGAGACCAGCTATCCTGAAGGACTGGAGCAAAGCAGTCCGAGTGAAATGAGATGCAACATGCTTCAACGACCAGTGGCTTGTGGCTGCACTCTTGGCACAACTTTGCAGCGCTCTACCCCCACCTGCCGTTGTGCGCCAGGAAGCCAGCGTGACAACACTGCAAAAAATGTCCATCTGCATCTTTCTTTTTTCTTTCTTTCTGTCTTTTTTTTTTCCTTGAGACCTTTGTTTTCTTTTAATAAGTGGGAAAATCTCGCCACGGGGATACGATAATGCGCCTTATCCTGGACGTAAATTAACTTGTTGCAAGATTTCTCTCTCTCTTTTTTTTGCCAGAGATCCATTTATATTAGTGTTGAAATAAATAAAATAATCCCATCCTGCGAGCATTTCTTTTTCGCTTCAAGAAATGGATTAACACTGAATCTGAAGCTACAGGAGTTGAGTAATTTCCGCGGTGCGCGCCAGGCTCATCCCGCGGTGGCACGGTGACGCGCGTCACTGACCACAACACACACACACACACACAGGCCAGGGGCGAGTGTGTTTACATCCATTCAAGTAACATCTTCATCTCCCACCGTGTGCGCGTGAAACCAACACACGTACACGCGGGGGTACGCGCGCGCAGACAACCTCCGCGCCTCCTGGATCAGGTGCGCCACGCACACAGAACCCAATTACCGGTGAAGTGTCACTCCGCTGTCACACACACACACACGCAGCTCCAATTGCCAAACTTTTCCCGAAGCATCGCAGTGTTTAACGACATCAAGGCCCCCCCCCAAAACCCCCACCCCCCACCGATGTGATCGCGCACGTGCCTGCAGACTGGATGCAGACGGCGAGGGAAGATGTTCCACCGTGCAATCTCCCAATCTCAGCCCACAGCAACACAGAGTGGACTACTGGGCAGTGGACGCAAAGCAAGACATGCAATCATGATCCAGAATACAGAATTAATATCTGGCCTGTGTCTGCTGCCAGATCAACTTGCGAGATATAATCGATTATTTATTTATTTATTTATTTTCTATGATTAAACCAGGCAAGACGGAGCAAATAAGATCCACACACAGCAAACAGGCTGCACCTCATCATGAACTAACTAATGAGTAAGGACTGTTATGTTATATGATGGAGATAACAGTTTGCACAGTGCGCCCCACAGCGCGCCCCCTTAAAAAAAAGGGACCCCCCCCATCATAATCCCCCTTTTCAGTAAGAAAGCATTCTGTCCCCTGCAAGACGTGCTTCAATTACAAAACAACGTCCAGTTAAACAATCCAGCCCTCTCTCTCTCTCACCCCCGCTGCTACTCCGTGTCTCTCTCCCACAGCGGCTCTCTCCGCCCGCTGCAGATCACGATGGCAGAATGCACTCAACTTGTCCACAAAGTCAGCAAAGCTCGATGCGCCCTTACCTTGGCTGCCGCAGACGAGCACCCCGAGGAGATGGAGCAGTTGGAGCATCATTTTGGGGCAGGTTTCTCGCCGCAGGACGCTGCTTACAGCTGATGTAAAAAATCGACAAGGGCGACGCACACGCTCGACTCCGTTCATCCGCTGTCTGAGGCTCCGGCTCCGCTGGCGACTGCTCTGCCTCAGCTCCTTCCTTCCCTTCCTTCCTATACGCGCGCTCCCGCTCGCCGCTCGCTCACCGTGCCTGCGCTGCGTTGAGGATGAGGACCCCACCACCGGCACACACACCGCCGCTGCTGCTGCTGCTGCTGCTGCTGCTGCTGCACGTCATTCCTCTCCGACCATCTCTGCTGGAAGCTGTTGGTAGAAGGCAACAAGGAGGAATCAAGCAAACATGTTTGTATAGTCCATGACTTTATGATGTAGTCGATGTGAAAACATGCTGCAAAGTTAGAAGGAGGCATTGAAAGAAGATGAACATGTCTGCAGGAGCATAGCTCAAACATCTGTGGGTCCCATCCAGCTGTGGGCCCCTGGGACACTCAGCCTGTTTATCCCCAATTTCCTGCTTTGATAGCCACACAAACTTGTCTTAACCTACATCTACATTACTCCATGTTCATGTGAAGTCGACTTTTCAAAGGAAACCCATCTCCACCCGAGCAATCACACACACTGATCATGTGCAGGCTGGTGTAAGCAGGAAGCAGCTTGTCTGCTGTGCAGTTGGTTGGTTGCTGCAAGAAGCTGCAAGAGCAGCAAGGTCATTAATGCTTGTAGTTTGTAATCCATGTTGCTGTCATCATCCTAGTCAAAGCTGATAAGAGCCAATCAGAGAGCGACTATGTCACTGAGTGTCTTTACATGGACATGAGTATCCCGGTATTCTGGATGCTGTGTTTACATGCACACAAAGAAACCTGGTTATTCATATCCCTGTTTGCCGTTATCCTGGTTTCGGATCATTGAATCTTATTTGCGAAGGTGCCAGTGATTTTTGATTTTTTACAACACAAACTACGGGAATTTTGAAATCTGTAAAAATGAGACCACTGTGGCTTCTTGCGGGTTTGGCGATCTCGTCGCAAATAAGGTTTACTCATCTTATATCTAGCAACGGAAGAAGGGAGCAACAACAAATATACATGTACATGTCCCCAGCGCTGTCTGCCTGTCACTGCCCCCACGTAGGACCAGGGATGAAAATACGCAGCCATAAATAGTGGATTCAAACTTTTCACCTGCGCAGATTTCACAAACCTGCACATATCCTGGTTTCTGAAATTGGGATATAGTAATTAAATGCACAAACACAAAACGGAACACTCAAAAATCCGATAATAACCAGAATACTCAAGTCCATGTAAACGCACATTGTTTTCGAAGGCCTCCATTTTCCACAAGCCTTTAGAGATGAGTGGACAATCTTTTGTGATTATTCTCATGCAGCAGCACTGCAACAGAACATATTTGAATTTGTGAATGAAGTGATAATGGCCTCCCTCAGAGCCAGAGAAAGACAAGTCAGACTTGTGAGCATCCCTGTTGAGGGCAAATGAAGTGGTGAATTAAAACTGACACAACACTGATCCACTTAGCCAAAGAAATAGAAATGAAAGCAGACTGTCAAATCTACAGGGAGCTCCGTTTGGATTGTGTAGTCGTGATGTAGTCAGAATCACTGCATGATGTCTGAGGTGACATCAGGAGTCGGTCTGTTGGATGCTTCAAACTGCAGTGCCCTCTCTGGAGTTCACGCCAACTGTTTTCCTTTTGGTCTATGACTTGACCCACATTGCTGAGCTCCTAACGGACATGTGTCAAAAGGGCTCCATGGCTGTAATTCCCCACAGTCGCCTGACAAGACTGATGCAATGTGAGTAAACCGTGGCAGATAAGGAAAAGCCCCAACCTGCCTAACAGCCGTCTAGAGGTGAGTTGTGAGCTCTCAGGATTTCGTCGCGGTGCAATTTGGAAACTGGAAAAGTGTGAAAATGAAGAGCGACAATCATTTCCCAGTTGGACCCGGCTGCAGAATAAATATGTGCCTTTACCTCCGCCTGACAATGGTGCAGCCGGAACCCAAGTGAACATGAATATAGGTGCATTGATCTCTAATTGGTGCAATTATTTTCAATCTGTTGTTCCCGTTAAATCCAGAGGGACTTTTATCTTTCATCGCCGCACCACTACTTTAAGAGCCACTTAATATTATTGCACTTTCTCTTGCTGCAAGGCCATTATTAAAGAAAATGAATTGCACTATGGGGCAAGTGCAAGTGTGAATTCTGACCAATTCCCCCCCATGGCGATCGATTTGCTCAGGGCATGCGAGAGCAAATTTAGGATCTTAGTTGTTTAGATGTTTTTAAAACCACGGCCCCTCGAGTCATTCAGATAGAAGAGTTCAAATCTTCTTTTTTTTTCTCTGCCTTTTGGATCAGAGATGTAAAATGCCTACCTGCCCTTTTAACAGGATGGTGAGAATGCAAAAAGACCTTGTAATGCAGATTAAATCCAACCTCCGAGTCAAACACTCTTGACATGAACTATTCATGGTTTTTGAAACAAGACTGTTAAGGGGAAAAGGATGTTTGCTTGAAGCGAGGAGGTCATAAAAGCAAAGCTAAAACTTTACATTTGAATTTTGTTTGTTTTTATTCTTTTGCTTCCTGTTAGGTTTTATAAAATGTCTAGGATGAAACTCTGGGAAGGAAAACACTGTCTTTATACACCACTCATGCACATTGCAGCTTTCAAGCAGCCATACCAATGGTTCAGTGACATTAATGTTAGTCTGTCAAGGCAGCACATTTCCATTTGTCACATTTTCAGAGCGGTTATTGTATATATATGGCCAAAAAACTATCATTTGCTTTATTACCCTGCCTTTAAAAGGTGCTTTCCAACTTCTTTAAATCAATAATAATATAATAGCTGCTGTCGGGGTGTGTCCAGAGTCCATTTCACACCAGATATGTCACTTTGCTGCTTTTTCGCTGTTGCAAAGTGTTGCATAATGCAGCTTCCTTTGTGCTGGGGAAAAAAAGGCTTAAGTGTTTTGCACCAAGTGAAAGAACTTGTGGCTGAACTGTCCCGAAGTCAAGACTGTCAGTGATCGCTATTGTCATCACCGCTGTCACCCCTGACGCCGTGGCAACCAAGTAAAATGGCTGTATTGAAGAGTGGGCCTCGCGCTGGAGTTACATACAGAGATTTCATTGTTGAGGGCTTTGTAATGGATAAACAAGTTGAGAGCCCCACCACACACATACACACACACTCTCACACACATACACAGCCGCCAATGAGTGGAGAAGCAGGACCACTTCAAGTTTAGTCAGAGCAGCGCATATATCTCAAAGCCCGAGGGTCTGACCTGTAACTATAAGACCTCCATCAGATCAAGAGCTGAAATCAGCATCTGATGTTACAGTGCAATCCATAGACTTGTGCAGGACAAATAGCTTTCATCACATTATCCTGGAATAAATGTGGCCACTCAGGTTTTATCAACAGTCTGGTACCTCCACTCTGACCGTGACCTCTGCAAATATCACAAAACCACAAATCGCGAGTTCAGTGCATTAATTTTCCACATGTAAAGCCCCTCAAGGTCTGCTACTTAGGTATAAGTTAAGAATAATTTCAGGGAAATTGAACGCAACTCCATTTTATTACCTCAGACATGGAGGTTATTACAGTGGCCCTGGGAGCTCAATGCAATTCAACTTAGGAAAACATATGCAAATAGGCAAAACACAAGCAAATTCATAAATCACCTTCATCAATTAGAAAACACACAGCAAATACTCACAACACAACCCAATACACAACCACCAGCTGAAAGCTTCACTACATTTTGTTTCCACTATTCTAAATGCAAGACTTTCACTAGAGCAGCAAAATGTGTTTTTACATGTTGGTTCTGTGGAAGTTAATGGAAACAATACTTTATCAAAGCAGTAGGTTCGTTAGCTTTAATTGTCGGTGCATTTTTAGAACGGCGGAGCAGAGCCGCAAGCTGCTCAGAGCTGCTCAGAGCTACGCTATGGAGGCTAATGGGATTTCTTTTTTCCCTCATCAAACTCATCAAATACACAATCCAACAACTCCAAAATGCTTGTGAGCGTTTTGGAGTTGTTGCATTGTGTATTTGATGAGTTTGATGAGCCTCCATAGCGTAGCTCTGAGCAGCTCGCGGCTCTGCTCCGCCGTTCTAAAAACAGCTTGCACCGACAATTAAAGGTAACAAACCTATAGGGATTATGGCAATGGACCAATTTGTCAAAATGTTGAATTATCCCTTTAAGTTAGTTGTATTTCACTTGAGTTTTTGAGTCAGATGGTTATGGCTGGAAGTTGTTGCTCTCTGTACAATCACAAAGAATATTGAAATGAATCCATGTATGTGAGGGTGTAGAGGAACTGCAGCGTTTGATCTGTTCCTCACTATAATTGAGAAAATAATGTGTACAGACCGAACAAGTTCAATTAAAAATCTCACATCAAGCCATTTCATCTGGGATTTGACACACATGTAGGATCGTGACGTGTTACGCAGCAGCCCACATCGCTTTGTTTCTGCCTTTCAAAATATATTAAAATGTTTCTCATCTCTTCAGATCTCCCATAAGAACGAGGCACGTGTTGAAAGTGAGGAGTGAGTGGGTGAATGCAGCATGTCAAAACATCAGCTCCCACGGTAATATGTCACGCTGTGCATTATGACTTTGTGCAGAAGTGAGAAACACACTTTCATGAAACATATGCATGCTCTCATGTGAAGAAAAGACGTTGTGTATTTGGTGAGCACAATGTGCTTGCCTCAGCACCTCTAATGCAAAACACTCTTTATATTCAACACAATAAAAGCGGGATTATTATGATTAATGTGGTGCATGAGTGTTGTAAAGCAAATGACACAAAGCCGAGTCGCTGAAACACTGTTGATTCAGAAAAATTACACATGCTCGCAGTTGTTTGGATGCAGCAAAGCTACCAAAGTGATGCAGACTTTGACAAATTGAATGTCTGTCAGGCTGGAAGCAGCTTCCAGATGGTCACAACACACACTCAGACTGTCAACCTCAGCGTGAGCCTGAACTGGAAACAAAGCAAAGGATCTGGATCTACACATGGGTGCTCTGTTTTACAAGTTGAGCTGCAGAGCTGCCCTTTGGAAATTCCCTCTGAGGCCTTTCTTAAACTTTGAGGGGGAAAAAAAGGGTCCACATGCAAATACAGCATCTCCTAAAAGTCAAGGTCTGTCTTGAAAGTTGCAAAAGTCAACACATCTCATCTTATGCCTTTGAATCACTGTTGACATTCTTTCTGCCGCTGATATTAACTTAGTCCTTTGATTTGAATCATATTCCAGTTGCATGTCAACAGGACACATTTTGCAGATAATTTGGGTTAGGGTTAGGGTTAGTGTAAATATGTTCGCAAAAGGTACTTTTTTTTATATCACCTACTGTATGATGCAGTTAAATAAATCACAGTCAAACTGACAGAAAACCAGTATGGACAATGAGGCAACAAGGCAATCGAAATGTACAGTATATGATATTATAGAGACACAAACTGACCACAAGGAAAGGAAAACCTTTTACTCATTTGTCCCACAGACACATCACCTCAGAGTTGGTCCATTCTTGGGTCCTGATAAGTGTGAGACAGGTTTTAAAGGTTCAACTGAATTTCAGAAAAAAAACAATTGTGCTATTTCCACAGTAGCTGACAAATAAGCAGCATAAAAGCAAATGAACGCTTTGTGGATGTGAAGAAAAAGCCGTGATCTCAGGAGATCTCACGCAGGAACATTAACTGATCATCAAGTAAACTCACCGCACCAATTTGATATGTAGCTGCACAAGTAGAAGCAGTAAATCAACTTATGATTGTTTGACTTTTCATGAAAGAAGCAGAAGGCAGGAATGAGGGAGGCTAATGGCTAAAGGCTCATTCATTTAACTTTATTGATTCAAATGTAATCCGGCCTCTGAAAATGGCGATAGTGTGAGGCGGTGCTGCGCTGGCCGAGCTGCTCCATCCAGGGAAATAACGTGGAGCAGTATCCTGACTCAGCACACAGCGTGGACAGCAGATAGAGGAATCACTGAACCCCCTGGTGATAAAAACCACACACACACACACACAACGTTTCTCTCGCCTTTGTGAAACACACATTCACACCTGCTGTATCTGTCTGCTGCTACAAATCTGCCTCGGCTTCCTCAGCATCTCTATCCTGAAGAGAGGAAGAAGAAGAGCCTGCGTGCGTGCGTGCGTCGTCAATTATGCAAGGTTTATGTTTTGGTTGTCACTCAGCGCAGATGGATCATTGATCTGAGCTCTGGGATGGCACCTCCTGTCCACACTAAACAAACAAACTGGACTTAGAGGTCAAGTGTTCTCAGATCCCCGGTCCCTGATGTGAAAGCCCCCTAATTGTATTTGGACAGTCTGAAAGTGCTGCACGCAACTTGTGGGAATTGGTGGTTTTTCTGTGTTGCTGTGTCATTACTGCAAATATACTTGAAGCAAAGTGCTTTTAGATTAAAGTTGAAACAGCTGAACTCAAAAAAGCAGCTGTGTAACTGTTTTTTCTTTTATGAAGCAGGGTAAAAAGACTCAGTTCTATTCAAGTCCTGCAGTGACTGGAAGCTGTCATTGTTTGGTGTGAAAGGATGAAGATCACGTTCTTTCAGTCTCACGTTATTAGGCAGATCTTTTTTTTTGACAGCGAATGGAAGACGACTTGTGGCTTTAAGTCGAAAAGCATCGCTTAAGCCCCTCAAACGTCCATTAAATGTAATTTTTAATCTGGGTCCATTGATTTTGAGTGCTGCGGATCAACAACTGTTTCAGAGCTATTAAAGTAAAAGGGTCTCTCCTGGATGATACCTGACAGGTTGTATGATGAAAAGAAATTTGAAATATACTTTAGTTATAGCACCAAAGATAAAAGGTAATCCTTCTTACTGTCAGAAGAGTGAAACTAGATTTAAAGGAGATCCTTGTCAGACCGTCATATCACGCATTTGTTAATAAAATGTTCTATTAGTCTGTTTCTAACGAGATTCTGTCTCATCTCAAGATTCAAGAATGAAGGAAATTTTTATACTGGCAGAATAACCATAGCAACATGAGACAATGCCAGAATCTACCTCACATATATACTGTATGTATATATTTCATTTTTTAGGTTTGCAGCAGCGTAAAGCTGACTCTCACTACATCCATAAGTAACTTTAACTGTCTGTCAGTGGCCTCAGTCACACAGGCGCTTTAAAGCTCATTGGTTTACACAGTTAATGGGGTAATTTTGTCATTAATTTAACACCACAATTAGGACTTTAAGAGCCCTGGATCCTCTCATTAATCAGGCAACACTTGAAAAAGTAAATGTTCAAACTTTAAACTACTTTTTACTCTTATAAGCTGCAGCAACACACACAGACACACAACCAACAAAACTATATATATTTATGATATTTCTGCTCCTTTTTTCTCTATCACTATTTTTTTTACTTAAGTGTAAAGTTGTTTTCCAGGAACTGATAGTTCTTCTCCAAAAGTTTCCATTTCAGCCAAGAACAAAATATAAACTTGCACATAAAGGAAATAAAAAATCTAAAAAGAATCTGGCCGATATTCAATAAGAATTCATGCACTGCTCCTTTCTCTGTTTGTTCCTCAGCATCCTTGCAGCAGCAGTGAGTGTGTGGGCAACAGGCTGGATGGATGAGGGGTTAGGTGAGACTGTGGAGGGGGAGCGTTGAAGAAAGTAATCCCCTAGCGGCACGCTGAGTGAGCCCCTCGGTGGTCAGAGGCTTCCGTCAGCTCGCTCATTAAAGCCCCCCCTATCTTTTCTTCTCTCTGCTTCAAATTGCCTTCCCAGCCTCATACTGCGCCGGGGCCAGAGGGTCAACAGATTATCTTCTTAATCCCGTTAATCCGTCCTCACATCAGTCCGGGATGATTCTCACCATAATTGTATTCGCTGCCGCCTCAATTAGAAAGAAGCAGGGGTCTGAGGAAATGAGGTGGAATGAGACGTCATGACGGATCAGTGGCGAGGGCGCACATACTGTATGTTTGTGTGTGTGTGTGTGCGTAAAGCAGAGTTCAGGGCTGAGGAGAGCGCTGGGGTTTGGCGGGTGCAGACGGCGACAGTAGTTCAGCGAGGTGAAATGACGCCGGCCCTGACCGCTCTGTGATCCTCCGTCTGCAGCCGCTCAGGGAACCAACCGCCGCCCGCGCCCGTTGGTATGAAAAGCTACAGAGGAGATTAAAGTCAAAGATACGACAGCTCCACATCCATGTCCGCACGTGTGAAATGTGTAAATGAAATGTAAATAACATGAGTTCATAGAGCCGGAGCATCCATGTGCTTCTGTCTGGTCCTCCCATTATCCCTGTCAGTGTGAAGAGTCAAAGGTTAACCACTCCTAATGGGTGGACATTATGTTAATTAGACCATCTATTAGCGTCCTGTCAGATTAGGCTCAGCCGACACAAAGTGTGGTCAGAGGGCCAGAGGCGGAGAAAATCCAAGAAGGCTTTTAGCCCCTGGAGAACTTCACACTGAGAGGAGACTGGAAGCTGAGAGGAGAAGAAACAAATAAAAAGAGCTGCACCAGAGCATCTCCAAGGTTCTGGATACCTGTAGTTAGTTATTACACACAGATCAACCCCATAATGCTCATGTGTGTGTGGCCTCCTTCTCCTTTGCCACTTCCTTGATTTTCTTGCACTTAGTGATGATGAGCCTGTTCATGGTCAAATGGAGCCTGTCCATCCCAAACTAAAAGGAGGGAGGGAACGCACCATTAAACCTCCAGTGTGGAGGTGCTGACTGGTCTCAGACACTTTACGTTGGGGACGAATCGACCCTGTTGGAGGTCACAGGTCAGTGAGGCCAGGTCAACTGACACTCAGGTCACTAAACTGGCTTGGCTACACATTGAGAACCTGTCAGTGAGAATCACAAACAGATCTGGGGAGCGGGGGAATAGCCTTGGCCGACTGAGAACTGGTTCTTGGCCAGCCTGGTGGACTTTGGCCATATTTCATTAGCTTTGGTGTTAGGAGCCGTTAAAAGCACAGGGAAGAAATAGTTGAATATGATAATTGATCCAGACTTCACTTTGCCCTCAATGGATATTATCCATCCATCTGTAGCCAATGAAAACATGGTGTTTTCCTGCTTTTTTTCCCACAGACTGAGGATGCACAGTTTGTCCAATACAGAGTGTGTGAGTCTGCATTGCATCCCTGCACCACAACACAGGAGACTTGGACGAGGAGTGAGACCTGCACTGTCAGACTTCTCATTGCTGTTATTTATGAGCTTTGAATGACCTATGCTGCAAAAACAACCTGCACTTAAGGAGCAAAATGTTCCACAGTGTGGGACCAAAAACTAATGTAAACACGCCTGCTGTGAAGATATAAAGGTTACGCTCACTATTATAAACTGTTATTGGGGTTTTAAAAGTGGCAATATATAGAAGTTGCTCCTATATTCTAAGGACAGCATGAGGGAGATCTATAACAGGCAGATGAGACAGAAACATACTAGATGCCGCAGTGTGAGGAAAAAAAAAGTTTGCAAACCTTCTTTCTATGGTGCAACCCCACCATCAATGAGGCTGCGTCCCGTCTTACAGCCAGTGCAAAGCTGCACAAGGTGTAAACACTGGACCAATGCATCCAGCGCCCACATTGTTTAAAGGATAGTTCAACATTTTGGCAAATTGGCCCATTGCCACAATCCCTATAGTTTTAGCAGTAGGTTCGTTACCTGTAATTGTTGGTGCAAGCTACTTTTAGAACGGCGGAGCAGAGCCGTGAGCTGCTCAGAGCGACGCTACAGAGGCTAATGGGATTTCTTGGTTTCCCTCATCAAACTCATCAAATACACAATCCAACAACTCCAAAACGCTCTTGTGGACAAGCCACACTATCAGGAAATACAGTATATACAGCTTCACAGGCAGATGTACAACGTCAGGTTGTTACACACAAGATTTAAATGCACGACCTCTAAAGTCAAATGTGTGAGCTCTTTTGCAGGAGTCTACACGCTTCAATTTGGTGACATTGCCCTGATACAGGCACCCTGTGTATTCCCCATGTCTCATCTACAAGCTGGAGAAAATCAACCTTATAAAACATTTGCAATTTCCATTTTCATGGTTGTCTTTGCTGCCGGATTGTTTACATCCATTTCGCAATGTTGGTGCTATACTGTATATTTTATTACGTTATCGACTGCAGTGACTTCGTGATTATATCCGGAGTGCTGGGTGCCCAGAGGCCCCACTTATCCTGGGTGCTGCTGTAGAATTAATATGATACTTGATACTACCAGGGTTCAGTGCACTGCTTCAGGTGTACTTTTACTTTTACTCCGTGTTGCTGCGTTTTTCACTCCTCTGGTCACCTGTCTGGATGGGCAGTAGTTGTAATTACGTGCTCTCCACTGAGACAAATAACTGTCGTGTATTATCTGGGGTTAACGAATAGAGGAACGGAGGAAATCTTGCAAAAGTGTAGCTCCGGAGTAAAAGAAAAACAACATGAACCTGGGTGAAACTGATGGTGTGGTTGTCATCCTTGTGAATGGATTACCTCTTCAATCTCCCTGACCTTCAGTGTCTCCATGTCTGCTGGTGTGAAGTCAAGCTCAGCTGACCTTTGGGTTTTTACACAGGACTCCTTGCCCACCGACGTAACTCTTATCTCTCACCGCGGTGGCTGATAATGCCTTTCCTCCCCCTCCAACTCATCTTGATGTGGAAAAGTCAGCTTTCCTCATATCGCTAGATGCAGTGAGAAAGATTATGACTGTGTGTGTAGGTGTGTGTGGGGGAGTGTGTGTAGAGAAATAACCTGTGTGTGGAATAGTAACCTTTGTGACTGTGAAAGATGGAGAGAAAAGGAAATTTGTTAAATTGCGAGCGGAGAATAATAGCCACTTGTCCTGGTCTAAATTTAAAACCGCTTAACCTGCAATAAGTTCAGTGCAGCTGTTTCACACCGACGGGCCCACTCCAGCACAATTATCAAACCTCAGATGAAAGTGTTGATTTCCCACTCGCTGTCGGCCCTTAAATGCAACATCAACAACTTCACGCCAACATTTTAAAAAACAAACAAACATATTACGCTACAGTGTCTATATATGACAACCTGTACTTCATAGAAATGTAGTCTGTACGCAGTATTTTCATGTGTGATAGTAGAAAAATTATTATGGATGAGGTGTAGGAGCTTATTTTGAGTATATCATCTCCACACTATAAGTTGAATTACAACATAATCCCCTCTTGATAACTATTTGTCAGCATGTGATGAAGTACAATTACAGTGAGATAATTTTAATTAACTTTAATACCACGCCTGCATTATAATGATTGATTTAATATAGTCTTTGAAGATGACAGGTTGGAGTCTCCCTGATTCTCTGTTCATATCCATTTAGATGGCTGTTACACTGCTGCTGCTTTTTATGATCATATACTGTGGTCTAGATTGGCTCCAGTCTGCAGGCTTTTCTTTACAGCACATTGACTGTAGAGTGAAAACCACGAACACGCCGCCGCCGCCGCAGCATCACACTTATGTATATAGCCTTTCATTTGCTCTGAATAACCAATTCAGCATTACACACTGAGTCACTCAGTCAACATTGCTTTAAAATGAAGACCGGTGCTGTGCAGAGATAAATGACCCAGAAACATAGGAACAGATCAGAGTTCACAGCTGTATTCTTCCTCTGGCTATTCATACACAATAACAACACATCCTGTAGGTTAGGACTACAACAACTTGACAAAGTGGGAAACAACCCAGTGCCCCAGCATGAGCTCATCCAGGCCTGAATTAAAGGTTTAGAGAAACTCATGATTGATCCCATTTAAATACCAATCAATCCTAAAGCCAAAGCCAAGCATTACTGCAACACACACGGCCTGAATGAGAAATTAGTTCAATAAACATTTGACACTTGTTTGCTACTGTACCAGTACTGCTGTGTGACACACACATTATTGTTTACACTACCGATATCTCACACACTGTACAGCAGCATTGCCACTGCAAAGGCAACATGTCAATCAGACTGTAAGATGTGTTTTACATGAAATGTTATGAGTCATTTCTACAGAGCAGTTTCTAAACTGCAGCGATGACCAACGATATATAGAGTTGTTTGGTTTGGCTGTTATCTGTACTTCCAACATCATTTCTTACAGAGCTGGCATCTGTGTAATAAGTTTGTTATTCTACAAAACCACTATTGACGAGGCAGCAGATGGAGAATGCAGAAGAAAAGCCGTTTAAATCCAGTGTAAACCCACCATCCAGGTGTGGATGAAGCACCTTTAAATCATATGCCTACATGTATGAAATTACACTGACGTCAATCTGAACACACAGCCAAGGTGTATTTATGGTAAAGCTACATAGATTGAATGCTTGAATACAGTAGAAAGGACGGCATGGATGAAGAAGCTGAATGAACACATTCTGTCTCTGTTTGTTCCCTGTTGTGTGAATATTATTCAAATCCACAGAGCTGTATCTGCAAAATTGTGTTGGTCACATGGTAATCAGTTTTTGGGGGTAAAAATAATCGGCCTAAAAAGGCGTAAAATGAAGGCATCACAGCCCATGTTAGGGAGTCAGGCTGGAACTGTAGCAAGTCCTCAGTGAGGCTGTGTAATGTCATGTTTCCCAAATGCACCACTGCATTGGAATTGGTCTGAACTTTGATCTCTGTTATTGTACTGGCAGAATTGTCCATACGTGCACATTTTCTGCATAATTATCCACCCTGGCTTTGTAGAACAAAAAACCTATGTGCACCCTGAATTAAATACTCTTCACAAGCTCCTCAAAAATCTGCACCTCTCAACAGTTTCAATAATAGAGAATCAGCCTGGAGTCACATGACGCCTCGGTTACATCAGCCACATTAGCTGCAACATCATCTTTCCCTCCACTGTCTCACACTAGTCTAGGTTGATATCTTTGTTTGTGAAATATATATTTCATAATGATAGTAATAATTATATGCAATACTTGTAATGTGATGACTGACTTAGCTTTCAAACCAGCGATCAAAAGTAGCTACTTTCACCACAGCTCTCTTTGAAGACACACAAACACTTGACTGACATGACATTTGACTTTACTGCCTCTTTGAAAACACATGCACATCGACACACCCTCGGTTTTTGGTTTTTTCACATATTTTCCCTAGCGTTATTTTTGCATGCTGCTGTTTATCTCTCCTTCTCTTTGAGGATGATTGATTTTTAGAAGCCCACCTTTTCTTAGTCACAACTTCACAGATGGTTGTATCAACAGACAAATCAAAATCTTTGATTTCTTTTGTGCTTTTCTTGGAGGTTCAGTGATCACTTCAAGGGAAGGCTGTGTATCTTTACAAGGCACTGTTATTGATCACTCAATCAAGCTCTCTTTTTGGACTTTTTTTTCTCCCCATAATAATGTTTTATTTCTCACCACTTGGTTGCAGCCATTTACTGGCAATGCTGAATGGGGAATTAATCAGTATCTCTCTACATTCATATTCATCCTTCTTCTATTTCGTCTCTATAGCCCTTTGTTACATATTTGTATGGGAACGAGGATTATTACTGTAAAATGACGTCCAAGTTGCTCTCTAGAGAAAGTCTCGTCACCACTAGCACATCAAATATTCTGGATATTGTCCTACAAAGTCCTTCAATGGTTAAAAAAAAAAAGTTGTAAACATCCCACACCGTTTTGCTCTGTGATAAAACCTCATGCAGCACCCTCCACACTGATTTACAGCAGCCATCAATCAGCCCAGCACAAGTAGGAGAAACTTTCACTCATTGCTGACATAAAATGATATTACGGCGGTGGGGCTGGGCCGGTTTGAGCCTCAGGGACCAGGATGCAACTGTGCTCTTGGCCGCCCCTGCTTTCCCTTCACCCCAGAGTCACAGTCCCTAAACGGGAGTGACAGCGGGCCGGGGATGAAACACTGTACCCAGGGAGCTGCCCCCTTCCAGACCTGCTTCCCCAGCCATCCATCTCACTCAGGGGCCTGGGCTCCGGCCCATGGATCTCCATGATTGAATCCTTCCTGTTCCTAACAGACCCGGCTCGGCGGTGGCTAACTTGCTAGCATGGAATGATATGTATCTCTGAATCTCATTTCTGAATATATTACTCATGTGGAAGAGATAAAACTTTTTTGTTTGTTTGTTTACCTTCACATGAATCTCTGCTCTCCCACCTCCCATTGCTTCCTCTATACATATGTGTGTGTACTTGTGCGTCTGACAGCCGCCACCAGCCCACGTGATTTATCCTGCAGTAAAACACTTGTTATGCAAAGCACTTATTAAAGCGTCAGCGGGGAGGATCGATAAACCATTCTTTACGACAACAGCTTAAGAAAACCTGGTCACGGAGAGACAGCGCGCAGTGGTTTGCCGTGATATACGGCGTCGCGGGGTCAAAATTAATTTACTGATGTGAATGTGAGAAACGCCATGCCAATAAAACGGCAGGGAGAAACTATTATGAATCAGCTCGCCTGACTGTCTGTAACCATAAATACTAAAAACATCATTAGAGCCTTAGAAGGGAAACATCAATTATAACGATTATTGGCAATGGAGATCTACAGGACGGAGGTGGTACAAGCAACAGAGCCCATGGGACTCTAATGACTGCCAGCAAAGAGTATTTGTGAATGATGCTTGTGAGCTGAGTGTATAATTGTGTGTGTGTATGTGTTTACAGGGGACGTGGAGGGGGGAGATCACTCCGATATGCAATCCAAACACAATCTATCCTCTGTGTGTTACACTGACTAAGCACATAGCAGCGCTGCAGTGTTGTCGTGTGATGGATCTGACCTTAACTGAGAACTGTGGTCCACTGGATTACTTATCTGCCTCACTGGCTTTGATTAATTTCCATCAGCTCATGTGTGTGTTATAGGAAATGAGGGTGTGTGCTCCTTAAATGGGCTTCCAGGGTTCACATGCATCACATCGCGGCTCCTCAGTGAAAAAGCTGTGTACAGCGGGAGGCGAGGGGAGATGCATGGAAAACACCGATGTACGGATGATCAGTGAAGTTGTCCACTGGGAAACAAACAAACAAAAGAAGAAAAAAAAAAAACACCAGAGCTGGACTTTTCATGGTCTACAGCTTTCTCACTAACATTTGTCCATGTGTTTGTTACATCGCCATACAGGAAACACTATAGAGAACCAGCCGGTGGTTGTTTCCAGCAGAGTGAGGTGTTGATTTGTACAGTAGAGGCGCTTTTTTATTTTTGTTGAACTGTTGACATAAAGCCAGAGTGGCAGATACATTGTGTTTCCAATGTATATATACATCGCATATTTCTGACGTGGGAAAACATAATTAAAAGGAAAGCACAAATGAGTTGAATACTTCCTCTACCTCGTGTCAAGGCAACTTGAATCTTGTCACGCTTTTATTACCCACAGTACGGACAATTATACTGTAGGAGTTATAGAAAGGTTATTGAATGGAAGTGTGTTGAAAGGTCATTGTTGAAAACGAGGAGCGTCAAAAGAGGGTTATACACCATCATGTAGTGTTCCCCAACCTCTGTGCCCCTTGTCACATGTTTTCATTTTCCTCCTCCATATTTTATTCAATCATGTTTTTTTTCCATCTCCAGTTTCTCAAAGAAATATAACGACAGCAAAGGAGATAAAAAATATAAAAATATTAGAACATCATTTGTGCAAAATAAATATGTAAAAGTACCTAAAAAGTCTAGATTTGGAAGATGTATCTCTAAAATCTGTGTGTGTATGAGTAAATGTGCTCTCCACTGCTGCTCTGTATCAACTCCATCTGAAGAACGACTTGTGAACGTCAGTAATTATGCTTAAAGAGCTGCTGGATCCGCTGTCAGAATCAATGATCATCTCTGAAGTGGTGGCATTGATCCTTTTCTGCGTATTTTGGCTAAAACTGGCTAATGAGAGCTTGTTATGTTGTCTGATGAAAACTGATGTAATGGTGTGAAAGGTAAAACTCAAGCAGGTGAAAGTGACATGATGCCCCTATTTAAGACTTTGACTTTGATGCTACAGAGTCAACACATCTCCAGTAAGAATAGATGCTCAACCTCCACTGTCAGTCGGTGAAAACCAGAGTGATGAATACAATTTTGAATTTCTAATAGATTTATCTGTGTACCAGGAGCTCTATCAGGGTAATTCAGCCTGTATAATCCTCAGTCTGACATGGTGTGATAAATTAGTTTTCTTTTTATTATTATTGTGGCCATTTCATGCCTTTATTTTACAGAGACAAAGACAAACAGTCGGGGGAATAAAAACAGATATGTTGTTCCATTTGTACAAATGAAAAATCTATTCAGTAAAATCTGTTATTAGATCAAATGTTCTGGCAAAGTTAAAAGCTGCTCTCTCTGTTTTATCCTCTCCCTCTGTATAAATGTGCCGTACGAACATAAGTCTGACATTTGCTAAAGTGCTGCATTGATGCATAAGTATTAAAACTGAGACGTTTTTTTTGTTATACCTGATTCCTGATGGATGTCAATTCTTTTCATTTGCCAATTCTGTTGGACAAGTAAGTTGTTTTTCACTCCCTCCCCCTGGAAACAGTGAGGCTGCGAACACCTCAGGTGATCTACTGAATAAGAAAAGAAAAATCTTTCCTCCATGCAAAGCGTTTCATACAAAAATATTCCTCACTGCAGGTTTAATTAAAGGTACCCAGCTCAATGACTACGTTGCCACATATGTTGGCCGTGAGTGACAGAGGAGAAGGACACTTTATACTCAAATTATATGGTAAGAAATTCAAAAGGGCATTTAGGTCGATAAAAGCCTAAGACACCAGTGGGGCTGTGAAATGCAAATGCTTTTAACTTCACAGCGGGGGAGCATCCGCAGCAAAAAGTCACTGGTCTTGATGAGGGCACTAAAGTTTGAAAAGCAAACTCTTTGGTTCAAGTTCAGAAAACTGTTTGATTTCCCAAATTCATGTTGTAAGTTACTTTCCTCCATTCTAATAACAAAACAACAAGCTGCGTAATGCTGATAGCCTCTCAGGCCGACTGTAACTACTGGTCATCCTCTCACCCTGCATGTCCCTAATGGCTGCTGCTGATTGCACTGACAGGGGAAAAAATATTTGCGACAAGTGTTTCTTTAAGGCAAGGTCATCCCGCTACACAACGCTTCCTGCTGCCCATTGCCTGGACACTCCATTCCATTAGCTTTTCCTCACCCCTTCACGGTATTGACTTGAGAATTTTATTTATTTATCTATCTATTTGCCAGCGTGTGGTCCAAAAGGTTGATGAAACAGCGAGCAGTCTGCCATTTATGTAGGAATAATTATATGGAAATGGTATTCACAGGCCACTGTGTTGCTCCGGAGCAGTCGGCATTGAATTGACAGCGGTGAAGTGAGTGGCAGCGGTGGGAATAGATTGTCCTGAATGATTTGCTTTTTCTTCCAAGCCAGGCGTGTCACCAGCCGAGCCGGGCCTTATCTACGTGTGGTTAGCTTTCTGTACCGGCCGCTCACAGAATGCGCTTTTCAGGCGCAGGCCTTGACAGGAATCAGTCAATCTGAATAGGGAGATGTCATTTTCTGATCTGGTTTGCTTTCTAGCACTGCAGTTTCATCAGGCTTTGGTTGTTTGAGGCCTCGCACTGGACTAAACAATTTCCATTTCTTCTTTCCAGTTTCGGTTCAAATGAAAACAGTAATGACGACTGTTATAATTCAAAATAGAAGCACGATATAACCAATTTTAAACAACCTCATCTACAACTGCAAGACTCATTCCTTTAACAATCAGAGACACTATTTAACTCTGAAATAAGAAAAAAAAAATTTACAACAATGATAATTTAAACATCCAATTTCACACCAACTAAGAGAATTAGATAAATGCGCGATTAATACACTTTCAGTGTCAGGGCAGTCAGTCCATTAGAGAAATACTACATGATAAAAGGCGGAGACAGACACAGGTACTTCCAGTTAATTGATTGGGAGCTGAACAATGCTAATGTGCAGTGATGTACAACCGTCATTTTCTGTAATTACAAGCATTGTGAGGTTGGATCTGCTCAGGGGGGTTCGGAGGGAAATATATTATTTTTTGGAGAGCGTACCACCTCAGAGGTCTGGGGGGAAATGACTTTCCTTTTGCTAAAACGCTTGTTAACTTCCAATTTGCCTCGAGAGAAGTTCAAATCTGCATAAAGCTGTAAATGAATAATTAAAGGGACGACGGTGATAGTCAAAGGCAGCTGATTGTAAACAGCACATTCACATCTCGCTTAGAAATCTCTATTACGCTGAGCTGTGAAGGAGCTGTAGTCAGTTGTTAACAAGTTCTTTTATTCATTTATTTATTTTATTTACACTGCTGGTCATTTATTGTTCTACCAAACCTTTGATCAACCTTTCCACTCTGAGCCGAGGCCATCAGGACTAACTACTGCAGATGTTTATTTTTTGTTTAAATTGTGCTGTACTGAAAAAAAGCTTCTTCTTTTTTAGGAAGGCAGGGAACGCTAAGTGCACAGAAACTTGTCAAAAGCAAATCTTAAGTATGTTGAGGCAAATTATATTTTTGAGCACTTAGCATGGCCTAGCACAACTATTACATTATACTTTGCCTCCTTACAGACTTCACTAAAAAGGCTTTCAGCTGGAAGCAAGTGGGCCACCTCTTGAAACGCATCAGCTGACCACAAGTGACAAGGATGAGTGGTGAGGGTGGTTGGAGATGCTGGAGCTGGCCATCAATGCTGACATTGTGATTTTTGGAAAGTAAAATAACAACCAAAGATGATGTTCTTCTGTTAAACAAGCGTTTCTGTTGGAGCGAACTATCTTATTCTTGCTGGCATGTCTCAAAGACAAAGAGAAATAGAGGAAGTGACGTGACAACTGGAGCTAAAAAGCCATAAATATGGAGTTCTGCCAGGGTGAGAGCACAGAGCTTGAAAAACAACCAGAACAGCTGCCAGTTCAAGTCTTTCTCTTTGTTCATCTTGGCTTTTAGTGCTGGCATTTATGCACAAACTGAGCAAGATTAGATTTTGTCATTTTGTCGCTGAACTCCATGTTTTTTACAAAGTCGAATTTTCCACTCTTTCTTTATAAACCCCGGTGAATGACGTGCCAAAAAATCAGGACAAATGCAATAGTAAGCTTCTAAGGACCTGAAGCTGGCAGGGCGCAGCTGACCTGATTGTCCTCAGCCATAAACAAACACAACCAAATGTGCTGACACTTCTCCACAAATGCCCCAATTCAGCCTGATACACGGATACGACATATTTGGATCTGTGCATACGGATATTTGCCTCCGTTTCTGTACAAACAGGAAGCGCTGAAGCATACAGACTTCAGAAAAATTCCAATTTCGTGCGGGTCTTTCCCTGCGCCGCTTGCATAACAAGGCCCTAAAGCCATGTTTCCGTGTGTTGTTGTGTTTGTGCAACACCCACTTTGATGTGCCATGAACAATTTGGAATTAACCGTCATATGACCTCTGGGAACTGAAACACGATTTCATCTGAGAAATGCCTTCACGAGCCCATGGACTAAGTGGAACAGCTGCAGAACAAGTTGCTGCAACATCTTTACCTTTCCAATGCAATCACTGGGTTATCAGGCTGTAATTGCATTGCCTCAGCTGAGCTTCTTTTTTTTGCTTTAACTAGGGGGAGGGGGTCAGGCCATTAGGTTTACTGTAATAACATCATATTGACATGTTGCTCTACCAATCTGTGGCTTCTAAATCGAGTTAGTCCATCCTGGACAACTCTACTACAGATTGAGACTGAAGGTTATTAAATAGACACTGAAACAAGTCTCATAATCCGTTACCTACATGGTCAGTATCAGTGAACCGATGCAGTAAGTTAATCATTGCAAATGCCCAGCTAATGGTTTTCTAATGGAAGCGACCGTATAACGAGTAAACATTAGCATTTACATGATCTTCTGGAATTTAATTTAATATTCTCCTGCCCTGGCTTTTTCATTCCCACTAAAATAGTGGAATGCGTTGCATCCAGCAATCTCTCCGTTATTATTGCTAATTCATTTTCAGTGTCTCTTGCTGTTTTTCAATCTAATAGGATTCTTTCACCCCGCACGAAGGGGTTGGGAGTCAATCTCTAAGATTTTATGGCAAATATGAAGCTCTGTTAAGAGCATAAAATGTTTCTGATTGCTCTCAAAAACTGCCGGCGCTGTGATGAAATTTTTTGCCTCCTCATGTGTGACATTGGAGTCTATCCGAAGGGCACCAGTATAATCTTTCCCTTTACATCACACTGCTTTTCTGTAACCTTCAAATGTGAAAACGGCTTTTGTTCCCGACACTGGAAAAAAAAAAAACTTGATTTGTTTCCTCTCTGATAAAGAATGATAATGGAAGAGAGGAGAGCAGTGATTGCATTGAAATATGTATTGGCTTGTGAACAAAGGGTCTTATGGGCTCGTAAAGCATGCATCTCATTTTGATTTTATTTCAATGTTCATGTTTTGTTGCAGACAGCAGGTGAGAGGTGCCTTTGAGAGATTAAAATAAGTCACACTCACAGATTAAGGGCATTGATTGTAACTTAAATCATGCAAAGTATTAAAACTGTGTTATTTCTTTCCTGATTCGTGCACACCAATCACGCTTAGAAACCGTAACTAGGCATGACGGAAGCCCATCTGCATCAACAGGGTACAGGATAAGGTCTTGACCTCAACCTGCATAGGTGACAGGGAGAATAAAAAACACAGCATGAACAGGGCTCAGGGAGAGAAGATTGAATCAGATGATTGTTTTTATAATAACTGTGATAAAGAAATTGATAAACAGCAGAATAGAATCAATAATAATCATAACAATGGTTGTTGTGGCAGATCTGGACGCCGAAATGAGAATCCACTAAAATATTCTGTATTTAACAGACGACATGCAAACATGTGAGGAACCGCAGTCAGTTCTGTCTACTGGTTTGAAGAGGCTGAAGAAGGGGAAGCTGGAGGGGACACATTCCAACATGAGAAACAAAGTGGATTATTCATGTTGAGCAGAGCCGAGGTTGTGCAGGAGAACTTGTACAGGTGGGTTGAGGATCGATGGCATCATTCAGCGGTGGCTCGTGGGTAGAGATTAGTCTCTCTCCCTCTGCCTCTCCACTCCTGCCGGGAGGCGAGCTCGGGTCGCAAATGACTGCGGTTCGCCAGACGCTCATATTTTACCTTCTCATTAGCAGTAAAGGAGGACGAGGTAATTACTGAGCTGGAGTGGCAGATCGGCTCTGAGGTACGGGGAGGAAGCTCCCAATGATGAGATGTGTATTTTAAACTGAGGCTGGATCCACAACGCCACGGAGAGTAATCTAACCGCTGAGCTGTTCCCGGAGCTTGTGTGCATGCACATGCGATTTAGCCAAAGATGATAAATTATACAGAAGCTGCTTTATGTAAACACCCCTGAAGTTCAACAGAACCAATTATTTATTCAGACGCATAAAGAAATGGATCTGGGAGCCCGAGGGGGAGTGACAGCAAAAATGAACCCTCATGTATTAAAGGCAAACAGAGCAGCAGTGATCAAGTAGAAACTATTCTACTAGTACACACACACATATATACACACACATTATAGGTTCACCTGTTGCTTATACTGTAAATATGCAAAAACCCTGCATTAAGGTATAATATAGAAGTGCAATGTCACTAGGCCAAATCTTCTTTAGAATTTAAAAGGTTGGACAGCTTAAGTTTTCATGGTCGGCCCTGGAATATAGTATTTCTAATCCAAAAGCTTCGGTTTTACACATTTCTTTATTTATTTTAAATTATGTTGATTCTGTTCTGTGGTCAGTTAGACAGAAATTTCTTTGCCTGCGGGAAGAGACAGATTGAAAGTGAGGCTTGAAATGGAAACAGAAAAATCTTCACAGACGCAGAAACGTCATGATTCAGATTGATGAATTTTTATGTAAGACTTTTGTGCTCAAACGGAGACAGATGTTCACTCTCCTGGGTTTCAGGAGCTACAGTGAAAATTTCTTTTTTTGTCTTAAGTGCTGCTCTAAAGCTTTTTTTTCTTCTTATGCAAAAGCAAAGTAAGTGACGTTTTGTCTTTATTCCTCTGTGGTTGAATTTCTTCCTGCTCTCATGGTTTCTATCAATATCTGACCATTGATCTTTCTGCCTGCGCTCCTCAGCTGATTACTTTAGATCATGTTGTGTGTGTCAGCTCCTAACACAGCATAGCAAATACCTATTCAAGCTCAACTGAACCTGTTGTGATAAAGCCGTAGCAGTAGACTCATCTGCTGTCAGTGAACCTTGCAGGGGGGTGGGGGTGTTGAGCAAATGTCACCATTTAATTAAAAGAAAATTGATTTATATATTCTCCACGCTGGTGAACATGCTATGGGTCTGATCTAAGTGACCAAAGTTTGCAGCTGGGTCAGGAGGCAGGAGGAAGGCACATTAAGATGCTGATCTGACCTTTAGCTTAGCGGAGAATAGATAGCGGCTGTAGAGTCATTAAGATGTAGCCTATAATGAGGCTACTAACACAGTGGTCTTCACAAGGAACAAAAGATCCCTAACCCTCATCCTTCACCAACCTACACACAGAGAGAGAGAGAGAGAGAGAGAGAGACGTCCTAAGGCACAATCTTCAAACCCTGAAATTCAGAGGTATTGTCCTTTAAATCTCCAACTGGATAAAAACACAAGATGAAAATACCACAGGCTCAATGCACACACATTTATATACAGTATGTACACCCACATGGAAACAATAACTAACATGGTTACCTGGCTGAGCAAATCTAGTTTTGTTATTAGGAACACAGTCGTCAGAAGTTTGCAAAGCGTTTTGGTGCAGCATCTGCTCTGACAGCAGCTGCAGTGCACAGCTTTCTCACAAACAATGTTTACATTCACAGTTCCTGCATTGTGTACGCTCCTCATTTATTGTGTGAGGATGCATTTGCAAAGCCAAGAATGTTAAAGAAGAATTTGTGCACTGTTTATATGGCTGGTTTCAAACTGCCAAGTCTTCTTTACATGCATTTTTTTGCTGCAGGAAACCGCCAGTGGAACAACGTGAAGCCAGAGATGAGTTGTTCTTAGGTTTTAATGTCTTATTTAACCGAGAGAATCTTGTACTTAAAATTCAAATCTGTTAATCAAGAAAGGTAATGAATAATATTCTTAAATGTAATTATGCTCAATATTATGTTGGGAAAAAAATATTAATGTCATAAAGAACAAAGCTGCACAGTGAAATGTCGAAGGCAGCTTAAGCTATTGTTTTTATGATAGATTCCATCTCATTTATAAAGAACAATTTAACATTGGCCCTTTTGCATAATTTACATGTAATCAGGAATGATTTACAGTCAGACAAAACACGCCCCACAGAGATATTGACCACGGTGCAGCCAGCCCTACACCCACAAATGACTTTGAACGCCACAGACAGCAGCGCCTTTTCAATCAGTGTCCAGATAATATTGGTAAAGCCAATGTGTTTGAAACAAGTACAGATGTGGATGGGGTGGGGTGGGGGGTGTTTAATTCACAGCCACACGCCCACAGATGGAATTAGACTTCATTTCTCGTGCGAGCGGTCCCCCTGCACCACACTTGCATTGTTAAGTCAGTAGCACCAAGTATTGCACTCTCCATATTTGACTTCCTGACACACTAACTAAGAAACCGCCCGCCTTACATCAGAGGAAAGCCATTACTCCTCAGTTGTGGGAGACTGTTATGTGTGGCAATGACTTGTGTCATGTCCCATTAATAATGGTAATGATAGCATTAGGGGGGCGCTGTGGGATGTAATTCAAAGTTCTGCCGAGTGCGAGTGACAAGGTCATTCCAAATGACGGTAAGCAGGCCTGACAGTCCCTCACAAGGAGAAATGTGCACTTTTCTTTTCAGATCACTCAAGGTAGCACCATGCCCACACAGATGTTATTAACCAACAGGGCACAGCCACGGTCGCATTAACAGAGGTTTTTCCTGAGCACATCATCCATGCCGTTCATAGTTGGTTATATTTAAAGGAATAGTTCAACATTTTGGCAATTCGGACGGAGAGTTGATTTAGAGGTAAATTCATGCAAAACCACTGATGCGCGTTCCCGTCAGGGTTAGTTTTTCGGCAATCAGTCTCTGCATTTGCCTCTACAACAACTCCATCTCATAACGTTCCATCATTATCTCATAGCGTGGTGAATGTGCAGGTCACAACTTGTCCACCAGAGCGTTTTGGAGTTGTTGGATTGTGTATTTGATGAGTTTGATGAGGGAAACCAAGAAATTCCATGAGCGTCCGTAGTGTAGCTCTGAGCAGCTCACGGCTCTGCTCCGCCGTTCTAAAAATAGCTTGCACCGACAATTAAAGGTAATGAACCTACTGCTATGGCTATAGGGAGTATGGCAATGGGCCAATTTTCCAAAATGTTGAACTATCCCTTTAAGATTTTGGTGTTCTGGCTATCTTCCACCAGCAGCAGGCCTTCAGGGCGTAAGTTTCTTTCAGCATCATGTCCACATTTCTTAAAAATCATAATGAAACAAATGCATTTCCACTTGGACCCTGTAATTGTAGCTTTTCTGACTGCATGGGGATTGGAAACTAAATCATTTGAGGACATCTTTTAAAACACTTGTCTCTTTAACTAATTTTTGTGCAGGATTGTATATATTTATATATATATATATATATATAAAGAGAGAGAAAGCGATAATTTGCAGGGACACATATCAGATTGAATGAGAGCAGGACAGCTGTGGTTAAGAATATATTTCAGTCCCTGTGGATCACACCGGCAGCCAGATCTTAATGCTCTATATATAATTAAGCTGTGAACATCAGGCATTATTCATCTGTCAGAGACGCTCCCAAGAACTGACGGAAGGAAATTTACGCACAATTAGTCACAACTCTCTCCTTTCTCTCGCAGCTCTTTCTTGTTTGTTTTTCTGAGGAGCTTTTCGCATGATATTGCTGCTTTCTGAATGAAGTTTTAATTTTCAACACAATGTCTCTGACAGTAGTAAATCATCAGATAGCAATGGAGCGTCATCACAAAAGCAACACAGCTGCTGCACAATTTCACTTTGCAATGCATCTGAGAAATATTATCAGTAATCACAATGGTGTCCTTAAGAAGCGCTTGATCATAGTAATTAATATATTCTTGAATCAAACTAAAATGTGTTGTTTATCCCCACAAATGCTACTGATTGAAATAAATTTACTCTACGGGGAAACAAACACAGCTTCATCAATCCCATCATGTCTTTTGAGAAACCAATCAGTTTATACAAGATGTTTTATCTGCCAAGAGAATACATTTATTTCACTCAGTGTCTGTTCAACAAACTTTGGCTACTTGGGAAACCCTGTAGACCTTATTTTGTTCACTGTTTCTAATGGAGAGACCCTCTCATTGTTTCCAGGTGTGAATGTGCAGGTCACAACTAACAAGGGACACTAACAAGGAAGTGACAGTCTCACAGCCAAACGTAAAATGCATGTAAACCTATACAAAATTTTGTTTTATAGACACAAAAAGGCTCCTTACTATGAAGCAAAAAGCAACATATTCCAAAGTGTTGTCTAAATATTAATGACTCCTGTTTTAAAGAGTAAAAACTCATGGATTAAATACAGTAATTAGAGCCTCTGATCATTGCGCATGTAAATCATATGTAAATCTCATTATGTTTGTTAAAAATGCCTCCTCACGTCGTAATGTGCATCTATAAGAGGACTATGCATACTGAGACTGTGCTTAATGCATTAACCCTGCACAAGGTCTGATCTCCCCCAGAACACTGTTATGCAGATAGAACTGATTTTAGGTCAATTTAGCTCACATAAAAACCAACAATAATTGAGTCTCTATGGTTTTATTGTTTTGCTATTTGCAGCTCATGATGAGAGAAGTGCGGCGGGGTTTCCTCGAAACGCTCTTGCAGTGTTTCTAACGGGGGGAACAGATCTGTTATTCAGTGTCTTTACTGAGGAACAGACGTTTTACTCAGAGTTGTGTTTCTCCAGCAGAACAGACATCTTTTACCGTGTCCTCAACACACAACTGATACCTTTTACCTCAAAGTAATGGCTTCACAGTGGGGGACACATCTTTCTCTGAGAGCCGTGTTTCTACTGTGCCGGCGTACAGTCATTGTTTCTGCCGGGTGAGCAAACATCTTTTATTCAGAGTGGTGTTGCTGCAGTGTGTCAGGCCGGCTTCGATGCAACAACAGTTGCTCCAGCTGCAGGAGTTGTTTCTATCTGATTGAGTGAGAGTGCCATTGACCTTCAGCCATTTTACTGAGACTGTATTAAAAAAGCTCAGGCTGAGTCCTGATTTTATGGCCGAGCCTTCCCAAGGTCCCCCTGACCTGATGGATATTACGAGGATAAATCAAACTTTCATGCCAAAACACTCATCCACAGTAGGGGATGAAGCATGACTGTGTGTTGAAGAATGGGATAACTTGGAATTGAGCGTGTGTGTGTGTGTGTGTGTAAGCCTGCAGTTTTGTGTTTTTAGACTCTTTGTGAAGCAGCACTGTACACGTTGGTGTGCACGTACAGCATGTGGGTGTCAGTCAAAGCCGTCAGAGAGGAAGTGAGCGAGTTAACAGCCAACAGTCATGGGGTTTGACAGCTGCAGTAATAATTCGCCCAGGAACCGTTTGACCCGTCTTCCTGCAGGAGCCGGAGCTCTCGACCACCGTGCCGCACGCCGTTCAAAGCGGCGGAGCGGAGCGTTCTTGGCCGTGCGCGCACGTCGACTTAACATTAACAATGCAGACGCGCAGGGTGAGTGAGAGGACAGCGGTGGATGGCAGCTCCATTTCCTGACTGACCGCGGCCTCAGATGAAAGGCCAGCCGGGGTTTGTCATTCTGGGATTTAAGCCTCAGTGCGTGGTGACAGCTTGATAATGCTGCCCTGATTCAAACACCAAGCTGTGCTCCTTTGGATTTACTCGGAGCGCTAAGGGCGGATTGTCTTAATGACACGCATATACTCAACCGACTTCCGATTTCTGACTGTGAAAGCCTCTTATTTTTGCTGATCATCGCCTGGAAACATCATCTAGCGGCCGCACCATCCCAACCAAACGAGCCAAGTGTTACATGATATGGGATTCAGTATTAGACGGCATTTATTTACTCTCACAACTCTGTGTTTCTGACTCAGTTATGAAGGATAAAAGCAAACCTGGCTGGAAAAGTTACAAAACAAAGCAGCACACAATCAAAAGAGCAGAATCTGTTCTGCATCGAGGAGGAATATCAAACCTGACCACACTGCACAGTGGCATATGGTCCTTCCTTCCAATTACTATCAATGTCAAGGTCAAAGTTGAGCTTTCTTTATCATTATCCAAGAGTTCGTTTGTTATGCAGACTGGGTTCAGCAAAGCAAGGAAACAAAACACATCTCTTACTGTACACATCAATAAAAAAAAAAGACAACTATCTCCCCGGGCAACATAAATGTTAACACAGCAGCTAATAATGTTCAAATTCCAATCAAATCTATCCGACCTTTCAGATACAACAACCATGTTCTCAGCTTGTTCCCTTGACCCTGACTTCCTCTCTCCCCCACGGCAGCGTTTTATCATGACTCCACTTCTGTTGCTGTTGTTGTTACTGGGTCAGACTCCCCCTCCAATGGGACTTCATGTTGTTTTAAAAACCAATAAGAGACAGCCACTGGCAAGTTTCCGGACAATTTGTCATTGCTGCTAAATGTAAGCAGGGCACTGCGGCGAGAATGTGTGTGTGTGTGTGTTTGTGTGTGTGAGGTGAAATTTGAGGAAGTTCAGTGGATTTAATTATTTTTGAATCATAAAACCCTCGTTTTAAAAATAAAAACAAAATAAGCAGAGATAAAAATGAAAGCAATCTAATTACTCCTGACTGTTGGGGGATGTTACTGTTGGGGTTTTTAATGATATTTTATAGTGGATGAAGAATGAATACTTAACTAAGAATTAATTGAGTAAATGAACACAATGAAAGGAAAGGAAAGGAAGGTCCATCTTGGTTTTTAAAAAGTTTGGATTGTCAAAGTAGAAACTAAAGCAAATGTAAATAGTTGTCAATTCGACACCTGAGTCATAACTGTGTGAGGGAAGCTCAGGCTATATCTTTGACCTTTGACCTTTGGCTACTTCCTATGTCCGTTGTTCGACTCAATTAACAAACACAGCATCTTATCTTCTTCAGCCTCACATCTCTTTCCACCAGCTTTTCTCTATATGTCATAGATCTCCACTAGGGCTGTTCTCGACTAAGGATTTTCATAGTCGAATCTGATTCGTCAGATTTTGCCATAGTCGACTGATCGTCGAACCTTTTTTTTTTTTTTTTTTTTTTTTAGATAGCAGCAAATTTGCGACTTTTTCCGTTTCAAACAAAAGAGCTAAAACACCCCAAAAATATGGTAGGTGTAAAACAAATACCTTTATTTATTTTCCACACTTTGGATGATTTTTAGTAGCCATTGTGAGCCAGGGTATGCGTTTATGTTACGTTGCCCTGGACAACGCTCCTTTTGCTCGGACTGTGAGTCATCCCTCATCCCTCAACGTGGTGAAGGATAGTGGTGGTCGTGGACACAGAGAAACCGGGTAAAACATGTAGTATCAAAACAAACTGAGGTCAGAAGGACTCGACAATCCGTACATTACGTTAATCAATCCTGCAACACACACAGTGTGACCGCGGCACCGGCAGAGAGACAGACAGGCTGCAGAGGGACGAGGTTACAGCTGTGACTCCCGACCTCCCGACACTGATGGTGCGTTCAATACAACTCGGAAGTCGGAAAAAAAAACAAGTTCCTCTTCTGAAAAACTCTGACATGTCAAACTTTAGGATGTGTTAGAGACTAATTCATCTGTCTAACCATCAGAACTATTGACACTTGAAACGGTAAACACAGCTGATCCATCGAAAAAAAAAAAATCACCGCTGGAGTTAATTTATTTTCCGTGACTGAAAGCAGGTTCTTGAATGTAACTCGGTCAAAGTCAGATGTATCCTCACAATGTTTTGCTGTTCTGTCAGGTCATGCATGATAAATGTTGACAAAGTTAGACTGTCAGACTTCCTTGATTTTAAACTTTGGCGGCTCTGCCCCTCGTCTTTTTGCCACTCCGTGAGTGTTCTGCAGTGACTTTGACGGTCCTACTGCTCACCTCCGCTCATTTGAAAAAAAAAAAAAAAAACCTCCGCTCATTTAATTGTGCAACTGCAGTGGGTGATTTATTAATACGTAAGACTACCGTTTAAACGCACACATAATTTTGAACTCTTTATTAACAGAAAGTAGGCAGATTTTGTATCAAAATAGTCTTTTTATAACGAAAAAAGACATTCTATGTAACAATTTATGCTCAGCAGCCGTGGGCACCCCCATATAGTCAGAATGGTATGGTCTTGGTTAGATTCGACTACGAGGTTCATAGTCGAATCAGACCCCTCCGAATCGAATCGTCGAATCGTCGACTTTTGGAGGTCAGCCCTAATCTCCACATGCGCAGATCTCCCCATGCTGTGTAAATGCCACTTTAATTATATCTGCGACGGATTGGATGTATAAAAATGGAGGTACAGTACATATGGGAAGCATGTTTTTCTCCTTTATGAGAACAGGTCAATGTAAGTTATATAAAAAAAGATCTTAACAGTGAAGTTGCTGCGAGTCTAGCTGTGCTGAGGAGAAATGAGTCCTTACTGCATGGGGACTGGGCAGAGGAGCGAACATGACATGAACACCAAAGAAGCAGAATTATGATAAAGAGCGCGGGCAGGTCCATCATGCTTAATTAAAGTTACACAGGCTGGAATTGAATTTGTTTTGACTCCTCCTGCCAAGAAAACCTCTCATTTATGGCAGGTTACTCAACTCAGTTTAACGGCGCAAGTGTGGGTCCATGTGCCTTTGCTCCATAAACACAGTTTTGTCGTTTAATTAGCCGGTGAACGTAAATGAATCGAATCCACAAGACCGTTACTTCCAGCACAGGAAACAAACGCGTGACCACGCTCCGCCTGGTTTGTACCAAGTCTCATGCTACATTTCACCATCAAACAACCTGCATTTAGCTGCCAAGACACACACAAAGATCTGCTTTGGCATTTGGGATGAAACAAAGTTGAAATACTATGCATGACTGACAGGATGCTGCAGATATTTTTTTAAGGGGGTTGGGGAATTTGCCCTTTTGCCAGAGCCTCTCGTGATTGGCTGGACAATTCCTGACGAGGTTATACACGGAGAATGTCAAGAAGGAAGCTGCTCTGGCTCGACCCTGACGCTGAGAATAAAGACTGACTTGTGCTGCAGAATTATCAAAATGCTATTTTTATTAGTTGAGAAGAAACTTCCACGCGCTGTAGCTATAATGAATTAAAGATCAAATACGTGATTATAGCTGGTCTGGTGATTATATCTGGTCTTTACTGCACTGTTATACTGCACAATGATCCAAAATATTGAATGTGAAATGTCACTAAGACTAACGACTCCATTTCCACTTAACTGTGAACATTTTCTGGCCATGATGGATGTGTTTATAGTGTGGCAAATGACCTTGACAACAGATGGTAACTATACTTCCAGTCTTTTCTGCTTCTTCTGCTTCTTCTTCTTTGTAGCCCTCGCACAGGACAACACACAGCAATTAACAGAAATGCATTGAGCTTCAGAGACACTGTGCTATGTAATATGCATGATACAGACGTCAAAGACTTGAAGCTTTCAAAGACTTAACCAGACGTTGATTCACATGTGTATATGCTCTAGTCAGTAACAAATCTTATTTCACAACAAAAGCCCAATCATGTCTCACCACGTCCATCAAACCGCCAGATAACACCGCAAATAAGTCCACTATTCTCTACTACAGAGCCTCTTGTTAAAGCTGCACAAAACACTTGAGCAGCACTCCACTGAGTGTTTCAAATGTGTTGTGTACTCAGGTTGTTTTTTCTGACTCTTAGCAGCAACTTCCTGAATTCCTGTCATTACCATGTGTATCTAGAAGGTTAAATTAAAAATTGCCCTTTGCCCTCGGCAGGAAAGTGATTACAAGTTGTCCAGCACATTGAACTCCTAATCTACACTCTGAAAAAGTAACACTTGTGAATATTCATGACTCAGTTGACACATTTTTTTTTATTGATTTTAGGGCCTCAGGACTCAATAAGAAAGTTGAACAAATTTAATATTTTTTCAGAAATTACCAATTTGCAACCAACAAGGCTTGAATAGTAATATGTACTGTATCTTCCGGCTACACAACGCATGCATGGATGCTTTGTCTGGTACCACAACGTGTAGAAGATTGACTAGAAAGAGTCAAACGCGGCATGTGAAGTGCATCCCATGTCTTTCCCTTTTTTGCCTGGCTTTCCTTGCACGCCTCATTTAGTCATTAAATAGTAATTGCTCATTAATAGCCAGTCTTTGTGTGAGCTTCACTGACTGTAAACCTGCACATCACAAAACATTATTTCTTATCACGGCAGCTATCTTTAAACATTAAATTTAGCGCTGTGTGTGTTGCCATCCATGAATATAAAGTATCTGCTGGTTACAAGATGGTTTTAAAAAAAATAAAGAAATCTGGTAATGTTTTAGTGACTTTTTGATTTAGTGTTTTGGCCGGGTTTCCATACCTTGCTGAGAAATGGCTGCAGAAGAATGAAGCAATCAGTTCAAACACTAAATGTTTGTCACTAGCGTTGAATTGGAGCTTGGATCTGTTGTAGTGTGTCGGCCAATTCACCAATAACGCTGCAATTAGTTTTCACCAAGTCAAACACAAACCTGTTCAAACAGAAATTCACAAGACTTATTGAATAAAATACATCAAACTTTAAGTTGATTACCTAACAGTGTTTATGTGGAGCAATGACAGGTAAGGAAAATAATAGAAATAAAAATATCTCTCTTTTGGGGATCAATTCTACAGTTGCTAGGCAACTAATGAAGAGAGGACAGGCTTTATTTTATTGTTTCAGCAGAAATAACATTTCATTTAACGGTACACCTAAAAAATAAAAAAAATAAAAAGATTAATTAATATTGTGCACAGAGATTAAAGCCTTGGAGCATTTTGAGATTTGGTCAGCTCATTTAAACTGAAATAAAAAGGAAGATGTAGCAAGTTTCTGGAGACTTCTGTGTTGTTTCTTTAATAATTCAGTAGAGTTTCTGAAAGTGGATAAGTACAGTAAATGGGCTTTATTTATTTGGAGGATTGAGAGCAGGGGAAAAACATCCGCCCACCTACTGGCATGTGTGTAGGTCGGTGCGAACCAAACAAAAGCACATGCAGGCAAAAAGGTTTTTCACTTTGATAAAACACCTTAAAATACAGAGCAGGGACGCTGTCAGAGGCTGCAGAGCAGAGAGCCCAACATATTCTGCAAGTGCATGGTAACCTGACTGAAACGGCACATTTATCTCCTAGTAGGGATTTGGAGGGGGTTTCGTAACAAATTTCCCATTGGCTCAAACAGAGTACTTTAGAAAACTTTTGAATGGGGGTAAAAACACAGGTGTGAATAGCTGCTGAGTTTGATATTCAAACGTGTGGTGCAGGTAGAAGCTTTCATGATGTTCCTCAGCTTTTACCTTCAGCTCATGATCTGATATTGAAGCACGGTACATTTTTTTATGACTTGATCTAATAATCTAATCTTATATCTAACCTTATAAATATACAGTAGAAGAATAAATGACAGTAGAAATATACTACTTCAGTCCTGCAGCATAAAAGACTGTGCCAATTCAAAATGTGAACATTAGCATTATACCTTTTGTGTTTGATGTGTGCATTCTCCTCTTCATATTTGCAATGGTGGATTATGCCTCTCAAACAGGCACTGGAGGCCGTTGCACTGAGAAGTGGCATAGAGAGGTATGGGAAGTGTAGCTTAGCGGCTGGTAATGAGCCAAAAGGAAGATCATCCTGTCCCTGTCCTTTAAACGTTGTTTGAGCAGAAACTTTGATGAGTCATAGCTGGATCATTTTTACCCACTGAACTTCCACGCTTAATGAGAAATGTCCAAATATCCCTCTTTTTATAATATAGTGCATCGCTTTGATCTAATCCAGGAGAACCTGTTGAAGAGGCTGGAACCAGGAGGGGGATGTTCTCATCAATTACATTTCATGCCAGAGTGACCTATATGCAGCACGGTCAGGCCAAAATACCAGCGGTAATTAAATGAAAAGGTACAAGAGAGAGGGGATATAGAGACAGTCTGCTTTTACAAGAGATAATACGAGTTGGAGCAGAGAGAAAAGCAGGAGACACAAGAGGGGAGAGAAATCATATGACAGCACATTCAGGAGAGAAGGCCAGAGACCATCTGGGATGAAGGTCTATTCATTCGTCTCTTTTCATCGTGGCCAGTGCTGACATTAGAAGAGTCGCGCAGGTCAGTGTCATCTACTAGATAATTCCCAAAACATTTGCTTGCAATTGCCTCATTGAGCTGCAGAGGGAAGGACAAACACTTCTCATTTCTGAAAAGACACCGAAACAAAAGAAAAAGAAAAAAGAAAAACAAGGAGCTGATCCGAACACTGCAAGGTCTTCGGCTGTGAATTAAAGCCCACATTTCTGGTGCCGTTTTCAGTGCAAATGTACAGTATGTGGTTTGACGCTACATCGCCGTGTGTGTCAAGGCCGATGTGACCTTTAACCACAAAAGTCTAATCAATCCGTCATTTGATTTACTGTATGTGGACATGAGGGAATCAAACTTTAAAGGGATTCACTTGAGTTCACGTGGCTAAAACTGTGTTTCCTGAACTTTGACCTCTAAAATCTCAATAGTTCATCCTTGAGTCCTAGTGGTTCTGTTACTGAAATATTTCATCCTTAAGAGTGGGTGGGGCAACCCAGAAAAAACAAATGTCTCCAGCTCAGCTGCTGGAGGCATTAAAAATGAGGGGGAAAAAGCTCCATGTCTTCAAGGGCATCTTTATTATCAAGCTGTAACAAATGCTGTAATGGTTTTTATTCTGGTGATGACTCGCAGCTGAAATATGTCTCTATGCATCCTTAAGTCCTCACTTTTCATGGTCAGCTTTCTTTTCTTTCTACCTCCCTCATCAGCCTGTAATTGCTTGTGAGCGGATCTTTCCTTTATGAGCCTTTCTTACTTCACACATTTTGATGCATCATTGCTGGAAGTACAAGACAGTCCTAACATCAATAACTACTGCTATTACTGGGACATCTAATGCACCCAAGACATTGTTACTGTTCTTTGTTGCACCTGTGCTGCTGTACATCTACATTTAAAATGACTAAATACAATACCTGTGGACATTAACAGGTCCAACAGTATCTTTGCAGAATCATTTTAAAACCTTACCAGTCAGAGAGAGAAAATAAAGCATGAAATAATGTTTTAGTGTAGAACTTAAAAATGTATGTAAATGCAGAATAAAACTGTAGAAATTGTTCATCTCCTGCCTGCATGTTATATGCCTTATATACTTTTTTTCCCTTGCAGAGCTGTGGCATCACTGAAAGTCATACGAGTGGAAAAAAAGGCTTCAGATGATGCAGAATCTCAGGCAGATAAGAGAAACAGTGCAGAGTGAAGTGGGTGATACTGTCGGCTGTTGTCGCGGCGAGCTGATGCTCGAGGAAAGTCGTCATTGTTCAGCACTGACAAGTCGTTAGAAAGCCTTCTCCCCCCCTTCTCACCTTTTATCTGTTTTCTTTCCTCTGACTCAGCTGCAGCTGTGAGCAGCAACATGCTGGCTTGCTGCTACTGTGACAGCCCCTATAATCAGCCTTGATCTATTTTCCCTTTACTAAGGAAAAATGAGACATTAGGCCTTTTATCACAATTTATCTGAAATTATTTAGACAATCCTTTTCTTGACAGAGAAGGAGGGGAAAAAAGCTTAGATAGAGCTTGATTTACGTGCCACACAACTTTTTAATTCCGAGAGCGTCTTCTCTCTAAGTCGATCACCGTGCACGCCATCTATAATTAGCTGCCAGTTATAATGATGAGAATCTTTGTAGTGGTGTTTGAATTAGATTAAGGTAGTGTGTGAATTAGATTTCAATCTCCAAATAGCCTGGTGTAGGCGAGCGTCGTTAGGCCTGCTTATGAAGCCCTCTGCCACTCCATTAAGTTGTTTTGTAATTAATTTAAGAGCGTGTGTGTTCAGTATAAATATCAAAGTTGGAGGAAAGCAAAACTCTGCATCAGCAATAGAATCTCGCTCATCTATATGTAGGAAGGATACAGGGAGAAATAACCCATCCTCCTCTTTTCCTCAGATGCTAGAGGACAAATACGTCTTTATTAGACCAAAGGGAAGAAACTGCTTATTACACATGATGGTCTACAGGGAAATACAGATTTACCCTACCTGTTGGTGATAGAGAATAGTTTACATGGTGCAAACTGCCAAACAAAGACAAACTAAGGGTGTCTGGGTCTTATGTGCAGTAGAACAACAGACAGATTTGTGACATTAAATTGGGGACGCTTGCATTTCTGCATTTCTACTTTGCAGTTGGCGATGTAGATAAATTGCCAAACAGACAACATGATGTTAGATCAAGAAATTTCCAGAGCAGCTTTTGATGCCAGGGAGTGATTGTAAAAGATCTACAAAAAAAAAAAAAGGCATCAGTTTCTTCCCAGCACCACCATTTCACACCAGCCTTGGATGATCACACGGGGAGAAATCCATCACGGAAGAGGCACAGATTGTAATTTCCTCACTGACAGTAGCCTCAATAGACCAGGATGCAATGCAGCAACTGAATATATTTGCAGGTATGTTGTCAGTGGTGTGTGAAATACACTCACATGGATTCTGACTGTGCTTCAACACAAATTAATGGCATGTGATGGTGTGAAAGTATCCAGGGATGGATGTTCCCTGCGAGATGTTGCCTCGTCTGAATGTGACTGAGCTGTGCATAAATGTTTGCGTGACATAAGTAAAGAAAATATTATGAGGCATACTTTATCGTGGTTATGCTGTGGATATGAATTCAATTAGTGTCATTTCAATCTACTTTTTAGGGTCTTTTTGACTATGTCTCCAGCTAAAATGTAATTTTGATACTTAATAGATAGAGTGATCTTAACTGATGTCTGCTTAATTTGTTGACTCTTGTAGCTTAGACTTAATTAATACAACTCTCTGGTGAGAAAAGTAATTAAACTCATCAGGCTAAAGTAACTTTTACTGAAAAGTATGCGTGAGGATTAACACCCCCAAAGAAAGATGGCAGTAATGCGCCTTTAAAGCTGGTTGCCACCATGGATCTATAGTTGCCCTGTGCCAAAGAAGAACCATCCTCCAGAAAAACTCAACAGAAACCAAGTTTCAATTAGAGAAGGCACATTCTACATGAGACGTGGTGCAATACTGGATACTCTTAATTATTCTTAATCATGTTTTCAATATATTTTTGCGTGCATGTGTAAATATGAGTATGGTACTGTGTGTGAATGTGAGTATTGCTTTTAGAGGCTGCACAAGTACTTTTTGTTGTGTACTGCACAATGGCAATAAAGGTTTTAAATTTGAATTGAATTTAACTGGCTGATGTGAGTTGTTCTTTTCATCTTAAGCAACTTAATGATCTATTCACTTGGAAATTTTGAGGCAATCAGTTTTTAAGGAAAGTCAATGAAATGCATTTTTTTAGTGTATATGAATCACATCCTCATGTTAAAGAAACCGACAAATTACATGAATGATCTACAAATTTCATAAATAAGGTGTTAAACCGATAGTGGAGTGAAATGAAGTAGCTAACCGAGAAAAGTGTCACCAAATATAATTATACATAAAAAGTGCACATGTGCTTTTCACCACTGGAGTAAAAAACAAGCACATGGACAAACTAAATCAGAACATGAATGTTCTTTGGCAACTGATGTGCTTCATTGTAATAAGTGGGCCAGGTATCGCAGGAGGGCTCCGTGATGCTTCCTTTCTCATTGTCAAGAGAGAGCTGCTCTTGTTTTGAAGTTTTGCTCACGGAAAAAGATGATCCAAATAAAATCTGCTGTCATAACGCAGGAGGGTGACGATCCTCCATCCAGCAGAGCAAAGCACAACTGACATCGGTACGAGGGGGAACACAAAGTTCAAGGAGCTCTGTGGACTCGGGCACATCTCACCGGTCAAGCTGTTCTTGCTTCTCTATTCCATATGACAATGTGCGTTAGCCTTGCACTCATTCATCACTCAGCATAACATGTACCAGCAGAGGAAATTGGTTTGAAATGTATTCCACTGCGAAGAATACAGCAGCAATACTGTGCTTCCAAACACAAAGGTGGATACAATACATCAGATTTTAAGCAGGGGAAATGCTGCAGCCACAGCACTGTCACTCAAATCTCCATGTCAACATAAAAACTCAACTCATCATCAGCTTCTTATCTGATGAAATGATTGGCCCCTATGTGGTGTGCATTTGATTTATGTTAGAGACAATGAGCTTTTTTGCCTCTGCATCCATTAAGGTGCATCAGCTCGGTGGTGATTTCTCTTGTACAGACAAACCACTCAGCTCAGGGGGTGAATGTGAGAAGCTAACATGGGCTTTTAGAGTGATTTATGCTAATCTAAATGGAACTCCAAAAAATAGGCTGCAAGAATCTGTTTTTTGTTGTTATTGTTGTTGTTTTTGATGAGATTGCAACATGTTTCATACTGATTTCATTTGCATCATAAACAACCCAAATGTATCTAAACTGCATCAATGCCGTGCTTCTAAAAGCATTTCATGTCCAAAAATACATTTCTTTAACGTTTGCACTGTCTGTTTCATTTCCCATAAAAAAAGGTGTTGAATATTTTATTTCTCTCAATTTCTACAAACAAATTTGTTACCCATAGACCTCAACAAATGCCGAGCACTTCAGCAAAAATCATTTTAATTCAGATTTATTTGTGTCTCTTTTGGCAAGTGACACTAAATGTCAGTGGGAAAGCAAGAGGGAAATGGGAAAACACTGTGAGCCAACATTAATTCCGGGTTTCATTGGGAACACAACCCGCACTACATGACACTGATCTTTTACCGTTTCCTGCTGATTCACTGGGGAGCACAAACAGACAACAGCACGAAGGCTGCCGTTTGAATATGATACTTCAGTTACGTAATAAAACTATTTATCTCAGCCCAAAATAACTAATTAAAGAGAATTCACAGACAAAAACAATCCTCCGGATGAAATGGCAGCTACAAATACTTTGCATTCATGTTGATGGACAGCCAGGAATTCAAACTTGGACGTTCATTAAAACATGTACAAAGTCCTCCATTTAAACTAGAGGTAAGAGGTCATGTATAAGAAGTTAAAGGACCATTGGTTTATACAAAGTTTTGTCAAGACCCCTCTGATGGGTCACAATCTGAGATGTCATATGAATATTAAGGAAAAATACGATTTTGAAAAGATTTTTGAAAAAATGCTGAAATAAAATACCAAAAAAATGAAAAAGTTGAATAAAATGGAATAGAATAAAAAGCGGAGTTTTTTGAGTAAATGGCCTTTCAACCGCTGATGAGAACGTTTTCCACATTTTTGCTTTACTTGAACTAAAAAAAGTCTGGATTTCAAAAGTGCACAGTGATTAATAGGCAGACATGTATTAGCAGTATTTCCCACCCTGTGGCCACTGAGCTCTTTTGTAAGAAAGAGATATAAGAATTAGAGGGTATTCTATCTGGAGTGAAGCTTCCTCGGGGCCATGTCTATTTCAATGCAGCTGCCTTAAGGCCTGGTTCAAAGGCTCTGCAAAGATAAAAGTCCACAGAGTGGGCAAGCGGAGGAGGAGGACGGGGGGAAGGAGATGGTGTTGTTTGTCATTGCTTGTTAAAAACAAACTGTTGAAGATCATTGAAGGTCCCATGCTTTCAAAACTCAGACCTCAGGCCTTGAACAAAACAAGTGAAGGGAATAAGGCACTCGTAATCAAAATGAGAGTCCTCGCACCCCCCTCCTCCCCACCTCATCTTTGTTTCCCTCTCGGGTTGTGACTGATGTTACGCGTGTCCACAGACGCATTGTGCAATCCATTACCAGGTATCCTCGGGGTATTTTGCCATCATGTTAGGGTCGAAACAGCTCTCAAAACAACATCTTCATAAATTTGTGGCATCATTGCAACGTCCTGGATGTTTGTTTGAGAATAGGTTTCCATCTCCAGGCGTGAAGCCCTGTGGGTTCACAAGACAAGTGGACTCACCCAGTTTGTTTGTTTTTATACCTGAGATGTCTGAACAGCACAAGCACAGCGACTACCGGAGGTTCATGAGAATACAAAGAGAAACGATGCAAATCACAGATGAGTGCCACTCAATCAAAAGACTTTTAGGGATATTATCCTGATCTGAGGTGAAATGCACACGTCCGTCTACATCAACTTGAGATTCATTGGATATTCAGGTCATGAAGATGCAAAAGGGAATATTTCCTTTCCATTAAACGTTTGTAATTAATTTCTTAAACAACAGAGGACTTCTTCCTCCACACATTAATTTCAATGGTCCACAGAGGCGTACCGTAGCCTTTCCAGAATTAGCACAATTAACCACCGCTGAATAACGATCGCTGGGCCATTTGAGATTGCTTCTGGCTCTTTCCTCTCCATTTCAGTAACATTATATCTAACTGCCTGACAATAGTGAGCTCGTATTTGTCCAATATATGAGTACATGAATTATTGATACTCGCTGCTATATCTGTTGCCACTTCCCTCGGGTACTCTCACTTCGTCATGATGTTAGATAATGAAAAGAGTGAAGAGACAGATTTGCAATTTCTCTCCAAAACGCTCATCTCCAGCTGTCTCAAGTCTTTTTTTTTCCTTTTTTTTGAAAGCTCTGTCTATCTCCTCTGCTGCCTCTTGTGCTAACAAGGCAACAGCAAGCCCCTCATGAAAAATGAAAAAGCATAGTGTTGTGATAGAGACGAGTATTTTTACCGTCACAATCTGCAACATGTCGACAGCCTACGTACCTGTAGGTGCGTGTCTTTCTGTAGCTCTGTAAAATCCCTGATGTTATTGTTATTGTCACACTTTAAAGAAACCAGCGTGTTTAAGCAGGAGTTTGACACTGAAGGAGTTACGTGTGAATTTGAGCAGCGCTGGGAGGCTTTCTTTAGTTTTCACAGAGTACACAACAGCACAGAATCTCAAGCAGAGCGGGGTTCTTCATGATGCAGGACTGCGTGAGGAATACGCTTCTGTAAAAGAAACGCCTGTGGTCACAGCCACATATCAAACAAGTGGGCTCCGAGATGCAAGAGCAGTCTCATCCGTGATGAGACTACACTGTATACTGACTGGTTTATAGAGGCGCTACAAAGTCATGCAGGAAGCTCTACAAGACAAAACTGAACTCAAGTGTCACATATGGGGCGACTTGAGTGAAACGCTTTTCTTTTAAAGGGATAGTTCAACATTTTGGCAAATTGGCCCATTGCCATAATCCCTATAGTCTCATCCATTAGTTTAACAATAAAACAAACCACAGTGGATGGCAGCAGCTGAAAATGTTGTTTTTCTAACTGCTTGAATCTCGTTGAGCGGGTGGAGAGACAAAGGCTGATCAGTCGCCAATCAATTAGGCAAAAGTCGAGACAAAGTAGAGTGTTTTCTTTTTTTTAATTTCGTCAACACAAGTCTAAATCTGGACTTCATGACTCAAGTCCAGGTCATGTGACTCTTGTTTGCAGCTCTTCCATTTTCATTAGAGCATTAAACAACAACAGAAGTGTCATTTGTTGACTGATGGTGAGTGTCTCGCTGTGGACACCACGCTCAGCCATTTCAGGCTTTTAACTGAAATTAAAGGCAGAAAAAGAAAAAAAAAAACACCACCACCAACACAAACAACACAAAAGATAAATAGCAGCTTTGGCATCAGCCCATCTGAATGGAGAGCAGGGACATCTTTCGGGGCTTATCACTCTGCACTAATATTCAAATCAAGAGAAGCGCACCTTTCTCTACTGACAGCTGCCTTTTTCTAGTGCTTTTTCTTTTATTACTGATCTGTCAGCTGTTGTGAAAATAATACAAGCTTTTCCTGACAGCCTTTCTTGTAATTTGAGCAACCTGGCGCAGCACAACACAGCATCACGCTCCCTCATCTTGTTGTTGACTTTAAAATCTGTGTTATTACTGTCATTCTCTGCACCTTTCCAACACATTACGCCTCCTTCAGGGGTCGGGAAAGGTTGAGGAAAAAGTGCACCAAGTTCAGCAAAGTTTAGGCCAGTGGTGACTGTATTACGCCAGAGCGGGGCCAGCTGGTGTCAAGCAGGACGTCTGTGAAGCATTCGAGTTGGGAAAGTAGAAGGCACTTAAAGGCTTTCATTGTGGCTGAGGTCAGTGCTATTAGCCTGTAGCCAATGAGGCAAGTAACCTCAGGGCAAACAACTTTGTCTCAGAGTGGATTTTGTGGGCGTGTGGTGAGGAGAGGAGGTCAAGCACATAAAAACTATCTGCTTGTATGTAGATCTATCAGCAGTGTGGACTTTCCAAGTGTCATCAGCTCTCCTCCCCTCGTTTTTTAAATTCAACAGCAGCTATTAATTTGAATATATTTATGGGATTTCAAATGAAGAGTTTCAACCTTATAAAAATGTGCCTACACGTTTTTCTTTCCAGAATCCTAATTTATAATAATCATGCCTAAAATCTCCTCAATGACTCCCTTCACTTATCTCCTAATGCCTGTGAATTTGTAACGCTTATATCATTATGCCGCTATAAAGTGGAACATCAGTTCAAAATATCTCGACATAAAAAGGCAAAGAGCTCTCAATCTCATTTTACCCACTTTCTATAGATCTCCCTTCCTGCAATCCTTTTTCATTTCTCCCCCAGGAACCTGGACCTTGATAGACTCAGACAACCGTATCAAGCCACAGAGTGACACAATCTTTATTACATGCATGGCGACTCGGGAGGTGTGGGAGAAGAGAGGGTGAGGAGGGGGAAGGCGGGGGGGCTCTGAGGAGAGGATATCATGAGTAAATGGTAAGGGACTGTGTTTGATATGGGATGGCAGTTGTTGTTCAGTGTCTCTCCATCATGCTGCGATTCTGCCAGCGACTTTGATCAACAGCCACAGAGGACAGAGGAGGCTTCACCAGCAGGGGCGGGGGGCTTTTATCCTGAAATCAACTGCGGGGTTTGCCCAATAGATGTGACCAATCACCAGGACACAAAGCAAACCCATTAACACACAACAAGCAGTACAAAATAAAATAACAGGGGCAACAGCTCTGGTAAAGACTGATCATAAGGCTAACAAAAGCTGCAGCATAGTCAATTTACCCATAAGAAGGTTATTATTTGTAATCAGTTTTCTATACAAGTGCATCAGGAGTTTCATTCTGTGGCAGGAACCAGAATGAAAGAAAGTCGTCAAAATGGGACAAATGCAATCAATTTATACTGTGTACTGTATGTCTGTGTGTCTGGAGGATAAATTACATATAAAATGCCAAATAGAAAAGATAAGTATGATAGAGTTGTTCTTCCCTTGCAAAACATCACATCAGGTTCAGATTCACTCTCGACCACAAACATCAGTCACAGAGCACGACGTCAAAGGTCGACAAAAGGAGATCTCTGCTGTGTTGTCATGGAGCGACTGGCTGAGCGCCCTCACACTCAAAACAGAAACACTCCGTCAAAATGCTAAATCCAAAATGTAAAGGGTCTGCAGCTAGACCAAGTCCATTATAGAATTATCAGCCACTGCAATCACATCTAACATGTCAATAATACTCACAATGATGATGATTTTAGTGCAATAACCAGCAGTTCTATAATAAAAAAGCTAATTTTTACAACAATACACAAGTCATAAAGAGGAAATAACATTTCATCCTGGAAAGTGTTGATGCACCTTGAACTGAGCGCTGCTGGGAAAGTCAATTTAACGAACAAAAGTGTCATGAAGGACAACAGTTGTTGTCAGCGTCCTTACACTGTTTGGATCAAGTCTTACTCATGGTCACCTTAAAACAGACAAACAGCCTAAACATGTGTACAAAGGGTACCATGGAAACAGCTGGAAACGTGATGGTCAAAAACACACACTACACTGAACTTAGAGAAAACAAACTAAGACCTGTGAGGTTAACCCTAACACACACACAAAAAAAAATTGTGCACTTTATATAAAAAAAACAACAACATTTCAACTCCTGTGTCCAGGTGGAGGTTGGTCTGACTGAGGCCTTGGACATTTATTACATGTTCTACCCCTCACTCACTCCTCCAGTTTTCCCTCTCTACATCAAATAAAACAGCTAAATGTCCCCAAAAAAACCTTCTGGGAAATAGCAGCACTAAGAAATAGCAGCTTCAGAAGCTTTAACCTTCCTCCTCACACCACCACCTCCACCCATGTCACGTCTGTCCACAACACCGAGTTGCTTTGCCACCAGAGAGACCCACAAAACCGTCTCAACATCCAGAATAAAAGTAAATATACACGTTTCCTGCCTGTTTAGACAGTTGAAATCCTGCAGCTGGATTACAGTATTAATGGATATGTCTATGCATTTAAAACCACTTAGTTAAGGTAAGACAAAAAGGTCAGGCTGCTGAAAAGTACTGATGATAATGAAAAAGACAGGGCTGAACCCAGATCTCCATTTGTGAAGTCCTACGTTTTTTCTGTGCTTTTCACAAAAACCATTTGAAATTTCTCTTCACACCACTTCTACTTCCTGCTACAGAACAAAACGCTGCCAGAAAATCATTCAGCCTTGAGGAGTGGGAGTGCTTCCTTTTGCTCTGCGTCGAGCAGTGGTTATTTCAGTAATCTAACTATAAATATAGGGTACAAGAATGATTGAACCTGCTTTAACAATGCTTTTAATCTATTCATGTTAACATCACACGTCATTCACAGCACTCACTCTTCTGACTTCCTGGTCCATTAGTTTCAACATTTTACATTATGTTCACCAGCAAGTTGCATAGCTGCCTGTTGGTCGGAGTAGACTGAACCGAAGCAGTTTAGTTGCCAAAGATCTCAGTCACACTTTAAAACGTGACTTGCACAGCTATGATTCGGCACAAATGGTTTGTTATTGTCTTCACTAGTTTTGCACATCATTACCTGCAGAATCATCCAATATGAATGCAATTCCTGGGACATTTTACTGTTACTCTGTAGTTTGTTTGGCCCAAAGATAGACTGAAGTGACGCACCACTGCTCTCTGTGGAGATGGAAGCAGCACACCTGCTCCCAACAGTTGGAGAAAAGCTGCGCTGTGGCAGTGTTTCTCTTTTAAAAAAAAAAAAATCTGTGTGCGCTATGAAGAATCTACCGTTGGAGATTGCATGCAGCAGTGTACAATGTGCTCTGTAGAGCAGGGCTAACATTTGAACTTGTAAACCTGGTTTACTCGTAGTGGCCTGTAGGCTTGGTTGTAATTTTGTGGTCTTTTACTTCTCTCTCAGAAGAGAGGTAAGGCTACACCACGAAAAAAAAAGAGTATTGTGGCCCGGGGTGGGGTTCTGGCAGGAACTATTCAGCATGGGAACACAATTTTCTGTACCAGCACAACACCTGCTAGAGAAAGTGAGCCACAGAGGATGGACTCACAACCTGAGCCAAAAACACAGTTTCACAGCCGCAAAATACTCAAAGTTATATATCACTCCTGCTACAGCTAAAAAATAAATAAATAAAAGTGACTTTGACTTGCGAGACGGGTTCAGACATAGAGATATAAAAAGAAAAATGTAAGGTAAGTTGGCTTATCTGTGCTGATGTGCTACAAAATCAGGAGAAGGATGTTAAAGTCAGTTTTGGAGGAGACGGGGAGCGGAGGCAGACTCTTAGATGTGTGTTATGCATTCTTACCGGTACGGAGGAAAGTGTCAAAGCCGACTTCTCTGAGTCAGACCCGAATGGGATGGAGCCTGGAAGAGCTGTGTCATTTATTCTCCTGCGGCGTCTTCTTCTTCTCCCTCTTCTTCCTCCCCATGTGTGGCAGCAGATGGGGCTCGCTAGCCTGGTAACACACACAGAGATGCAGAACTGGTGAACAACCTGTGGATAACCCCGGTAACCAAAGCCCTGGAGAGCCGGCTGAGGCTTCCCAGAGTTCACTTCCTGCCTTAATGAGGTTGAAGCCTCGTTTTTAACGTGTTTGAATTACACTTTCTGCTTTCATATTAAGGTCGGTAGCCGCAGAGCAAAGATATACCATATTCCCAGCATTATTAATCTTAGTTCTGACAATATGTGCTTCAGCCTGATGATCTCTTCACTGCCTGGAGATGGTGAGATGTTTTCATGGTTAGAGAGGCAATCCTTCAACACGTGAACTTAAGGTCGAGCTCAACGTGTTGGCACCGATCCAGTTTGCTTTACTGTCCTTTAGAAAGAAGTCCTATTAGCTCCTGGGGTGTTTTTCTGTAGCTGATCCTGTGCTCTGACCTTCCTGCAGTGAGCGGGTGAGCAAAAAAACTGAATTTCCCAGCAGGGAACAGTAAAGCATGTAATTCATTCAATAATCCTTCTCGCTTCCAATTAGGAGTATGTGTGTACAACTGATATGTGGGTTAAATATGCATGTATCAGTGATTTAATGAAAGCGGCCCCTCCTTAGCAAGTAGGGGAATTTAATGACTGCCTTTTTTTTTGCCCCCCTCCCTTTATAAAGCAAACACATTTCTCTATTGAGTTGTTAGTCGATAGAGTTGGAAGGTGCACACAGCTCTGAAAGTATAGAGAAAAAACAAGGAGGGTTTCAAGGTTTGGTGAAGAAACCTCTGAAGGTTAGAGCCACACAACTCACATACCAGGTCACACACACTGTAGGTATTATAAAGAACCACCTCCATATGCTGGGGGAGCTTGAGCCAATTAGTTTATTAGCTGCTCCTTGAGCATTTTCATTTGCTTCATTTGATTTGAAATACAAAAAATCCCCAAAAACAAAGTGAACCAGTATGATCAAAGCAGATTTGGATGTTTATTTAGATGGATTTTGCAATTAACATTTCATGCAGAAAAACGTAATGCGACATCAAAAAAATGGAGTGTGCTTTACTCTTTGAAATCATTACACAGCTTGAATATAAATTGTCATTTGGGTTAATAGTTGACTCCCTTTCTGGTCTGTATACGCTGACACTGTCATGTTGACGAAACCCAGACACTGAAATATGCAAATAACGTATATGGCACAAGGGCACGGGGTCAGGACAGACAGATGGTTCACAGTGTGAACTGGAGCCAGCTGCAGCAGAAAAACCTGCCGCCTGCCTCCATCCCCTCACAGCTAAATCAGCTCGGCCTCTCCAACATGCAACTTGATGTTTCATGTGAGTCACTGGGGTTGACTTACCCCCCCCCCCCTCAAAAAAAAGACAGCCATCAATAACCTGCACCCTCCGGGCTGCGTGACTGCAGTGACTTTGCAACAAACGACACGTCACTGGCTTTAATCTAATTAACTTCCATCTTTATTGGCTTAATTGTTTGTGACAAGACGCTCACCAAAACATGGACTAGGAGGGTGATGGGGTAAATGATATGGCGATGAGTAATTAATGTGTTTCTTAATTGGACTGGAAGCTGGTGGGTTATGTGTGGATCAGTGGTGATCGCTTCAATTCAACAAAGTCGTCCTTGATTGGATGGACGGAGAGATTCCTGTGTTCACAGGGAGCTCTTGTGTATTTTATATTCTTGAAGTGGTTGAGCTCTGGTTTTAAAATGTGAATTTTATTTTCAGATGTGGCCAGCTGCCCCACCTGCTCTCAGGCAGTCCACTGAGCTACTGCAACTGGCTTGTTTATGATAACCCGAGAGGCTTGTGAGCACTAACGAGATACTCCTACTTAAGTCTTGAGTGTTTCCTTTTGTTTAAATGAAGCCCCTTTTCACACCAAGAGAGCTTTGAGAAATTTAAATGTTCAATAGTTCATTTGTCCTTATTGAATGTGGCTATTATAAAAAGAGGTCCTCAAATCAATTCAAAATAATTCTCTAAGAACTAAATCCATTTTATGATGAAAACTGAAGGAAGGCATTCATCAAATATGTAGTCCGTCTGAGTGCTATTTAAATGATTGGCTTGGTGTTTAGTCAGGAGAAAGTGATTCTAATTTAAACAGCCTGGCATGTTCTCTGCCTCTCAGAGCAAACACTGGGAGCAGTAGCACTTGGGTCCTTAAAGAGAAAGTCGTGCTAATGAAGCATCCACAGGCAAACAACCAGTGAGGAGGATTGTGGATCTTTCAGTCAACATTTGAGATTAAAAAAAGATTCAATGCGACCAAAGCTGTGTCAGTCCTTCTCATTTCTAATACGGCTGCTATGGATATCTGAGAGTTTTCGTGTAGGCGTTTAGTGTGTCAAGGTACAGACTGAAAACCGGATTCTTCCTAAACCCAAGGACAGCAGTTAATACTAACAATCAGTGAGGCTAGCACATTTCATCAGCTGTAGCCAGCATGATACTTTTTACCAACTTTGGGTTTTAATGGAATTTCCTTTAGCCAACATTTTAATGATTCGGGCTGATGAATTTTTTAATAAGGATTCCTGCAAAGTGGTCTCAAATATGCTCTTCTGAGGCTGAAGATGAAAAGGTAAAAAAGTCATCATGTAGATAAGAGCAGCAAGATCGATCTTATTAGATACAGTAGAGTATCATAGTTATTAGATGGAGTATCATGATTATTAATAAAATTGAAAGGTTATTTTGGTATCAATACATCCATGCACAGGTAATGTAGATGTACTGCTGTTCATATTTGCTGACATCATGTCTCAAAATCTTTGACTACAAAGACTAGATGATGAGTTTTGGAAATATAAAACAAGTTCCCTCCTCACAGTGGAGGCTGTATACTGCTGTAATTAGCTAATGATATGCTTCTGGGCTTTGGGCTTGACACTGATTTACATATAACACAGTGATCATCAGAGGCGAAGTGTGCCTTTAACCTGCAGGGTGGAGCGCCTCAGCGCTGACAGGACAATCACAAGATGCTGAGTAACACAACCTTCCAGATTAGGATCTTGTCAGACAACATAGCAGAGCATTTAATCCGGTGTCAGAGGGGCTGTTTTATCACTGCACTGGACTGATGATCACTGGATTGAAAGATCAGATGTCTGGACTTTGTTCGAGTCTGACACGGCCAGCACAGATCCCTCTGATGTTCCCTCGCTGGGATGCAACAGGTGATTTTAGCTCCGCAACAAAAACCAGCTAATCCCTACAGCTAAAGTATTGTGTTGAGATTTGGTCCCGGCCTCTATGAATAGGCACTGTCAAGTCTTTAAATATGGCACTGGTTCCTTCTCTTTAGAAGTAATAAGGCAATATACAGGACTTAAGGATAACAAGGCTGACCGGCAGTAGAAAGCTGAGATAACGAGGCCTCTGACAGACAGCTCAGGTAGGGAGCAGCTGGAAACTTGGAGCTCCCTTCTCATTACCAGTTTCTCACCTACCAACTCCAAAGCCAACCGTGTTTGCCCCAGTGTCGAGAATATTGCCGGTGTGCAAGCTGTGACTTCTCCTCGACAATGAGCCCGAGATGCCAGGAGCCTGTTTTTATCCAAACTGATGACAGACCTGAGCTTTTTTGTTCTGGATCGATTGCAGTGAACATAGAAGATGGTTGTTTTTGCTGGATTTAGAAACAAACACCATGATCACAGCCGCTGCTGAAAGCAATGAGCTGCTCATTTCATTCTGTATATTCTGCAGCATTTCTGTCAATAAGTCCTATTTTACCAGTTGAATACAATATTTTGCTCAGTGCTGTGGACACATTGCTACTGTGTGGGCGAAACAAGGAGAAAAAAAAAACTTTTGGAGCGGCAAACCCCGCCCCCCTCCATTCCGCTCCTGTAAAATTAGTTTTGACTTTTAAAGGGTTGTGTTTACTGATGTGCTCATTTATCTGTAGTTGAATGACAGCTGAATTAAAGCTGTTATTTAAAAGCAAATAAAAGGCGGTCTTGATATTTTTTTCAAATTCCATTAAAAGACAAAAGCCAAAAGGCAATCTTCATTACTTCTAATTAATAATTTGATAATCCTGTTTATCATGTCTCCAGTTAAATCTACACAGGTTTTTTTGTATTTCCAGGGCAATTTATGTGAGTGTATGTATCGGTAATTGTGCTCGTGTGTATGTAATTAGTTTTTTTTAAACAATAGTAGCATCTTTCATGTGTAAACAGATCATTTTAATGAGATTAAAGGGACAGTATGTATCTTATTTGGCTTTTTAAAAGCAAAAATCAAATATTGCTTTCATAAATACGTATACCGAAGTCTAATCACAACCGCATACAAATGAAAGCTGTCTCGTAGCTTTGAATGAGTTGTTTACAAATACATAGGTGGCCGGTGCACCCACTGGAGGCTGTCATGTTGCATCGCCATCTTTGAATCCGGTACGTGAAAGAAAACGCAAAAAGCAAACGCTCTATTGAGTGGAGCTGCAGCTGAACCAGCTGGAGAGCACAGCGGCCACGTCCTTTTTTTCTTTCTTTCTTTCTTTTTTTTTTTAGCAGCGCCGTTGTTACAGCTGATCATACCGTATCAGAGTATGTTTGCTCTCTCATTTTCCTTCATTGCCGCACTGTGTAACTGGCACATCCTGTAAGTTCTCCTGTGTAACTTTTTGCCGTGAAATATTACTGAAGTGGAAGTCTGCATGTGTGTTAAAAAAAAAAAAAAGATTAAAAAAACTATAGTAATTGGTCAAAGATATTGTAAGCAGTTAGCGGTTAGTTTGTGAATGTGTTTGTCCTCGGCGGCCACCGTCACTTTGCCGACGGGAGGGGTGAGCGCTGCAATATAGAATCTGAACACTGGATGTCACGGTTTAGCCTAAATACTACATACTGAGGCTTTAAGTGACATTTGGGAAAATATACAATAAGTTTCAATTTTCGTCACATTAGATTTTAGAGTTCTGTGGTGTCGGTAAAAACATACTGTACATGAAATGACATTTTGATTGAAAGCATAACAGCTTGTTAGGGCAACTTGAGTGTATAGGATTTGCAAATTGCAAAAACAACTGTGTTATATATTTAACAGAGCTGTACAAAAGGTTGCTGAAACCTTAATCACTTCTTTTCCATCCGTCATACACATTAACAGTGGGAGACCTGCCGCACACCTCTCTATTACGTACATATTTCACAGCCTAGACAAGGTCAATTAATGACTATTGTTTTTTTTTATATAGCAAATGTTTTTATGGCTGTTTAAAATGCTTAAGCTGCCAACGGATAATTATCTTCAGTGTGTGTGAGATGCATGTGTGGTAACTTCCCAAAAGTCTCCTGGTCCATTGCCACTCAAATGAGCCAGTCGGTCTCTGCACAAACATGGCGAGGGTTAATAGGATGTTCACCCCTCGATGGCCCCCCACGGGAAAGTCACAAGTACTCCCCTCCACCTTCCCACAGTTCCCAGCACCGAGTGCACGGCTCCCGAGGACAACAGTTTCTTATGCTGAACAACTGATGCACTTGTTCGACTTTTCCGCTGATGAGCTGCAGACGAAGCAGGATGTCTGTTTTAATGGCCGGTATGAAAAAGATCAGCACTTACACCGAGCTTCTTCTCAGAATAGAATGGAGACATGTTGATGTGTTTTTATTTTGCGCTTTGAATCACCGAGCATTGGTTAGTCTCGATATCAGGTTCATTTCAATTGAACATTCATGAATAATTCATTTGCTGCCTCTCTCCTAACTGCAGTCTGGGTTTCCATGTACAGGTTGGGCTGAGTGAAAAGGTTTCTTCTTTTCATCAATAGTGTCTATTAAGATGTAAAACGCTATAAAGGCTTAGTTCATTTTAAACAGACTCAAGTCCTTTGGAACCCAGTTTACACATGTCATCACAACTGCATGGATTCGTCAAGTTTGGTTACAATATGCGACAGACGAGTACAACAAATACTCACACACACACACAGATATAATGAGAGTTGTCTATTATTATTTTTATTTTTTTTACAGCTTTTCAAGCACAACCTTCAAGTCAGGATATGTAATACTGCTTCTACAACACTTCCTTTACCCATACCACATACTTATGTAACTGCACATACACACAGTCAACAAAATGGAAAGTAAGGACAGAGCGTTAGTGTTGCATTAGCTTCAGAGAGCTGCTAACCCTTCACCTGGTTTCACAATAATGTTCTGTATATTCAGTTACAGAACAAAGACACAATGCATTAGTGCTGCTGTGTCCAACTGTAAACACCATATTTAATTCAGTGGATTTTAATATATAATCTTAACACACTAGTCATGAAAAATGTAATTAATTCTTCATTGCCCCAAGGATATATAGAGAAATATATGGAAATACTCATGTTTTAGAAGATCTCACCAGACAAACAAGATGAAACACCGTCCTCCTCTAACAAGCACGTTCACCACAATGTGTATATGTTTGACAGATTGTCTATCTGACCACACCACCTGTTGTGTTTCTTGAAATAAAGTAAAACAGTGGTACCACTGTGCCAAGACACACACTAATTTCTTCCAGTCACTATCTGATATATAGAACTCCATGGCGATACGATGCCATAGGTAACAGAGTTAATTAGCTTTCTTTAGCAGGCTTGCTGGCTGTTATTTATCCAAATGAGAAATCTGTGACATTTGTCCCTGTAATATACAACTAGAGTCCACACAGCCAATAATTACTGTGATTGCTGTAGAGGCCAAATGAGTGTCAGGCTCATAATTTGTAGGTACGTATATAATTTCTTTGGGTTGACTATTTTTGCTACAACTTATCTCCTCCCAACAATCTGACAATTGAATCAATATAGCTCATTATTCTGTGTTTACTCGTTACTCGCTTATGTTCTCGATCCTATAACCTTTCTTTGACTTTACGGAGGGACAGCAGCGGTGAATTTAATAACCAATGCGAGATTTCATAAGCGCAGGGATGTTGCGTTGACAAGAAAGGCAAGATTGACTTTTAAGTTCCATAAAATTGGTTTCTTTAGCTTTTAAAGATGCAGGTAGAGAAACCAAAAATAGAAGAAAAAAAACAAGAATGCGTATCTTTTCATCAAATCTGTGTTTGTGAGAGAGAGAGAGTGAAACAAGAAGCAAACAGAAGGTGTGAACGAGACAAAGAGAGATTGATCGTCTCACCCCCGACAGCAGAGCACAGTCTTGCAACAATAGTGCGAGTAAATCAAAAAAGCTCACTGCGTCCTGGCTTTCATTTGTATTGGGCTGTAAATTGTCAGCACAGTGAATCAGGTGAGTGAATCCTACTGGTTTAAGTCAAGGGGCCTGTCAACCTTCAATGGGTGGTCTTTATATTTACTAGTCTGAAGTCACTTTATAAAAAATCAATGGTTCATTTTAAATCAAATTCATTTTTTATTCATAAAGGCACATTTCCAGGCCGTCATCGACCAGTGGCTTTGTCTATATTAACTGTATTTTAAGGAGAATTTCCACATCCCAACTGTTGTTATGGCAATGTTAAGTGTGCAGGTTAGAAGATGAATTTAAAAATATGCAAAAAGTGAACAGATGCTTTAGGAAACGGTCGGCAAAGTCATTTGCAGCAAATGGACTCAACTATCCAGAAATGTCAACTTCCAAATGTCTCTGCAGAGCAATAGCAGCATGATAATGAAGGAGTGTGTGTGTGTGTGTGTGTGTGTCATTCACCGTCATGACGATGACTTAGTCACATGGTAGCCTTCTGCTTCTCGCCAACAAATAAAACAAACAGCGGAACAAGTCAACTGTCAGAACCGAGACAACATCTGCTACTTTCTGTCATCTAGACGGATCTGTGGACGTTAATGTTGCTTGAAATTAATCACATCAATAAAAGTTATTTTAATCAGACATAACTTATCACTCCATTTCTTTTCTGTGTAATGGAGGGGCGATTTTCATTTGCTGATTTCTTTAACATCTGATATTCGTTGTGTAAATGCACTACATATTAATTGGTGTAATTCATGCATGTACGACATTTTCAAAAGAACAGGTTGTGATTTGTTAACATGAGTCTCGGCGCAGGCTGACAGACGGCCTCTGACAGTTTGAGTTGACATAGATCAGGGAGCTGCAGTATGTCTCCTGTGATCCACAGTGGCCATAAGGCACATCACCTATGAATGAGATTAAATTGCTTTTTTATGAGGAGGAAGGGGAAGAAATACGTGCACAACGGCAGTCTTGCCTTCAGTGTCATTAATATCATAGATGTGCCCTTCAGTGACTTGCAGCAGCGACGCTGAAGGAACCCCCGAACATAGAAACATCATCAAATCCTGCACAACATGCAGCTGCAGCCTTCACCTGCTGAATCCTCTCTTCCCTCCATTGTTCCTTTGTCTGTTTACATGCTAAAATACTGCCATTCTGGCTGAGCGCCGACTCACAAGTGTCTGAGGCTAGGCGACAATTTACATTTAAATGAAACTCTGCTTATATCATGCTCGGGCAAAATGCATTTCCTCATAATCCTTCAAAACTGTGTTTTATGAATTAATCTGCAGTTATCATACTTGTCAGTAAAAACCCCCATTAAATAAGACATCAAAGTCTTTGATGTACTGTCTGCTGTAATAGGATTGGATTTAACCATTTCAAAAAATAATTGTTTTTTACTGCCATCGTTCTCTACAAAAAACATGACACTAAAATAGAAATGAAAGATTTGAACAAAATAAACTTCAATGAAGGTGATTTGAGACATTCTACAAACGGTGAGTTAACTACTGATCTAAATTAATGCTAATAATATGTATTTTAATTTGCTAAACTGCAAAGGTTGAATGAGAACTGTTGCAAAATTAGTTTTTTTTTACTATTACTATTCCACATTAATGTGACCCTGTGGAGGTTTTGATTGACTGGCATCAGCATAGCTTCAGCCACCGCTGTCCCCCCGTCTCTGACACCAGCACATATTGTATCCATGGAGCGTCTCCTTGCATGCATGAAGGTGTGATAATATCTGTCATCATTCATTTCTGTGCGGCCCATCACTGGCAGTGTCCAGCCTCTCAGTGTTTTATGTGCTGCTGCTAAAGGGTGACCTCTGCTAGAGAGAGGCAGAGGTGTGAGATTTACTTGAAGGTGCAGTGGACGGTCACATTCAACCAGTGATAGGGACAGTATATCAACAGTGTATCATGTTGATGTTTACTACAGAGCGGGCAGGGGGGTCGTCACATGGCTCCCACCTTTCTTAGAAAGTAAAAATCCAACTGTTCAAAGTTGAAACGCCTTTGACAATCACAGTTAGTGCATCAGCCTCAGATCCACAAGACACAGTCACACCTCATCAAGCTGAATGCTGATTGCCGCCATACGACACATAATAAGGGAATCACGCTGTAACAATCTGAGTGCCAAGAAGCCACGAGTGAGTTACGTATCACAGCTAATCAGAAACGATATGGCTTCGTCTACTGGTTAACACAAGCAGCCTCTTTTTAACATTTTTCCCTGAGATAAACCAAACAACTAGTTTCACCTTCAGCACGTTAGAAACAATCCACCAAATTCCTCTTTGCACTAATTAGTTCAGGCTGAAATCCCCCTCTCTCGTCTGCAGCTTCTCTTGCTCATTGTGCTGAACTTTTCTAAAAAGGCACAAAACCACACGGAGAAGACGAGGTGCAAATTACTGGTAGCCTTGAGGGGAAACTGGCGTAAATGAACTGCACTTGCAGCCTGATTTAGAATTGAATTAGGTACAAATATGGGAAAATTGCTTTTTCATTGTCATCTCATGGCTTTTAATTGGCAAACACACAGAACTGAAAAACCGCTTGATTCTCCAGAGGAGATCCGATGAGCTCCACGTGTTGCATATTTAGTCCCGCTCTATATTTGATGGTAATAAAAAAATATGCTTTGTTGGAAAATGTTATCTTGTCTTCTACCATCACACAGACTCAGTAAATCAAAACAAAGAATACAGAAAAGTTTAGCTTTGTGTTGTTCCACATGGTCCTCATTCCACATTTTTGCCTGCAACACCAAAACCCATTCCTGTGTAATTATAAACTGAGATAAACACAAACGCTCCTTTTTTTTTTACATGAACCATGGTGTTTTGGATTTGTAGAGGAAGGAAATTGGGAACAAAAGCATCTATTCGCAAAATCAAAGCATTTCCCATGATACCCCCACTGCCATTAAGTGTAATTCCTTCATTTCTGAAGGATTACTGAGGAGGTGGATTATAGATGAATTCACTATTGAATGCGTGGGGGGAAAAAAACACACTGTTACAACATTATCCGTGTCTATGATGACATGGTATATGAGTATGCACCATGTTTACTGAAGATAATTATATTCTTCCCGCTAGAGCATTGCATTATGATTCACATGTTACAATGCTGTTGCAGATTATCTATAGATGAATGGACAAAGCCTTTAACCTACTACACCTTATATCAATCTGGTATTGATATGGTGCATCAATCCAGCACAATGCACATAGTATAAAGTATATTTCTTATTTGTTAATGTTTATTGTGTACATTAATTACATTTTTCTTCAGAATATATTAGGTGGGAAAGCACATATCTCATGCTTTCATCTTTGAGTGCTGACAGCCTGCATTCATCTGTATGCATTGCATTCAACAGACAACATATTTTACTGTGAAGTTAATAGGGCGGTGTAGGTCAGGGATAAGATGAGTCGTGTCTTGTCATCAGCAATGTGGAAAGAGAGCAGAGTAATGTGGTTAGAGGAAAGACAATGGTCTGCTTTATATACACATTGAATATACTGTACATGTGTGCTGCAGGTCGGCCTCGACTTTTACTTTTCATGTGCAGAAAACTGGATGGAACTGAGAACATTCACTAACATTATTTGCATTCACTCCCTTGGCTGAGAAATAAAGCAAACTGCAGGAATGAAGTTTCCTCCAGTATAAACACAATGATCTGCTTCAGCTGCACAGCCACAACTCAACTGAGGCGGTCACAAATTCTAAAAACAACATTATCGCAGCTTGTGCAGTTTAAAGGATGCATGCATTTGAGTATGCATGCATGTCTGCAAGTGTAGTTTTGTATGCATGTCCAAATAGAGGTGTTTGGGCCAATGTCCTACTACTGCAAGGTGCTACTCCATCTAGCATACAGGTGCATATTGTATGTGTGAGCTAAAGCCCAGTCTCGAGGCGGCACCGTTCTGTTGCCTGCTACTGTTTGAAAATGGCAACTAAGTTAGAAGAAAAGAAAAGAAATACTCCGGTTGAAAACCACCAGTATGTCATGCATGTACAGTATGTAATATGTCTAAAGGCAGTCTGAGGCTTCTGACTCATGTATTTGTGAACTTCTGGACTGTGCTTCCTCTCTCATCCTTATCCCTTCTAACTTCTATCTGCCCGCCAGTAATGAACTGCATCCATGCCTCTACCCCACCTTTGTCATGCCAAAAGGGAAGAGATCTGTTCTTTATCTTCTGCGTTCTTGAAATAAATTACACCGCGCAAGTCAAAGACAAGCAATTCTGCTGCTGCAGAGATTGTTTGTGTTTGTCTGGACGGTATTTTTTACTTGGCAGCGAGCAGTCTTCCTGGTTTCTTGAACAGCTGGAAATCAATTTCCCCCTTCTCCAAAGTTAAACATACAAAGTGTTTGTTTCCATGATTTATGTTGTGTTTGCTCCAACAAACGCCTACACATGGACAAACAAACAGAGCTTTCCTCTGACCGAGCTTAAGCAGTTGTTAATTCTTAAGCAGTGGTGACTGAAATACAAAGTACTGCTGTCAGACTATATGCTTATCTTATCCATTCATATTAATAACAATTAGGTTTCCAGAATACAAAGATCAAGAGATCTCTTGCTATTTGCTTGGTGTTATTCCTTCAAATGACTACAGTATGACAAACCTAACAACAACTGGACAAATGAGTCCGACCTTGACAAACATTACAAAGAGGCTGCAGAACTTATAATGAAATGAAATCTTCAATTTGAACCACAACAGTCTACAGTAAGTGTAATCCATCAGCCAAATGCCACAACATTAATATACATTTTATTTTATTTTCCCTATAATAAATATGTTTGGGTAAGAAAGCTGAAATATGTGATTTAAAAAGAAGAAACCGTTTTACCCAACTCTTGTAAAACTCTGTGTGGAGTCTGAACAGACGGGCTTCATCAGGCCAAAGCTTCATGAGCGACTGCATGGGGGGTGGGGGGAGAGTTAAACGTCTCGCCGGGCAACTTTAACATTTCCATAAAAAAAATATATTTTAAAAAAAGTTATCTGTCATCCTTGTGAGTCAGACATGCTGAGCCCCATGTTGGCTAGAGGGAAAATAAAACTGACACAGGTGTCAGCTTCACTCATCTTCTTCAGAATTCAATTTTACACAGCCAATGAAATTCCTCACTCACTGCTATTTTTAGATAGCACATATACTGTATTTACTCATTTCCTCATGCAAATGAGTCCATTAAGACAGTTATGACAAGGCAGGGTGGAGGGGGGGTGGGGGGTCCATTATGCTCATGTTACAATGGCAGAAATGCACTGTGTTGTTATTCAGGTCAAAGTTTTTGGTGGTGCTATTATGTCTGCTGAGCCACAACACACTGAAAAAGCAAGGAACTGCTGCACTTTCATCACTCGCTCATTTGCCAAGTTATAACATTCACCATCATGCTGGTTATTTCCATATAAATAAAGCACATCCATTTAAATTGGGAAGTGAATTTAATCTACAGCCAGGTTTATCTCCTGTATCCCCCCCATTACTTGTGAAAAAGTAGAAAAATACAGCTATTGTAACCACTGCCAGCTCATTATTTTGGTTATATTTAATTCATGTTCTTCCATGTGGATGCTGCTACGCCAGGATGTTGAAACAATAACAGCATGAATCACAACTATTCAGGCACAAAGTTGAAGATCATGGCAGATCCATGCGGTGTAAGTGAGGTAGACTTAGGGTCTTGTTTGTGTAAGCGGCAGCCAATCACATTTTGATATTTGCATTATGGGCTGCTGGAATCCCATCAAAAATACAGGTCATGACCAGAACAACCTCATCACCAGAATAAAGACGTTCTGGGAGTTCTTTTCTGGTGTGGGTCTCCTTCTGCGGAGTAGTTTGGCATCTTTAAAAAAGAAAAGGTCAAGATTAATCACAGCCGGCATAATGATTTTGAGTGGTCGTTTTGGCTTTCCATCTTCATGATGACGGGCAGGGAATTATGCATCAGATACTGCTGCTCCATCTCCCAGAGATGCTCAATGCACATTAATTGTGGATTAAGTCGGATTACCCAGAAGGCTGTGGCACATTTCGAACATCGTATGCCATCCAAAACGACTTGTGCCTTATTTGCTGTGACCCAACCCAAGAACATGCAACACGGGGGAGACCGTGATCGTGCAGTCGAAAACAGACAGAACACAAAAAAAAATAAAAAATCAAACAACTACACTGCTTGGAAATGTTAACACAATGTATAAAAATCTCCAACAGCTCCAGGCTCAGGCGGTCTGTGTTGCGCGCCTGCTGAATCTGATGATTATTTATGAAAGGCTCATATGTAAATCAACTCTCTTTTAGCTGCTTTGTCTCATACACAACAGGTGTATCACCTCTGGCAGCTGAGTTTAACGTAAGCTTGGGAAAGAGACAGTTTATCAGACAGGCAAAGCTCGGTATCACCGACCTCTTTGTGCTGTCAGGTATATCTGTGTGAGTTTGTTTTTGATTCTCTGTTGCAGTTTTTGTTGACTAAAAGAAAAAAACTGAATCCACGCAACATCTGTTGCATACTGATGGATTATCAGTGGTGGGCAGCTGTGGCGTTCTCAGCACTTCTTGAGAGTTTTTGATTTAGAACAGAAAAGAGGGGAAAGTCTCAAATCAGCTTTTTGCTGATGTCTCTACAGTCTAACACGACTAAATTAGTTTTTTATCGCTGCTATCATCAAGTGACCACGATTCATCTGTCAACACCTGTTAGTTCATCTAGAGGTGAATTAGATTATGTTAGACAAGCACAGGTACTGTCATGATAAAGTCATTCTAGGCTAAAATAACAATTATTTCCTTATTTCTAAATCTAAATTCAACTGAAAGGTACTGTACTGTAGAGTTTGAAAAGATCTCCCACTGCAGAAGGCAGAATGCAAAACAAGTGAAGTCCACCCAACCCTGCTTCAAAACACAGACTACAAATGAGCTTATAAATACTGCATGTTCTCTCTCGTCGACACAAGAGAGGAGGCATGAAGATGACCACAGAGACAGCAGGAGTTTTCATAACACTGTGATGTTCCATTTAAATACTTTGTAGATTATAAATACTTATAGAAGGTGCACACTGGGAACCAATAGGCCATATGCATGTGTCATTTTATAATGCATCATGTAAGATATTAACATTCACTATGTTCAGTGAACCACAGTGATGTTTGTGCAGCCTGATGCTGCTCTTGGTAACAAGTTAAGTTAATGTAAGTTCATCGCCTTATTCCCATGAGCTCACATATTTATCCCAGTACAGTATAAGTTCCCACTGATAACCTGCATCCAGAGAAAGAATGAAACTCATTTTGGTTTTCTAATCTTAAATCCAATAAAAAAAACTCAGAGGCCCAACGGCCCTGGGCTCACAGTGTTTCTCTAAGAAAGGCAGTGAGACAATAATACCAAATGCAAGAGGAGGGTCAGATAATGGAGTTGAAAAGAAGAGTCAAACAAAGCTCAACATAAATCAACACACTGGATCAGCACATCAGTACAAAAGAGTTATTCTTCTGGGTTTACTGAGGACGGAAGGAACAAAGCGGATCTGCAGAGGTTTTTTCTGACCCATGGGCATTGTAAAGGCCTGCGAGAGGAACTGATGCGCTTTGCTGAACTTTTTAACTCAAACTGGGCCTTAAATCTCAGTCGGTGAAATATTTAATAAATAAAAGAACACACGATAGCACTGTGATTAATACTTAATGTGCCGCACAAGTCCCCATCTCAGCATGCTACTGGCACAGGACAAGGATCCAGTGGCCCAGCAGCTGCCTCCACTCACTCAAACACAAAGACAAGCGAGCTGGCTGTATGGATAGCTCCAGCTAACAATCAGAATATTTATGGCATTGCTGTAGATGAAGTTTTGATCTGGAACTTTAAAATGTACAATATCCTCCAAAGTTTTTCTCAGCCAAATAATACAGAAGCAAAACATTTTCTGGAGCATGTGATTATGCATCGCACCCTTGCCTTCCACTGGTGTGAGTTGATTTTATGTAAGATACTGTAGCGAAAAGTGAATTTTGAAAGGTTGATATAAGAAATGAGAGCCCATTTGTTTCGATTGTCAAGTTGAGTGTGTATTATAAAAAATCTTCTTTTATATTAGTAATTACAGGGCTCTATTATATGTTGCTCATTAATTAATATGCATATCCTGCTCTTTAAAGTCGGTTTTGTTTGTGATTTATTACAATTACCCACCACTGTCAGGGCAGCAATTACAATTAAAAAAACCACGAGGCATTTTGTCGACGTGAGGCTTCACCTTAATACTGAAATAATAAACACAATCATTCGTTAAACTTTGCTATTTTCCCCCCTCGGTGCCATCACGTTGTTATTACTCATCTTCAACCTTAACACACGCGCTGTCGCTCGCCACCATAAAACAATCACAACCCTTCAGAGGTTTGGTGTTAATGGCTGAAACAACACGAGAGGCAAGGGCCAGTCCACACCAGCAGCCTTGTTGCAATTCTGCCAACACACTCCTCTGCCTGTCTCTCTAATGAACCTGCCGCATATTAATCCCTATCACTAATGAGGCCATTCAGAATGATAAGCTTCCCCAGCATTCGCTAATGAACACATGCTAAAGCTGCCTGGGCCTCTGCTAAGCACTCGCGCAGGCCGGACTTAAATCACATACACGGGCACCTGTCTGTCGGAGCAGAGGCTTTCACTGACAGTAGTGACAGATCACACCTCAACCATCTGATATGCCAGCCACATCACAATCCCTTATTGTTTACCTGCGCAGCTGCAAAATAATGCTGCGTACCGACTGAGCAAAGAGATCAGGAGTTCATCTTCCAGCAGGGTCGCACAGAACTTAAAGGATCAGCTCACCCAAATGAAAGAAAAACATATTTCTGACTGTCTAGAGAAGTTAAGAGTATAAGAGAGGCAGCTCATCCTGCTGGGAAACTTTCCCCGAGATACCATTAATCCACCGAGAAGAGTCTCCTCAGACAATCTCAGAAATGTCAGACAATTATCTCAGAACTTCTGCCAACACCATCATCTTCCCTGAGTGAGTGCTGAAAGACAACCATTAATCATGCTGTAGTGACTGCAAGTGTAATTTTGTATTGCAAGAGGAGATTTTAACAAAAAAAAAACAACTTGCTGATACACTGAGGAAAAACATTTTTGCAGCCTGGCAGACACGTTCATTAACAACGTGTTTCTCATACATTGAATGGAACGGACTGTATCTGTGGGGCATTAACAGCACTAAGGGTGAATAAATTGATATATCCCCTCTCATTTACTGTAGAAAGGAACATGTTCAGGTCAGTGATGTGTGAGCATGGTGGTGTCTAGTTTCCTTGACTTTGATGTACTTCTATTTCAACCTGCTACTACATGAAGTAAAGGTCACATTGCCCTTTAAAAATACTGTAAACCTTTACATTTCTTTAATGAGTCCCATCTTTGTGTGAAAACGATCGGAATTGAGAGGATACGACCTCGGTGTCTTTGACGGCACATGTGGCTGTGTCACCTCATTTATGATAACTGTTTCCACTTCTGTGCCTCACATCCTCTGCTGTTAACACTTCACTGTAGTGTTGTTTGTCCGAGAGACAAAGCCCACTGGGCGTCGCGATAAAGGTGTGTGAATGTGGCCCATCTGTTTCCAGCCCCGCCCCTCCATCTCCTTCAATCTTTCCGCTGCTGCTGGCGAAGCTATCGTGTCTGAGTCTTCCTCTGCCAGGAAACAGCCTCACCGTCGCCCCAGACTCCTGCAGCTCACATGGCCTGGGCCGGGGTGGAAGGATTTTACAGGTGCAGTGATGTGCGTGTGATATACACACCTTGGCGTCAAGCGATCACTGACCTGCTGTTTTATGGTAAGTCAAAGAAGTCAAATGCAGAGGATGCATCGGCAAAAGTACTTTCAGTGCATGTATCCGCCCTGAGGAGAGGCACATCCCCAACTGCAACAGGACAGATACATCTGATCACATCCCCTCCGCAGTCTCCACCTCTATGAATGGCCATCTGTGTTGGCGAAGGCAGTTTTATTAGCATGCCTAATGGGAGCCCATGAAAATCTTGCATGGTCCGCTGCATCTTGGCCAAAAAAACTGAACCGAGAGAGCACTCGGGGCACATTCTCCGAGAGGTGTAGCTCCCAGGAAGCTTGTGGCAGCTCTGGCAGATTGCAAAGAGCTGGAGGAGGGACAGAAAGGGGAGGAGAGAAGGTGCCAGAGAAGGCATGCATCAATGTCAGCCTGCAGAAGCCGGCGGTCCACAGCTGGAATGACGGGATGAAAGCGACTCCAGCGACAATGAAAAATCCACTTCTTGGGCTACCAACACGATGCATTCTATATGCATTTATTCAGCTAAAAGGTGAATCTCTTTCCAGTTGCTCCCACAGCAGCTCATCTGCATCCACATGTAAAGGTTGGCTTTATTAAGTCAGGCCTCCTGCACCGCCGCCTCAACGCGGCCGATTGGCACATGAGCGTTATGACATTTCCGCTAACTAGAGTGGCTGTGGGCCTGTAAAGGGGGTCGGGTCATGTTGCAGCAAAATGAAACAGTCAATCTCCGATATTGCGCCCTCTGCCACATGCGATGACTTTCTCAAAAGGCTCAAATAATTCTGCGGGTCATTATTAGAGAAACAGACAGTGATCTCTGCGCCACAGACACCAAATGTCAGTAGATATTGTGCTCGTGGGGAGTTATTTCTGGCTATGGACAACGCTCAGCATTTAAGCAGCTTTGCAAGATAGCAGAGTGATTTATGTGATACCTTGACATTTCCAAGGCATGGCCCTTTGGATAAAATGAGGAATTTTAACAAGGTTAGTACTTTTGTGAAAGCTAAAGGATAAGAGAAGTTTCTTGAGTGAGTCCAAAAAACAAATAAACAAGTAAAATTCCAAATGTCAGGGGGAAAGTGCAGCAGATAAGGGATTAAAGTTAATTTTTCATTTGGCTGATAATACTATCTTAGTATGATTTTTTTTTTGTGCAGCAATGAGGAGCATTTACAAGCCTCAACTAGGCTTGGTGCGCTGCTGCTACGTGCGCCGCATGTCAAACACATTCCCTGCCACTTTCAGCTCACTGTGTCCATTACCTCCAGCTTTTTTCCCAGACGCATTCAACTTCCCCTCTCGCTCGCGTAAAGATCTTTGCAAAAACATAAAGCCGGATGCACTTGCCAAATAGTCGTAGAAGGCATTATGGTCCTCTTCAGCGGCAATGATTCTGCCTTTCTGAAAACACACCTACGTCCTCGTATCACTATTTCAAAGTCAATCGTTGGTTTAACACATTTTTGTGTTAATGCATCACAGAGGGGGAAAGGTGTCTGCGCCGAAGGAGGCCATTGGGAAGACTGATGGATAGCATTACGCCAAACGGGCCATTATGAGGGAGCTGTGGATCATAAACAAATGACATAACGATCACGAGGTGGTGTGGGAGTGGAGGGGGAGATGGGTATTCTATCTGGCTACACTAAACGCAGCATTTAACTGGTTCCACTTATGATAAATCAAGGAGCCACTGAAGGGAGGCCAAGCCAGTCCACTCCTCGTGCTCTTAAACACCAAACACAGTCTGTCAGGCCTGTCTTTGTCTCTCCATCTTCTTCCCATCCCCCCTCTTTCTTTTTTTTTGTTTCATTTAAACACACAAACACAACGGCGTTCCTTCACCTTCCTCTCCGTCTTTGTAGCAGCAGTTAAGAGGCAGCGGAGCGGCTCGGTCATTCGGGGGGCTTCGTGATCTATGTTGATGACACCGACTTGCAAGCACCTACAGTCCCACAAACTCCATTTGGAGTGACCTTAGTCATAACCCAGTCACACACCGCTGGCTCCCATGGATACCGTCATCTATCATGAGGGATCTTCAAATTGGCCTCTGACAGCGACTTCCACATCACAAATTAGTAAATCAACAACTACATACGTACGGAAATATACAAATAGCTGTTATTATCAGCAGGGAGAGGGGACAATATTAATCACTGTAATGAGTCATGCCAAGGTGGTGGAGTTGCTAAAAGGGCGGGGCTCATGTTCATGCTTACATCTCGCTGTGTCAAAGTCAAAAACAACCACACTGACACTCCACTATTTTGGTGGTAATTACACACAAAAACACTCACAGTACTGTCTGCACTGTTTTCACGATGTGCAGATAAGTGCATAAATGGAATAGTAGAGGCGGAAATTAAACAAATTGAGAGTCATGTTGCACTATATTTGAACACACCTTATTTACCCTTTCAGTGATAAATGTGCTACAGCTCTTTGAGCATCACTGCTGCTTCAAAGTTAGACAGGACTGTAATTATAGAGGAATTATGAGTTTGTTTCTACTTGTAAAGTTTTAAGGATTTTTTGTCAAAAATAAAGCTCCTTGGTTGAAAATTGAAGCACACAAACACCATGGTTAACTGTATTAAAAAAGAGTCTCTCCTCTAACTCATTTACTGCCAGAGTTTTTTTCCTACTACTTTTCAAACAGCTACAGACAATGACAAAAATGACACAGAGTATCTCAAAGGAAAGGGTCCGTTCACGGTCGGTTCAGTCCGTTCATGTTCAGTGTTCAGCCGCGGTTGGCCGCTACAGTCTGCTACCATGGCTGCGGGATAGGTTAGTTCAGTTTGTTGTAGTCACGTGTAGCACTCTAGTCACGTGATACGTGATCACATGGCTTCCTCTCATCACAGGGACACCAACATTTGTGAAAACTGGTCGAAACTCGTTTTTGGCACGCTGGGCTTTTAAAAAAAACTTGTCGAAACTCATTTTTGGCACACTGGGCTTTTAAAAAAAACTTGTCAAAACCCGTTTTTGGCACTGAATGAGTTAATGTTAAGCTCACTGGAAAGCCCGGTGGTCAAGTACCTGCATGCCAATCAAAGCTACACACAGATTTAAATAAAACATTTTTAAAAAGGCACACCGTCACACAACTCTTCCTCTCCACTTTGAAAATGACTGAGCAAAAATGAGTTCAATTAATACTCAGTGTGATCTAATCAGAGAAACTATCATGCAGCGCCGTGATTAACATACTGCAGCTCAACATACAATAAGTTGATTGAAATTCAGTTCATTTTGATGTTGCCCAGAGGTCTCCCTGTGGATCCTTCTCCAACTTCTAATCCTGAAAAGCAGCACGGGAAGTCTGAATTTATTAATTCCCTTTCTTTCTGTCGTTTTGCCGCCACAGCCAATCAGTGTCTTGTAACCTTAGCCCCTTTAGAAATATGTATTCAGCTGCCAGTAGCCTATATCGTGTGCCAGTGTTCAATATTTTTCCTCCAGCTTCTCACCCAAAGTTTCACTGGTTCTTTCAAATTTTTGTCGTTCTTGGCAGGATGCTGAAGTCCACTGACACCCGAACTAATTAAAATGTCCCAGCTTTTGAGCAGCAGGAAAAACCGAAATACATTTTTTAAAAGCAGAACTAATTTACTAGAACACTGTTATGCCGCTAAAATTGCCTAATAAATGCATAACCAGAACACATTTCTTTAAATCTGCAGGGAGCTGTCGTCACATGAGCGGCGGGTCATTCATCTGTCAAATCAGTCCATTTAGAGGCGGTTTGATTCAGCCGAGGTGGATAGGAATCAATATGAGTGTTCTCAGTCACAAAAACGCAGCCTCCACATGCCAACACTTTACATTTGCCTCGCAGGAACATTTGGAAACAGCAGTGAAAGGGCCAGGTAAAGTAAGGTGACCTTTTCATTTATATCTGTGTATCTTATCTGAAAGCCAGTGACTTTTTTATGGTTTGTACCGTATAATGTCACAAGAAAGACATACAGTAGATATCAAGCAAAGGAAATTTCAACATGTTACTCACTGTGCACCACGTGAGGTCGCGAACCGAAGCACAGGACATGAGCTGCCACCGTCTCGGCTTTGTGAGGACTTTTTCAGGTCTGAAAGAAACGCACAACTGAATTCACTCGACTTATTAAATCCTCAAAGACACAACACACCCTGGCCACTGTCGGTTTGAGCTACTCCCCTCTGGCAGGAGATACAGGACAATTAAAGCCACCACAAACAGATTTAAGAACAGTTTTTACTCCAAAGCAGTGACTGCACTTAACACTGAGCAATGATGAGTGGTCAATGTGTGTTTTATGCTTTTTTTTTTAAATGTTTTTATGAAATTTTGCACTGCAGGAGATGCACTTTTAATTTTGTTGTTGTGGAAATGACAATGACAATAAACGTATCTATCTATCTATCTATCTATCTTATCTCGACGTCAGCTTCGAGACTGCAAATCAGGATGTTACTTACCGAGAGGACTCCAAAGGAAACATGAACGGTTGCTTTTTCTTGTTAATAAAAGGGGAAAAAACAGTTTTGCCTCTGTCTCTTGCAGTTCCGAAAACTTTTAGGGAGGTAAAAAAGCTTCCTACACAGGAGCCACATCCCTCTAAAAACTCAATTCCTGCTGTGTTACCCCCACCAGCAGGCCCCGTTACCTAGCAACCTTACAGCAGCCGCAGCTGCAGCTCGTTGTCTCTGATTACTCGTTGGGAGTTCACCTGCTGACCACACCACCGTCTTCACAAAATGCTAGAAAATACATGATGGTATGGAAACAGAAAATATAATAGGAATTATTTAAATTTACATTTTCTCCACTGTCACTCTCTCTGTGTAATAATTAAAGTGATTCCTGATGTATTATGGGATAAGTTGGGCCCTTAAGTTGAGACAGAGCTCCTCTCTTCCTGTCTTTCTTATTCCTTGTTAATTACCCACCCACCTGTGTTCAGTTATTTTGTTCCCACTTGTATTTTAGTTGTTTTTTTTCCCTTTTTCAAGTGTCATTAAGTATTTGTCCCTGTTCATTATTACTTCCCATAGCCAAAATCTGAATACAGTGTGAGAGTGTATAAAATAAACCAAAGTAATGTGAACTTTACAATGGTTTTTAATGGAGGACAAGGGCCCAGCACTCACAATGCTGCGTTACCAAGGAGTCTCTTTATAGCCAAGTACGCACATGGGGAACAATTATAGCAGCTCTGCCATTATAGCAGTGTTTTATGATGGACTTTAATAATATGTGTGCTTCACTTCCTCCGCTGACTGGTATTAAGTTGCAAAGAGGAAAAAGAAATCATCTCATAAGCAGCAGCCAATCTCCAAATAATGTCAATTTGAAGCAAACTGCGACTAAAATTGTGTTTAACCACCAGTTCTATTCAGGTCCACTGTGGAAAACACAAAACAAAAAATAGAACAAATGCTCTTAGTTCACATGCATCCCATGAACAAAAAGTGCCAGTGAGCCTATGCTGTGATGTGATTTGATTTCAATTTCTGCCACGTCATATTGCCAATTACAACGAGGGTGTGATTATACTGATCGTTTTCAAAATGACCACCGCTGAATGTGCCGTCTGGTTACCAATCAGAGTATAATGTTTACCTCTCAACCAGTCATCACACAAACAGAGAGCCTCTCTTTCTGTTGGCTCGCTGCCTTTTATTGGACACATAAAACCTTGTTGCGGGTAAAGACTCATCTGCATACTCTGTTATTTTGACATGTCCTTCTCCTAAAGAGAAAACAAACAGCCCATCGATACCTTACTCCCTAAGTTTTAAAAGTTTATTTCATCCGTTTCAGTTTAAATGTAAAAAAATAAAAAATAAAAATGCCATATTAATTTTTAAACTTAAACTAGAAGTCAGGGCAAATATGTGACAAGTGACTCTGAAAGACAAGAGGCCGAATAAAATCCAAAGTGTCAGGGATGTCTTTAATGGCTATGGGAGATAAAATTGTCTGTCTTTATGCTAAAAACTAAAAAAAAAGAACCAGTGGAGGGGGAAAAAAATCGATTATCTCTGGAAGTAGAGCAGAGTGGTAGAAATCCAATAAAATGTTGTGATAGTTTAACACAAATTTGTTTCCCACAAGTTCTCCCACCTCCACTTCCCTCTGCTCTCCCCCTGTTACAGTAAAATAAATAAATAAAAGAGCAGTAGGTAATGACTTTAGCTGAAAAAAAAACAATAAGTGGAAAATTAAAAGTGGAAAACAATCACATTTTCTAATCTGTGGTGAGAAAATAACACTACCAGTGTTTTTTTTAAAGGCTCTTGTCAACAGCAAAGTCTTGCAGCACTCCAATGTACTTCTCCAGTCCCCTGTTGTGTGCACCAGATGTGAAACTGAAACTAAATAATGTCGCTTGGTTAAATGAAGTGCCGTAATACACAGTGACTCAATATGCACATCATGTTGAGGATGTGGTGGAAACAGAATCTAACTATGCATCTCTTATTTAAAGTGACGAAAATGTACTGTATGTAACGGACTGAAAGGGAGGACATTATCAACTTGCACTGTGGGAAATTAACCCGGAAACTACGGAAGCCCTAAAGGGTCATACAAACATAAATTTTATTTCCCCCGTTTTCTCGTGATAACGATAAATTTTTTCTCTGTTTTCCAGAGATAATGAGATAATTAATTTAAGAGATGCATGGTACTGTACAGTAGGTAACATTAAAGAGATAGTTCAACATTTTGCCAAATTGGCCCATTGCCATTATCCCTATAGTTTTAGAAGTCGGTTTGTTACCTTTAATTGTCAGTGCAAGCTATTTTTAGAATGGCGGAGCAGAGCCGCGAGCTGCTCAGAGCTACGCTACGGAGGCTAATGGGATTTCTTGGTTTCCCTCATCAAACTCATCAAATACACAATCCAACAACTCCAAAACGCTCTGGTGGACAAGTTGTGACCTGCACATTCACCACGCTATGAGATAATAACACAACGTTACGAGACAGAGTTGTTTTTGAGGCAAATGCAGAGACTGCTTGCTGAAAAACTGGCTCCAACCAAGGGGGCAGTTGTCGGTCTGAGAAGTGAAGCTCACTTCCGCGTTCAAAAAACTGCAATCCCCTCTGCTTCCTCTGGGGGCTGGCTCCAGAAGGGAGCAACTCCAATTGAGCCCCATGTTAAAATAGCCGATTTTACAGCTTAAAAAAACATATTTACAGCCTGGTACATTTTATTTTTTTGGTCTCAACCGATAGTTTCTACCCCCACACACACTCTGAGGGGGGTGAATTTTTTTTAAACTCTACCGTTTTACTATTATTAGGTTTAAAGTTCTGGCCAATTAGGGCGCAGAACCGTTGAGTGACAGGTCAGGAGACCACTGCTTCGAGGCCAGTGGGCGGGCTCTCGGCCGGCCAACGGCCGCACCGCTCCAAATATGGCAAGTCAAATCCAACATGGCGCGGTTCAAACCCCCGTAGTAGCGGCACAAAACAGACTCCCCCAAACCAATGGGTGACGTCACGGACGCTACGTCCATTCTTTTTACAGTCTATGGCTCCAACGGGAACGCGCATCAGTGGTTTTGCATGAATTTGCCTCGAAAACAACTCAGTCTTGTAACGTTCCATTAGAGACAACAAAACTTTACAAAAAGTCAAACAGTTTAAGTTACATCCTCATAATGATTCATAAAGGCTGACCCCCTGCTGGTAGAACACAATAACTACTGTGTTACCAACTGTGTCTGTTAGTGGGGCGGTGCGTGGCGCAGTGGGTAGAGCGGCCGCCCCATGTAGAGGCTACAGTCCTCGCCGCAGGCGTCCCCGGTTCGAATCCCGCGTCGGGCAGACCTTTCCTGCGTGTCATTCCCCCTCTCTCTGCCTCCCCATTTCCTGTCTATCTCTACTGTCATCACTATCAAAATAAAAGGCAAAAAGCCGAAAAATATATATATAAAAAAAAAAACTGTGTCTGTTAGTGCACATCCAAAAGGAGAACAGCATGGTGGATGCTGTGTTTGCAGGTCTTGGTCTGTCATTGCAAAAAAAAAAATGCAATAGAATCCAGAGATGTACAGTAGTTTCATAGATATTTCAAATATATAATAGAAAATCTTGACTGGACATGCTCCGATCACGACTTGTCAAAGAAGTTCTCCACGTGTGCTCCAGATTCTTGGGGGTGTTTGTGTGTGTCAGTCAGAACTTATAACAACCATCCTTCCTCATTACAAACACTGCAAGACCAGTAGAAGCCACATCTCTGCTCCATCACTGCTCAGGGCCGTTGCTAGGAATTCTGGGCCCCCTTAAAGAATACTAAAGTGGGCCCCTCTCCCTAACTTTTCCTTTTTTTTTCTTAGACTATGTATGTATTATCGTTTTTTATTTAGCCTTCTTTGTTTTGATGCTAATGCAGCATTACACTGCAAAAACTCAAGTATCTTAGCAAAAATATTTGTCTTGTTTCTAGTCAAAATCTAATTTCTAGTCAAAACAAATCTCATTATACTTAAAATAAGACGCATCATATTAAAAGTAGCTTGTTTTTAGACACTTTTTACTTCTTTCAAGCATATTTTCACTTGGAATAAGTAGAAAAAATCTGAGCTTTTAGCTAATGAGTCTTATTTTAAGTGGAAAGAGATTAGTTTTGACTAGAAATGAGACATTTGGACAAGAAATAAGACAAATATTCTTGGAAAGATGTTGAGTTTTTACAGTGTACTACTGTATGAGTATCAGTCAGGGTCTTAGGCAGAATAAATCAGTCATACAAAGATTAGACTACTGGGGTTTTTTATGGGCCCCACTGGGCGCTGGGCCCCTAGAATTATCATCACCTTTCTCCCCTATACAACGGCCCTGTCACTGCTCCTCACCACAGAAGAGGTACAAGTCAAAAGAGCGACTCTGAGAGAAGAAGCTGCTGGATTTATTTCAGTTATTTTGCTGCATATATTACACACCGACTCTTAATGGGCTTCTAAATGCAAATAAACCAGCACACAACGACAGACAACACCCAGAGTGAGTGTTTTCTGTGTTTAGAGAATTCAAGCAGAGAAGAACGGGAAAAAACAAACTGCCCACACTGCCATGGCAACCACAGCCACAGTGCCAACCCCCCTATACCCCACCTCCGCCACTATCCCTCCATCCCTCCTGTTTCTCCTCAAATGATCTATTGCACAGTAATTGGTATATTCTATTGATAGCCATCATTCTTGTTTCCATTTTCATCAGCAGACCTAAACAGGCTGTCGTCCAGCAAAACGCCGTGATTAATCTGACGGGCGTGTGCGGTGATCAAACAGGTGTGGCGACCTTGGTTTGTACCTGTGAGCTCGCTGACCTCCACTTTAAAAAAAAAAAGAAGAAAAAAAAAGAAAGAAATGACATGTGTTTGAGAGGACTGATCAATAAACAGCAGGGCCATGTGGAGAAAAAAGCAATAGGAACATCACAAAGAAAAGAAAAGCCGCTGCATACAAATAAATCACAAAGGACCAATCAAACGCCACGTGCACGACCAATTCAAATAACGCTCACATGATTTGTTGTCTATTTTCTGTTGTGCGATTTATATTCAAATTCTCAGTAGATTACACAGTTTAGAAGGGGAAGAAACATGGCTGTACTGTGCTGCGTGCTCATCCCTGTGGAGAGATATAATGAGCAGTTTATAATAATAAGCAGTTTTTCTGAAGATAAAAAATCAGAATATTCTTCCTCTTTCCCTGACAGACAGACCCTGTTTATTTTTGCAGCCAACCAAAGATGTTAGGAACCAAAGAATGAATGCTGTAAAATGAAATCTAATAATCCCAAACTTTTAAAGTAGGGCTTTTAGAGAAAAAAACATATCGGCTTTATCAGACTCAGAGTTTTCACATCCAAGTTCCATCAGTTTGCGGGCTGCTCAATGATTTTGTGAAATAGAATTTGTCAGGGATTTGTGTATTTTGAATTCATTTTTCTCTTTTTATCCGTGGCTTTTTCAATTAACAATGAACTTCTGCACATTTCACTCAAAACTAGTTTTAAAAAAAAGAAAAGAAATATTAAAACTCCTTTATCCACAAGTGAAGTTGGATGAAGGTTATGTTTTTTTTTTATCTTTGTTTTATTTACTGAGGAAAAATTATGACAGGAAAATAAACATTATGGCAATGAGGGCACAAAACCACTTTCACACCTTTCAGTGCGACTCTGGAGAGAAAATTTAATGAAATACCTGTGCAGAATGCAGCCTCACACAACAACCACTGAATACAGTGTGGCATTTACCAAAGATAAAAAGACGAGACTTTGACTTCAAGTTCAGCTTAAGGGAAAAACTGGTTTAAAAGTAACAAGCACAGGAAACGGACCAGTATCTCTGTTACTCTGTATGCTCACCAGCCAACATAAAGCCACTCTTCCTCATTCTAAAGAAATGATTGTGACATTTTCAATGATGATTTGTGTTTTGTTTTTCCCAATTAATAGTTCTACAAAATAGATTTTTGCATGTCGGGTCATTTAATTGTTATTGCAGGTTTCTGCAAAATTTCTTCACTATTTCCAAAAATTGTCTGGTGTTATCCTGAAATATTTTTCCAAGAAAGGGCAATGCAATTTGGTACTAGTTGAAAGGAAAGTGGAGACAGTGATTAAATTCTGTATAGTGTGTGCCCTTAAAAAGAAAAGAAAAGGAAAAAAAAAAGCTTAAAAAGATATATATATAAAGAAGGTAGTAATTATTATCATCAGTAAGAGTACTGCTGGCCAGATGAGAAGATGAGCTCCAGCTTCTATCCATTATGTCTAAAAAAAAAATCATTTTTTAAAAGCAGAAGACCTCATTGGGCTTCAAGTGCTGTGTCTGTGTCAGATATTTTATCTCATCATGTTTTTCCGTGTGCATCATTTACACCTGATGCAGGCTGAGAACATGGCCCACTTCCCTTTCAATTGCATAAAGCAGATCTCTGCATTATGCATATAGTCCATGTGGATCTTTTGAGTTTTTATCTTCTTATGTTTATTATTACTACTTATATATGTGTATATATGTAGCTCATTCCACTTTGATTTTATTTTATTTATCTGTTCATCTTTTATTATTATTATTACATTATTTTTATTTTATTTAGTTATTTTCTTCTCCTATCCCTGGTTTACCTGCTTTTGCTTTTTTACACCCACATGTTGAATATCTACTTCATAATATTTTTATGTAATCTTTTATTATAATATGAGATGCACACAGTGCTTGTCATTATCATTTGATTTGTCATTGCTTTAAAAGGAAACAATAAAAAAAACTATGAATAAAGAACTGCATACAGTACAGCAGAGCATCACTAATGGGAGTTTTTTATGTCATTGTGTTTTTGCTTTATATGAGCTGATAACTTCACCCGCAGTTACATCTGTTCCGTCCATTCACTGTGCATTTTCATTCATGAATAATAACATGAATGTTTAAGTGAAAACACTTCACACTGTTTGTAACTAATGTTCCAGATTAGTGCGAGAAAACCATCAGGTGGCATATTGTAAAATCAGGATAAAAAGCTCCTAATAATCCACTTGAGAAGAAAGACACGCTTGCATTTTGCAGTTGTGAATCTGTTCTTCCAATCAATGCAAAGTAATGAGCCATATTACCATAAAACAAGAGCTATTTGCAAAATTGTGGATCTGCCACATTTTTGGGGAGGAAATAAAAAACAAACAGCTTGATGTTATGTAAATTGAGGCACGGCATGAATACGTACTTGATCAAAGCAAAACATGTGAGATATTATGTGATGGAAAGCTGGATCTGAGCGCAAAGCAGTTTCTGAGGTTGCATCTTAGAAGTGAAGCTGCGTCTCTGTGAGTTACTTCTCAAGTGAAGACTAATTTTACACCGTAACTTAACTATGTGCTGATCCACAAACAACTCTGTGTGTGTGTGTGTGTGTGTGTGTGCCTCTGGTGTGACAGTTGTGCACTTTGTGTGCCCACCACCAACCCCGACCAGTGCCATCTCTATTGCTGTTAATTAATGTTGTGCTTCATTCATTGGTTCGGAAAAGCTGAATGCAATACAGCCAGACATTAAACTCCCATTAGAACATGAGAGGTAAAGCTCTTTCATTGTGTGTGTGTGTGTGTGTGTGTGTGTGTGTGTGTGTGTGTGTGTGTGTGTGTGTGTGTGTGTGTGTGTGTGTGTATGCAACTGAGGAGACAAGGCTGATGAACAGTAATTGCGTTTGAGGATATATATAGCGGTTGTTTGTCTTATATGACAGTGATCTGTTTGTTTTTCCTGCAAGACACAAGGTTGTGCAGGTTTTCAAAATAAAATCCCACCCGAGACAATAAAAAGCACTGATCTAAAGGACCACACATCTGTCTTTCTATCTCAGAAACACAATCCCCGTCATTCACCTATTCACTATTCACATACACCAATACTGGTACAGCTGCCATGGCAGATGATGGCCAACTCAGAGGTTCAGTGTCTTGCTCGAGGATACTATTGTTAGTATTGTTGTTGCACGCTGAAGGAGCCACGTCTGGAACCATGAGCAATACAGTCGATGGGCAACTCGCTCCTTACTGCAACGCACAGCTGCTGAAACAATAAAAGCCTGGTGTTTTATTTCTATTGTGGTCTTCCAACATAGAAACAGGCGAGCATACAGTACATGCATGTTTTTGTGCGCACGTGATGTTGTCCCTTGATGGAGAAGGGTTGGTTTGTTTCACAGGTGGATCCAGATCCACTGATTCAGGATGCAGGTTTATAATAACGCGCTGTTACTTCATTTCCATTATGGAATCAATAAATGATCACAGAAAAGAAAAATCAATAGAGCAATGGGTAACACTTTATAATAAATACATTCTATTAAGCATTAATAAATACTGAATTCTTCATTTAGAACTCATAAATACTCATTAGTATGTAGTTTATATACAGTTAGTGCTTATCAACTGTTTATAAACTACATACTAATGAGTATTCATGTGTTATACATGACAAATTCAATATTTCATGCTTAACAGTGTGTGTAGTGTACTTATTATAAAGTGTTACCAAGCAATGCATAAATAGACTTTAACGGACTATCTGAAAGAACTTCTGACTTAATACTGGTGTAAAAAGGCGTATGAGAACGACAACGCAGGTGCTGGTCACTCGCCTACGGACAATATACTGCGACACTGAAATAACTGGTCGAAGCCAACAATGGGATGTATTAGGGCTTTAAGAAGCATTAGCTATCAGCAGATATAAACCTTGCTCGAGGGCTGTTTCTAAAGCCCTTAACTTTACTTTAATAAAGGAGATATAAATGGATCCTAATGTTTCCACAGGTCTGGTATAAAATCTGCTTTTTTTTTTAACATATTCATCTGAAAATTGATTGATGTTCCGTTTGCTTTAATATCAGCTGTCATTATTACTTTTGTTTAAGTGTGGTCTGCTCAGTTGAAGCCTTTAACACATTTCTGAGAAGTACTTTCTTTTCTGATGTTACTCTTTTAGCAGAGTGTAAAGATTTGCAACTGCGTTATTGGCAGTGAAATAAATGAAAAGCTGTATGGCCTTTGAGAGCGAGTTGGGATGGAGAGGGTTGAAAATGACAGACTGAACTGGCAGCAGAAAATAGATAATTAAAATAAAGCGTTAAGGCGCAATGCAAAACCAACAAGAGGAGGGGGGGGGAGTGTGAATGACATTAAATAGACGTCTGGGGAGGTGTTAGGAAAAATCTGAAGCTTGCTGGAGCTGCAGTCAGATTCATCTTACATATACTATATCATTTATACGCTGCAGTAAACTCATTTTGTGCTTCAATCATGAAGGAACACATTTAGAGAGGTTTTCCAATCACTCTTTGAAGCATGGATGTGTAAGAATAGATACAGTACAGGCCTCAATGTACAGTACTACTAATTATCATTATTATGATAGTTAGCTGAGAGCAGTGTTTTGTTCTATCATATTAATATTTGTTTTGTGTATAATGAGTATATTTAGAACAGTTGGAAAAGAAACTCATATGTAAACTCAAAGTAAAACCATCACAGGGAGACTCACGCTGTCGCAGGTGTCCCCACACTGTTCCCCCCTCTTTGAGAGTAAATTCAATATTTACATGTCCTCCTCCCGTTCTGCCCTTTATTTGGTCCCGACAGAGAGATATATTCCACAAACATCTCATTCTCAATATTTACCGAGGTTAAATCGCTGCAGATATGATATTGGGGATGTTATCTGTGAAATTTGTTTGGGCTGCAAACAAACATCCGAGATGTAAGATCCAAACTCTGACATCTCTCCCGTGTTGTGATCTGCAAAGTCGACTCTGCTTTCACCAGCCAAATCTTGTAAGCAGCCAGCTGGTGCCTAAGAGTGCTCCCAAAAACTTTCCCAGCCAACCGGCTTTCTTTGCCACTGCTGCACGCTGAAGCCAAAACACACATTTGATGGTTACTGCCAACACAGCAACAAAAACAGGAAAAACTAAACTGCATATTATCATGAAACACAATCTGCTTAGATGATTTTTTTTTTTTTTTTTTTACAGATTTCCAGTCTGTTTATTCAGCCTTTTCATTGCTCTTTTGGACTTTTCTTTAATTATTATTATTACACTCATAATTCCGCCCATGGCGTCAGTGTTTTTCATAATCTTACTTGATGCGAATTTATTAATTCATAGTTGCGCCTGCTGTGAAATAATCTTGTTAATCTCATGATGTCAGAAAGAATCCAAGTTTTTATGCAAGCAAAGCCTCACTTGGCTCAAAAGTAAGAGCAGGAAAACCCAACTCAAACCTGCAGGAGTTGCTACCAATCTGCTTTAAGCTGCAGAACATGCTGGGATTTTGTGAGGTGGGTGAGGTGTTACAATGATGTACAACAAGAATGTGTAATCGCTTGTTTGGTAGGACATGACTATATCAGGAAGTTGTCCATTTCTACCTGGTGCTGCATTACCTCAAATCCATGAGCCTGGTGTTTTCCCCCACGGCCTGTCAAAATCCCATTCATTTTTAATGAGACTTGTGGCTTACAGTATAAGCGTCTTGTTTGGATATCACTGGCTACACGCACACAGTTAGAGACTATGCTCATTTTTAAACCATAATGAAAAATTCAAAAGAAATTGCCTCAGCCTAATTAATTTTAAAATTAACATTTTTTGTATTCCTGCTACTTTCATTTGCAGTGTTTTTGGACCAAAATGAACTTTAGCCTCCAACTGTAAATATTCATAACAGGTATTTTGGTCGTCATGTTCGTATTCCTCCATCTCATGTTAAAAAGTCTCTAACTGAGGTTTAGTTTTACAACACAAACACACCTAACAACACAAACACACCATCAAGAGAGCAGGACTTTAATTTTCTATCAGGGCATCATCTGAACTCATGGGAGCCAGCGCATTACAAGATCGAGGAGGACAATCACTATCAAATTGCAATCTAGGGACGAGACTCTAGGACATTTCCTGCCTTTTGTGCAAAGCTTACATTGTCTATCCAAGTCCTCAGCAACCACATGTTTTAATTCTCACCATGGCAACCACTTATTTACACAAATCTGACATGTTTTAATTCTGATTTTGTCATTTTGTAAACTCTCTGCCCCTCATATTGTCTAAAAATGACTTTCCATGCTGCTTTATCACAACCTTCGGTCATTAGTAAATTGACATTTCTCTAAAATCTACTGTGGCACATTTGTATGCTTTGGCAAATGGCAATACATGCATATAAATGTAATTTGGAAGAGACATGGATTAGAGCCAAAGATCTGAGTACCACATAAAGCAGTCACTCAACTCAGCTCTCAGCTGCTGTAGAAATTCATTTATTGCACTGATAATAGTTACAACGATAGTGTAATACTCTCCTGTAACAGCAGAACACAAGGAGGTCAGAGGTCAGGGTTGGACGAACAGAAGCCTGCACTTTACCCGTTCTTCCAACCTGCTGTAAAGCTAAATCTAATTATATTGCATGTGACAGAAATCAGCCTGTTCTTTTTAAACCATAATTTGTGATCTTGTCTTATTTTTTACTCACTCTCATCGCCTTCCAGCTTCCACACTGTGCACCTTGGCAAAAGCTAAGTACTAGATTGGCTGTGCTTTTCCACAAAAGCAGGAATGCAAAAATGAATCCGCGCTCGTTTCACCTGGGACTGAGAGAAACAAATGAGAGTAAGTAGCTTTTCTGGTAATAGTATGCTCCTCCTGTAGCTCAAGTTAAGCCTGAATCGATGCATTTTAGGTCATCAAACACTCAAATGGAAAAGTAATTGTGTGTAAAGTACACTCTACTCCATTCATGTAATAAAGGCATCTGGGATGCAGTTTGGGAGCCGGCAATCTTAATCGAATCTCGTAGTTTCCTCTTTAACGTTTTCCTCGCAGGCCTTACTCTCAGCGGAGCATTTGATACAGATCAGACAGAATTGGAGAGGATAAAGTTCAGCAATGAGAGAGTTTTCTTTCCTCTCCCATTCGCCGTTTTGATGCTGATTCTCTCGCGCATGGCAGGCTGCCATTTACAGACTCTTAAATAATATTTCCTTAGAAGTCTGGCATCGGGTTGAGATCACTTCCTTTCATTCGTGACGCGGACACACAAAAGCATCCATATGAAAAACTGTGGTGGTAGTTAGAGGTGAAGACGAGTGCATCGTGTTATGAAATGACTAATAATCAAACAGAGAGAGCATCCATTCTGCTCCTGTAAACGTTTGGCCTTCACAGGAGAAAAAAAACAACCTTGTTTGTCATCTGGGCACTGTAGGTTGGTTGTAATAGTAATTCTAATTATCACATTAAATAAATTAATAATTGCATGTGGCATACTGTCCATTTTAATCAGCTTTACCGCTCGGTGTGTCTGTCACAAATGAAAGCACAGACTCCCAGAAGACGGACGGTGGTTTTCCTATTAACGTGCCCTGTTAGCGCTGTGGTGTAGCTCTGAAGCAATGATCCATGACACAAATGATTCATGAGACCATGACATGTAATGTTTTATATTGCTGCTATGAAACTTTTATAAATGTCACCCAAAAAAATGAAAAAAAAAAAAAAAAAGGACAGCAGAATTGCCAGGCAGAGCAGTAGCTATTCTTGGATGCATGGGTGTATCCGGGCAAATTATTAACGAGTAATTGCTATGATCCACAGGGCTGTTTCATGTAAAGGGGTGTTCCAGAGTAGCAGGGTCAAATATCCATGTCATTGTCAGCATCAGCTATGTTTCATTAAAGGGATAGTTCAACATTTTGGTAAATTTGCCTATTCACAATGCAATGAAATAAAAGACACGGATGCAAGTACAAACGCAAGTATTTCTGAATATTTGCTTAATTTGTCGTCATGTTACATAATTATACTTTATTATCTCATAGCGTGGTGAATATGCAGGTCACAACTTGTCCACCAGAGAGTTTTGGAGTTGTTGGATTGTGTATTTGATGAGTTTGATGAGAAAAAGGCGAATATACCGTGTGCCTCCATTGCGTTAGCTGAGCAACTCACTAGCCTGATGCATCAGCCGCTTATTTCATTACATTTCATATAGCATCTGAACACGAGCCGTAGGGATTCGTTTGCTTCCGGGAGGCGGTTGCTTCCGTTTGCTTCGACTAATCGCTGCTGCTTGGCGGTGACGTATGCTATGCGCCGGAAGCCGGGTGGTTTAGCATTGTAGTCTTTTTGAGCATATTGAAAACATGTGTAGGCTATTGACATCCCAACCGCCGTAAAACTAGCCTGATGCATCAGCCGCTTATTTCATTACTCTTGTTCTGGCTTTAAGTCTTCAATATCCGGAATAGTTTCAAGCACAGAGCGTATAGCTTCGCCGACATCCATCTCGTCAACTGTTTACCGCAGCTTGGGAACTACACCGGTATTTAAGTTTGGGCGCTTCAGTTCAACGTCATCGCCCGTCATCGCCACATCTGCTCGCTGATTGGTCCTACCGTTTTGGCGGACGGAGCAAACCGAAACGCATTGCTAGTTTCCTGACTACATGGTTGAGGCAAATGAAATTAGCCGGAACCAGTAGGCGGCGCCAGCCTGGCTAGCAACTCACGTCTCTGCCCCGCCGATCTCAAAACGACATGTGCCGACAATTAAAGATAATGAACCTACTGCTATGACTATAGAGACAATGGCAATGGGCCAATTTGCCAAAATGTTGAACTATCCCTTTAAAACACTGATATGTTTTCACACTGCGTATGGACAACGGCAAAAAAATTACACATTTCACCCCGAATTCTGGTAAACAGAACACGCACCACTTAAACAATCCTGGAGAGAAGCGTCTTTTAACATAAGTGCAACAAAACATGACTGTCGTCTTCTCATCAGGACGCCTGTGTTGTCAGCGTTTTGACAATACATATTTCAGACGTTTGAATGAGTTTAAACGTGATTCATTTAGCTCTCAGACGGAGGAGAATGTTCTCAACACATCAAAGGATTGCTTAATCCTTTAATTTAAAATAAATCACCAAATCTGGAGATGCATGGCTCTCACAGACTGACATAGATCAATTGAAACCAAACCGAGGGGGAATCAAATGGAGAGGAAGTCGACTCGATCTCCACATGAGTCACACACTGACTTTGTGAACTCCTGGAAACTCTGAGCTCTTCAATCCAAAATTAGCTTTCCTTAATTACGCTCCCATACATTTCTCTTATACCAGAAACTGTTCCTACATCCCTGTAAAATCTCCTCAGGAAAAATCGCTAAAGTTGGTCTGCCTGCCTCTCATGCCACAGAGAACATCTCTAGTTTTTTTTTTCTTCTCCTTTTGATCATTTCTTGGCTCTGGTGCTTGTGTTTTCAAATCTAGGCTAAGATTACAAAAAAACACCACATTAATTCAGCTATATATGGATTTCCTTTCACTCCTATAGCTCCATGTGGACATTTATTATAATTCAAATGTGAAATGTGCTAGTGCCAATTTAAACCGAATCTTTATCTTGATGCCAAAGCCTCATTTGGAAAATAAAAACATTTACTCAAGCTATTTAACATTTCAATAAAATAAAGAGATGTCTGTGAAAACTGCTGACAGATTTTTGTCGAGTCATGCAGAGCTGTGGTTCAATAACCCATTATGCAATTGCGCTGCAAGGCCGTGAACCTCAGCAACACCAGAGCTGCCTCTCTGTACGACCCTGCCTCTCCTCCTGTACCGGCCCACACAGGTCAGCACATTATTTGGGTGCAGTCATGATTTCTAAAGTATCCGGGCAAAATCCTACAGTTAACTGGCATCACGTCGGGACGGACCGCTGACGCTCGTATTGTTAGTGTAAACAGCAGCACTTGTTTGTGCCAACTTATTCAATCCGCATCGCTCCAATTATTTATAATTAGCGTGTCATTTGTGCCCCAGGTCACAGCGACACCAGTAATTACAAACCTCATTTTACAAGAAAGCATCGCCCGACTGTCTAAGCACTGCGGCTCAGATCAAGGCTTTAAAGCTTTTCCATGGAGACACAGCATTATGAGTCTAACACGGTGTTAGGGGTTACAGCCGTCCCCTTAATTCACCTCTTGTATGTTTGCAGATTTAACTCACACTGGAAAACGCTGCATACATCATATATATATATAAATATAAAGGGATAGCTCAGGATTTTGGCAAATTGGTCCATTGCCATAGTCTTACAGGGGTAGGTTCATTACCTTTGATTATCGGTGCATGTTGTTTTGAGATCGGCGGGGCAGAGACGTGAGCTGCTCAGCCAGTGCAATGGAGGCGCACGGTATTTTCGCCTTTCCCTCATCAAACTCATCAAATACACAATCCAACAACTCCAAAACACTCAAGTGGACAAGTTGTGACCTGCACATTCACCACACAATTCAAAACAAGAACAGCTGGAACCACAAATAGCAAATTTGTAGCTCAGTTAAAATGAAATTAAAGTGGAATTAAACCTAAAATGACTAATTATGTATTTCAGTGCAGGTTGTTCTGAGGTCTACACATGAAAAAAAGGGGGAAATAAACAAGACCAAGAGTCTGCAGTCATGCTACACTGGTACTAAGTGCATGCAACATGCTAACAATGTTAGAGGATCACCTGTAGGAGTTCAGTTCATCCTAACAGGCTCATAAATGTGTGTAAATTCATTTTAGAAATAACTCAAGGTGACTGACCAACTCCAAAACAGCTTTAATTATGACTACGTGGATTTAATTCAGTTCTAAAAAAAAAAAACCTTTGCAAAAAATCAAATTAACCTCATTCAGGGTTCAGACAACAAGGCTAAATGTTAGCGTCTATCACAGAGAGTTGTTAATGAGAGAGTTGGAGAACAGTGTGTTGTCCTTGCGTGGTACAACACAGCAGTTTGGTCTCACACCTACCAGCACCGTTTAAATAATGCAAAGACCACGGCCACAGAAACACAGCTGAAATAATGATGGAGAAAACAAAGTTGCTGTATTCAAGGAATGAGCTTGACTTCTAACATCTCTCATGAGCTTTTTGCGCAGTGGGATTGTGTCTTTAAACACATTGGAGCGCTTTAGATGCTTAGAAAAAAGTGCAGGGCAAATGCATCACAGACGAAGGTCAAGCATTAACTTTCCTTTACATATTTCCTCTGTTACATAATTACTGTAACAAAAATAAAGTAAATAGTTAGTGAACCAGGTTCTAGGCTCAGCTCTTGCAACTTCTCTACTTTTATTTTACCATGAAGAAAACTTGACCCACAGCTTCACCCTAAAATGAATCATTCATCAAGCTCAAATGAAAACTTCAGCCAAAGTTTCACTCGCCTAAAAAAACAACTCCAAGTGAGAAGAGACACTCTCAGCACGTTACCCAGTGACAGGACATCGGATTTCCTTTCATTTCCACAACTTCTCCTGATTCAGCTTCTTTTAATCACTGACATATTTACTCTTCCTCCAAACTTTCACCACGACACGGCCCCGGCCACGCGCGCTGCAGAGCTAAGCTGCCACAAACAGCGCCGAAACAGCGTGAGCGTCTTTCTTCTTTTCTTACCCCCCCCCCTGCTCTGGATGAATGATGCAGGAGTTTGTTGCCACTGTGTCAATAAATGTTGCAATAAAGTTGTGCGTCCCCGCTGTGTCTGGCTGTGCAGCATGTGATAGACAAGCAGCGTGAACCTTCGCTGCAGCGCTGTCATTGGTCCTCTGAATATAGGCTCTTGTTTTTCATGTGAAACGATTGGACAGTGGAGTTTATTTGATCTTTTCCCTGAGAGAAAAAAAAGGGACTTGATTTTATCACCATTATTCATGTTTGAGTATCTATATGAAATATGCATTTGGCGTAGTGTTAAAGCAGCTAAACACAAAGAGAATATAAAACAGACGTTGACTTCTAAAGTTCCATCCACAGGTTTCACCTCCATCTCAAATAACAGAACTTTTCTAGCCGCCAGACTCTCTTTATTTTTATTTTTTTTTGCCATTTAGCCATTTAGACTGTTGGAGGATGAGCGGATTCTCGCCACATCGACAGGCTGATAAAGTGTCAGCCGGGATGATCTCTGATTGGCAGGTGGAACAAACATAAAATGAAAATGAAAAGGCGATATTACCTACAGCGACCCCACACTCAGGAGTTCTGTCTAGCTCCTCGGGCTTATGTAAGCGTTTTTTGTTGTTTCTTTGCCTTTTTTTTTTTTTCTCTTATGACACCAACTGCCAGTCAAGTGGGGGTCACCTTTAGATGGATCCCTCAACAAGCCTGTGGACTCCCCTGCTGGGCTGCACAGCACTCAGCCATCCTGGAATTAGCTCCAAATGTCAACTTGTAGGAAAGAAGAAAAAAAAAAAGATAGAATAAAAATAAATAAAAAAATATCTGAAACCACAGCTTCTCCTGCAAAACACCACAGAAGATGATTACACATTAGTGAATCCAGAAATCCTCAAACCGACGCTGGTAATGATTAACTCTTTTGAACATCAGTTGTTTCTAGTAAGCTGCCGTTTGCTGAGTCCTGAGAAACATTGCTTAGGGCAGTGCCAGTCATTTTTACAAGTGCTGATCCTCCTCCTCCTAAGCCGATCGGAAAGGGATGTTTTGACGTTTTTGCCAGAGTCGGTCAGCGATAAGGATGACCCGGTCATCTCGCAGCGAGCGTCTCCACACAACACTGTCTTCTCTGCGGAGAATGAGACAACAAACTCTGTCCTCAGTGGATAACCTTGCATGGAAAAGAACAGCATCCTCTGCTACAAAGAGAAGAGGAATATGGATCTAATTTTTCATGCATGTTTTGGTTTCATACACCTGTTCAATTGGGCTGTGTTGCTTTTTTGTGTCAGAAGCTTCTCAAATCAGATGAAAGAGGATTATATAAGCAGTGAAGAAAGACAATAAAGCTGCAGTATAACACAGGTTTCTCATCTGCATTTCTTAATTTGCAAAGTTCTGCAATCTGCAAAGTCGCAAACTCACTGCCTCACCCGAAAGCCGAGCAGCAGGAAGAGTTTGTAACCAAATGGCCGACAAATTGGTCGAGTTTGTTATTTGTTGTGTGGATTAGATGTAAAGCTAAAAAAAAAAGGGAGAAAAAATGTGCGATCTGCAATCAAACATCAAAGAGCACGCTCCTTTTTGTTTTTACATTTTATTCAGTTTTAACGTTAGCAGGCAAAACAGAGGCTTTCAATTCCCAGCAGTGGGGTCCATGAGAAAGTGACATTAATAATGGGCTTGTGTCCTGACGTCTGTCAACTCTTGCATTCTCCGCAATGAAATAAATTCTTTGCACAAAAAAAAAGAGGAACACGTCCCTCTGCTTTGTGAACGCAGACAGCTCCGTCTAATTTGTGCTGAAAGGGTACCAATTTGTAGAGCCCAGAGAGGAATTTTCAATTTAGGAGAAATCACACCAAGAGTCGGGCTGAGAGGCATCAAACCAAACCAGAATCCACTGACATGTGCTGAGCACATAATAACCCCGCATGATGGCGACCATGGAAACAAAGACAAATTGGACAAAAAGTCAATCGAATAGGCCAATTAACACCAGCAGAGAACACAGTAGTTCTTGCTTATATTTGTATATTTTTGTTCCGTTAGTGATCTGCTTTATTAATATGAAGGTTTATTATGGTGGTATGATTCAACTGGATAAAGCTGTATTGAATGCAGCATTCTTTCTTATAACTTCTTTCTCCTTGCTCTCTGGGTCATGTGTGTAATAAAGGCTGATTTTTACTTTCTTGAGTTGATTCATTGAACTTTTTTAACTTTGCTTATGAATAAAAAAAACTAATCTAAACTCAAAGCTGCTAGTGCAGGCTGACGGTAATGAAAAATATAATTACACACTAATAAATCAGCTGTGCCTGTCTCTAGTGACATTGTTGACATACAGTACATCCCCCTAAAATAAAACAATGGCTTTGAGTTAATTAACATTGCATAGTTAATTTGTGTATGTGTGTCCTCTCAACTTTACCTTAGAGGGGTTGGAAACACTAGATGAGATCAAACAGTAAAATTACAGACGCACTTTTAATTTTAATTTCCAGTTCAAAGATCCACATGATCACTACACAATAACAATAATAAAATAATAATAATAATAATAAGCTCCAAATTTCATAGCCACGCTCATGCAAATGACGTGGAAAATTCATTCTTATTAAGAAATAAACAAATATTTGCCACTGGTTCCCGCTGTGACTGTTGACTACAGTCAAGTTAACCTGACAAATGAGCTGAGTTTCACAGAAAGCCCATGTCCTTGGTGGGCGCAGCTTGTGTTAGTCTTTCGCCATGCTGATTGATAGTGGCGGATGCTAATTCCATGGCAAATGATGCTATTATTCAGGGGCTCAAATTGAATTACTTCATCCATTGGATCTGCTTAACATTTTCCCCGTGGAGAGTTTAGCAACCAGTGTAATCTCCCCTACTTACTTACAAGTCCCGTTTGTCATGCACAGTCTCTCTGTCTCTCTCCTTCTAAATGGACGTTTTCATTACAGAGTTGCTGCAGTGAAACCAGGTTTTGTACACTCGCATTCAGAATACCTGGGAGAAGCCCAGTACAGTCACATTTTTTGGAGCATATCAGCTTACCAAAACCTTAATTAATCATTTTCTGTTGAGCTACATGCCATGATATATATAAACACCCAATTTAGCAACCTAGAAATAACCAAAACTGCTGTGTTGTGTCTCTATGACCTGGTATAAACAAGGAATAGAAGGTTGCACGGTTCAACAGTTCACGCTGCCTGCATGTCGGGGCAAAAACCACCCGCCATGTCCTGTCCAAGTCTCCATGGACCTCTGTGATATAACTTTGTGTTGCGGCGGAGATCAGGACAGTGGTATGAAACCATTTTTAAAGCTCCGAGTGCTCCCTGGGGCACAGTGACCTCAATAATTGTGAAATAGAAGAAGCCTGGAACCAGGCAGGAGAGGCCTTGGCCATGTTGGAAAATGTCTGAGTGGTAAATAAGTCTGAATGTGTCACTTTTATATCATCATCTTCCAAACATTTTCTCTCCTAACGCAGGTACATCATGCAAGGCTACGACGCCCTGATGCTTTGCGCACAGAGGTGGTAGAAAACTGTGGTTTGACCCCATGGACCATTCTGAATCTGCAAAATGAAGCTGTTTTTTTTTCCCCGGAAACTATGCAAGCTTTGTTATTTTTAAGAAATGTTAAGAAATTGGTTGAGCGCCGATTTTGGAGCAGTACCCCGGCAGCGTAATGGGACTGTGATTGTAGCACATAATGTGCTTTTCTTGCAAGGTGGTGATTCTCGAGCTCTGTGTTTGGTTTAACCCTTCAGAGTCTTTAGACACTAGCTATATAACTGTTCTTTGAGGTCCTGGGGATTAGGGGGAAAAGAATAAGGGCTCTTACTCTGATACAAAATGTGTTATTTACATTATTTACAAAAATGCCACACTCGCCTGGCATGAAAAGAGTTTCTGTCTGCAGTGATGCAGAGAGCCACATCACAGGCCTGACATTTCCATTGGGTGCACAGGCTTTTTTGTCTTGTTTCCTGCAGTGAACAAACTTTCTCCTTCTATATCAGGCCCACGAAAGAGTAAAACAATATACCCACCATTGTATAAGATGGCACCGACCTTAGAGGGTTAAAGGGGTAGTTCAACATCATGGCAAATTGGTCCATTGCCATAATCTCTATAGTTTTAGGAGTAGGTTTGTTACCTTTAATTGTCGGTGCAAGCTATTTCTAGAACGGCGGAGCAGAGCCGCAAGCTGCTCAGAGCTACGCTATGGAGGCTAATGGGATTTCTTGGTTTCCCTCATCAAACTCATCAAATACACAATCCAACAACTCCAAACTTTAGAGTTTTTGCACGAGTCACACAAAAAATAAAGATGGGAAAAACCACCAGGGTTAAATCTGAGCCCAAAGCATGCAATCCACCGTATGAGTTACCGGGCCAATATTCAGGAGGTTGTTGAACACTCTAAAAGCCAACATCTCCCCAGAATCACACACACATAGACACCGCTACAAACAAAGCAATTCAGTCTATTCTCTTGACTAAACTTGCGGACAGGATTTGGCTGTTATGTTTGTATTACTGTCACAGTTTCCTTCAGTTGCTTTTTCCGCCACTGAACCTGCAGGGCCCATTCTGGTGCAGAGTACCTGAGAGTGATGAGCCAGGACGGTTGAATATAGCCACAGAAACCAGTTGTCTTCGCTCCCAAATGGGAATCCCAGAGCGAGAGGCGGCCTGTCAGTTCTATCAACACGGGGATAATCCTAGAGAAGAGATGGCATTTTTATTGGCCTGTGTCTCGCTCCAGCACCAAGACCACCAGACTAATAAGTCAGTGATGCCTCTTTCTTTCTCTCTTCCCACTTTCTCTCTATTTGAGGCCTTCCGTCACTTATAACTCTCTTTTTTAATCTTCTCTGACCTCAGGCAGACAGAAGAGTGCTTCTATGAACAAAAATCAGCGTGTCCAGTTGAATGAAAGATGGAAAACATCGACAGCGCTTCACTCTCCCATTGCCCTAGTTTTAAATTAAACATGAGAAAGAGAAGCTGTGAGTCTTTATAGATAGAATGGTTTCTTCAATTGTTAGAGAAAAGATGCCTACATTCCCCATAATGCTTCACCCAACATATGAGAAAACTCATCTGTTCTGCGGTGCATTCAATTTAAGCTGGGAGTGACATGCTCTTATCTTATTTGTGTCTCAATGAGTCCAATTTGTATCTGTTGCCAAGGCTGCAAAATTTGGTTGTAAATGCACAATGACATGTCTTAAAATACTGCACAATGCAAGTAACCACAAAAACAAGTTGCGTCAAATGTGACGTCACTCTCGGCTCTGGCATCATTTTCCTAGTTAAGCAGCATTAGTCAGCTTCAGAGGCAGCAGCACTGAGAAAAAGACAGATAGGGAGAGACTCCTTTTTGTTCCAACGATCACTCTTTGAACTGTAGAAATATTAATGTTCCAAAGTAGTCTCGCAGCGAAATGTGCTAAACCCCTTCTGCTCCAGCTCCCCTGCTGCTACATACGTCAAAGCGGCGGCCTTGGGAAGTGAAGGAGGGGGCTGTGTTCAGTTCTTCTACCTGTCAGAACACTTCCCTCATTGGATATGAATTACCGACTTCATCACGGAGCTCGTTCGCTTTCCGTTTGCTTGTTTATTTCTGCGGGTGTACCGCCAGGAACAGTATTAAAGATACTAAAAGCTTCAGTGGCAAGACAGAGGGCTCCAATTAAAACTGTGGAGGGGGCATCGACTCAAAGTGATGAGGAGCCTGCAAATTGTTTGACAAAGCAAGAAAAGGACAATGACACTCAAATTAAGACTAATCGCTTATAGACACACGATTCCTACATGATAATTTATGCAAATCATATGGTGCTAACAGCCTGGGAGAATAACGCTGACAGTCTGATCTTACTTTCCCACAGCACACGCTAAAAAAAGAGTCAAGATATGCAAATAGAATATGGGTTAATACATTATAATTAATTAAGATCAATAAGAATGTATTTGCATAACAGCAATACAGGGGAAACCGCATTAACCAACCAGAAAAATGAGTGTAAAAACCAAAAGCTACTGAATGACAGCAAACATTTGTTCCCATTTATCTGATGTATGATCAGGCATTAAGCTTCTATCATACTGTGTTTTAGATGCACATGTTTTTCAATATTGTAGCGGCTCAGCTACAACTTGTCTGCTGATCAAACCAGATAAAAATCACTGCTTCAATTAGCCTGCAAAGTTGAAAATGAAAATGTGATTATGTGACAGCATTTATTCGCCATCTGTGGTCCGGCTGGATGAGGTGCGTTCACTTGTGTGCTTTACAATGATCAGAAAATACTCACCAAAAAAAAAAAAAAGCCAGTTTTTTTTTTTTTTCTTCAAATGAGCTACACAAAAACAAATTGGACCTCTTAATGTTGAACAGCTGGTACATTCATTCACAGCTAACGTTGACTAATTAGCCAGTCAGTCGGTTTAGCAACTAAAGCACATGCAGCGGGTACCTGGAGTAGCAGTAATCTCCACCACCCACTTCCAAATCTCATTATGTGAACAGAATGTGTTGGTAAATGGCTGCAAAGTGTCTGACAGCCAACCATCAACTCAGCAAAGCCTTACAGTGAAATGTAACTCCTCTGAAACCAACAATAAACTAATCCCATTAACAAATAATGTCATAATATATCTTGTTGCTCTGTGTAATAAGGCTCCATCCTTTTGTCCATCATTTGCAGTCTTTTTCTCAACATCTCCCTCTAGTTCTCCGACTTTTATCAAGTGAAATCCTTAAAGAGTCAGGAGGTTTTAATCCTACACACCACAAGTATAAGTTGACTTTAATGTCACATATAATTACAAGTAATTACAGTGAAATTCTTATGTACCTATGGTCATTTGCATAACATAAATAAGGATAAAAGAGAAATAAAAGAAGAAAGAAAAGGATATTCAAAGCCAAAGAGGTTGGTAGTAAATTTAAAAATATAAAATAGTGCAATGGCAATCAATATATAAAAAAAACTGTCTAAAAACTGTAAAACTGAAAAACATCACTGAGCAACTGAGCTGCTGACACACTTCTTCATTACAGTTTGTCGTTTCATTTCAACCCCACACGCACCGCGCCGCGTTTAATACTCGCTTAATTAATCATATTGAGAATCACAAATGCAAATATTTAATGCTGCTTCAACAACATTTAATAAAATCAGATATGTGACCCTGTTTTAAAGATTTAGATCTTCATTAGCTGTGGATTGTCTTTTTGTCGAATGGCTCACTGAGGAAAAGCAAAAGAAACAAGAAAGGAAAAAGATCAACAGATTTGTTTTTCGCCGTGTTTTAAGGGCTTTAAGATGTAGTCCGTGGTCAAAACATTGACTGTGCCATCTTGTTTTAATTATTGTTGATTCATTGTTGCTGCAGCTTTTAGTGTTACTAAGGGAATGACACTAAAAGCTTGAAAATCTGACACATTTGCAGAGATGCTGCTTTCCCCACCAAGCTGAGGACCGTTTCCCTCCCATCTTCTGGTGCCGTCTTAATGGCTTTTTAATGGGTTTTTTAGAGGATCCTAGAAAGGTTGTACTCGTCTTACCTGAGCCACGGTGAACAGATGGCATACCGGGCTCGGAAAAAAGGGAGAGACATCAAAGAGTTTATTGATCCAGCAGCTTAATTAAACAAGACTAAGTGTCAGTGTTCGGACCACATAGTAACTGAGCTTCACAGAATCTGGTTTGAACCCAACCAGACAGACATATGAATACACAAGGAGCCGTGAGAAAGCGTTGCCCATTTTTTGGCAGCCACATAAACACACTCACATATCATGGTATACATATACTGTACCTACTTGAACGGTTCAGGTCTCCACAGAGGGAAAACAGCTGAGGAGGGAGAAGGCAAAGAGTGGGAGGAGGATGACAACAATAGCTGTACACGCTCCCAAAGGATTGTGGGATATCTTTTAAAGGAGAGTGCTTGGTGCTTGGTGCAGTATTTCCACCCTGGGTTGCTCTGGCATTACTATTTGTTGTGCAATTTGATTTTGTTGTGTGCTTTAAGCGCCCAAAACGTCGTCAGCGCTAAAAGCTGAAATTTGTCCGGTTGACACATTTTTGATGCCACTTTCAAAAAATGAAGCTGGCATTTCCAGCAGCGCTCAACTTTTCATAGCAGGATATGTTAATAACATGTTTTTTTGAAGTTACTAAGTCGAGTACACCCATGCAAACACATGCACGGACACAATCACACACACACACCCACCTGAGCCAGGCCAATATGGAGCCTGGGCTCTATTCCGGGGGGCTGTCGGACGGAGACTGATGGAGCCTGGCAGACAGGCGTTTAGGGAGGAGTCCGTCTGTTCCACGGCGTGGCAGAGCCAGCCACCATCCATCTCCATTACACACATCCACATGCCACTGGGCAGGGGACAACTCTACTGAGAATGACCAGAGTCAGAGGGAGGGAGGAGGGGGGGTTGGGGGGGTTGGGTGCAGAGGCAGAGGCAGAGGAGGAGGGAGCGAGTGAGCGAGACTGTCAAACTCCTGTTACGCCCCGTTGTTCCCGTTGCTCCTGCTCATACAAGTCGCACTTGTGTAAATCACAGGCAGGGAAAGCGGAGCAGTCAGCGGAGGGGACACGACGTGGAAAAAGAAAAAATGTGGGAGCTGCACCAGGGAGCCTTGAGCCTTAAACGCTAATGTCAGCAACAATGACTAAACAAGGAATTGTAGCATCCTTTACCCGAACGTGTCAGTCTCCTGGTGCCGTTTCCAAAAAACCCAATCCGGAGCGGACTCCTCTGGAGAGCAGGAAGAATCCATCAAATAGTTGCTGATACTTCCACAATCTGGACCGAGCAACTGACACTACTGTACCAGCCCTAAAGCGATGCCCTGCTTAAAACATGCTGCACTCAAAACAAAATTCCACTTTTGCTGCTCACAAACGAGAGCCATTATCTCCAGGGCAACAGCAACGACAGAACGGTGTGAAATGTTAAGATGGATCAATTAATGCTGTTCAAATTCTGGTAAAGTAAAGCAGTCTAACACACACACACACAAACGCATATCCGAGGGAAGAATTACAGAGTCATTGTCCTAAACAATAAATACAAGCATTTTCAAAGTGAGTAAGTGTTAAAAGATCAACAAATTAAAGGTCCAGTGTGTAAAATGGGGATAAAACTGTGATATCCAGCGTTCAGATTCTACATTGCAGCACTCACTCACTTTACCCACCCCTCCCGTCGGCAAAGTGACGGTGGCCTCTGAGGTCAAAAAACCTGTTTACCACAACTGGGACAAGTATTTCAGGAGCATGGAGCAATGAGGTGAAGATCTAAACCATTTTATGATATGTCTGCTGTTTCCCACTCCTTCTTATTTCGTTGGTTTATTTATGAACACGAAACTCGTGAAACGTGGATTTTCTGTTCGGGCTGCCATACAAACTTGGCGGTGCAAGATGGCGACACTCTCTAAAGCAAGACGGTAAAAGAAGAATTATAAGGCTACGAAAACCAAACGGATGTTATTCTACAGTGATTGTACACTTGTAAATATATTCATGGGTAGTATATTCTGTTTTTGCCGATAAACCTTGCCAAGTATTACACACTGGACCTTTAATACAGATGTTTCTCGAGCCTTAAAGAGAAATTACGCAAGTCTGTTCGCTTTCCCGCTGTTTTGCTAACCCTCCACCTGGCCATGTGCATTTATTTACAATGAAGCCGGCGAAAAATCAATACATAGAGCGGTGGATAACGTTACATAACATATGCAATGTTACGACGTGTGTATGTATGTAGTCTTAACTGTCATAATCACAATTAATCCGGAGCTTTTTAATTAAGGTAAAAATGTATATAGCATAGCCACGGGAAAAATCTTGCTTAGTTCCTCTTTAAAGCTACTTATGTTGATATTTTTTCTGCCTCTGATACTGTACAAAGTGAAAGGAACAGAAAGATAAGACTGCAAGGAAGAATAAATAAATAACTAAATAACTAAATGACCACTGATCCAGCAGTGAGACCCCCTGTCAGCACAGCATTGAACAAACCGTTATCTCCAGAAACAATTTCCCCGGCAATCTCTGCTAGGGGGGCCCTGGACGTGGTCTGTAAATAGCTGAATAATTTCAAAGATATGAATATGATGAGACGTAAATGGCTGGCTGGAAATATGGTTGCCATGGGAACAGCGGCCAAAAAAAAAAAAAAAAACACCACTCTGATGTGGGAATTATCAATCACATTGATCAAGTTTAGCTGAACAAGTGAACAAGACTCATTATGGGCGACAAACGCTGCAGATTTGCCTCTTTAAAATCATAGTTTCTTGGTTTGTTGTCCTCGGCCTGAGGAGGTTGCCAACAACTGCAGAGGTTTCCCCTCTTTCTTTTTCCAATCCTACCATCTTGTCTTCCCTTTCGTCTCTCTGCAGGTCTCCAGCAGTACGAGAGATAGATTTCCCCCCAGACACAGGTGAAGAGGGGCTGATTTTAAAAGTGGAGGCATGCCAGCTGGTGTGTAATCACTGTTTTAACCTCCCTCTCGCTCATTAATCATAGTCAACATACCTGGGCAGGGATGTGATCCTCCAGCGCCGGCCGCCGCACGCCGCCTCGTCCATACACAGGAGCTGGCGACGGGATGTCTGACACAAACGGTGAATCAGGAGGCCCGGGGTGGAAAGCAGCAGATCTAGATAAAGAGGATGTAAACAGTGGTTTTAAATGTGCAGCACTTAAGCCTGTTGTTCAAAAATCTTTCTTTTTTTTTCACATTTCTTATCTTGATGATTTTTCTTTTTTCTTTTTTGTGCTTTTTCACCTTTAATCGATAGTATAATCGAGAGAGAGGGGGGGAATGACATCCCAGCAAAGGGCCACCTGAGTCGGGATTTGATACAGGGCCGGCTGCAGCGAGGACTATAACTATGCCTGCTCTACTTTTTTTTTATGTGTGGTTTTATTCTAATCCTACCCAACAAGAGTTGAAGCTTGTGTTAACCATAAGGAGAAATCATAAACAATTTGTCTGGACTGTGATTTTTCCTGTTGCATTAAATCCTTTTTTTTTTCTTCAACTAAAATGCAAACCATGATCCCTTCAGTGTGGTCATGTAGAAACTAAATGATAGGAAACTGTCAATATGAAACAGGATGAAAATGCAAAGACAAAGCCAATTTATCAAGTGAATGTTTCTCTGACAGCAGACTGGAGACTTGAGTGACATTATGAATCTTATTTTTAGGGTTTTCTGGTTTTATTTCATTTTTAAAGTGTACTGAAGCAACAAACCCATTTTGTGGTTTTGCTTTAAGGTCTAAAAAAACACAACTATATGTATGTATTGAATATTTATTCAGATCTAAAAGTTTTCCCCGTCATGTTGATAGAAAGCTATGATCCAAGCAGTATTACAATTCTATCTGAACAGATTTACTGTTGCAAATGTAATTTCCCAGCGATCCGGGGGATTGTCGGTACAGAGTGCATTAAATTTCATGTATACGTTAGACTCAAGGATATGGCTTTCACAGTTTCTGGGAAACATCTTCCTGTGTTTCACTATAGGTGGAGAAATGCACAGTATCAGCCTATACGTGTTAATTAGTCTTTTCTGATTAACAAGAAATGCAGATTTCATCTACATCCAGCATGGATCACACTGAGATACATGGCTGCTGTTTCTTGGATTATGTATCCTTAGGATTTTTAGCAGTGGATTATCAAATGGAATTAGGAAGCTCATGAAGGCAGCATTCATGTTTTCTCCTTGTTTGTGGCTGTGAGCCCTGTAAGGTCCAGAGAGAAGAGAGCAACTCATTTTTTTCCTTCTCCACACGAAGATTTACATAATGTCATCCAAAATATTCCACGGTGCATTTATAATAACTTTCCATCTTTGCTCTGATACTCCACAAGCCCCATTTCCTCCTCAGTCACTTCTGATTTACATCATATTTCTCCGCAGTATTGAAACCAGAAACTTATTAGCGATGTTAAATCTGCAGGATCTGGGTTCAAGAACCTGTGACCTCACAAAAGCTCGGGATTGATGCTCCTTCACATAATTCAGTTTGGCTCCCCGAGTCATCATTTATGATTTATGTTCATTAGGCACGGTGCTGCCGTTGTGCAATTCATTCCTCCTCAATAAACAGTGGCTGCGAGGCAAAGACGACGCAGCTTCATAAAACACAAGCGCGCGCATCTTCTTGTGTGAAGCGCATCAGCTGTTGTCCCCGCTACCACCCACTCCTCCTCGCAACGCTTGTAAAAGTATGAAGTGCATTAGCGAGATAACGCTTCTATTACTTTTGAACAATATTGCCGTTCCTGTGTGGCAACCTGCTGTCGGTTGTTAGTCACACTTATCAAGTCAAGGGAGGCACAACTTCAAAAGGCGCTTAGATCTGAACCAAGCAGGCAGCCATTAAAGAAGAAACAACATATTAGCCTTGCTGTGTTTGATGCCTCTTTTTTTCCCCCCATCCTGCTTAGAATGACGGCATGAAATTAAACTAAACTGATTCGGAGCAGGCCTTGAGAGTTCAACCTCAGAGCGTTGACGTAAGGTTTCGTATTTTCTTGCATCTCGCGTTACATGAAGTGTTTATTTCTGCTCTCGCTGCAACTAGTCCAGGTGTGTTTTGTTCGCTGCAGCCTGAAGCACACACACACACACACACACACACACACACACAGTTAACTGAGTTACACCAACATGAGTTAATGCCCTCTATGTGGCTACACTTTCTTTCTTCCAGGCATGAAGCACAATAAAACTAATTTTAGAGGGTATCCAGTCCACACAGAACATTAACCGCTGTGTCCAAGCTTTGATTCACCGACGGGCGCCTCCGTTTGCAAAAGTGCAGGAGAAAAAAACCTTGTTGAGTCTCATCTTTTTCTGATATGTAATAACTATCATTAAATTTCCTGTCAAATACTCTTTCATTGTTTTACTATTTCTTCCAGTGAAAACCTCAGGGGCTGACCGCCGTCTTCAGCCTTTATTGGAAAGGTGTTTAGCTCGCTGCGGCGTCGTGCACCTGCACACAGAGAGAAGAGCTCGGAAAGATAAAACAATTTAACACGGTGCAGGGAACCTAGTGCAGTTTAATATGTTGAATGATGCATCAGTGTGCTGTCAAAACACAATAAGTATGACTTAGGCGGGAGTGACAGGATGTCAGCCTTTCTAGTCTCATCTTCATTTGGATTTTCAAGTTCTAACATGAGGTAAACAAACCCAATCACATCAGATTAGCAAATTTTTTGTTGCTTAGATTTCTACAAATCATCCGCACATCATCTCTCTCTCTGAGACGGTAAAAACAGTCCATGCATTTGTTACTACTAAGCTGGGTTATTACACTTCCTTATCATCAGACTGCTCCAACAAGCCTATTGTGTAACTTTTATAATAAAATGCTCAAATGTCAAAATACTTTCACTTCTCTCCCTAACCCCCGTTTATCTGGAATTAACCAACTTGCTCGGTATTCCTCCACACAGGCAGGCTCCGCAGTGTGCTGTATCACTCCGCCTATCAGCTGTGGCGTGTGAAAGAGGCGGCTTTTTACCGACTAGTCAGTATGTGTATATAACGTACACTTAAAGAAGAACTAAGCAGCGTCATCCACCGCTCCATGGATTGATTTTTCACCGGCTTCATTGTAAACAAATGCACATGGCCAGGTGGAGGGTTAGCAAAACAGAGACAAAGTGACCAGACTTGCATAGTTCCTCTCTAAACAAGTGTATTATTTTCAAGTAAGGCTGATAACGGCGCATCTTATTGTCAGTAACTGTAACAGCATTGTAACGGGGGAAACAGTAACTTTTTTGATTACTTGTTACTGAAAAAGTAGAGCCGTTGGTAACGCCGTTATTCCCATTCATGAAATGTAAACATCAAAGAGAAAAATCTAGGTAACAATGGGTTAAAATGCTTTAATTTTACTGGTCCGGCCCGCTTGAGATCAAATTGTGCTGTACAGTATGTGGCCCCTGAACTAAAATGAGTTTTAGTCTGACACCCCTGCTCTAAAGACTCTCCAGCTGACCTGAACACTGCTGCACATGTATTGACACGATCATATTTCTCCTATGTTAGCTTTAAAAATCCTCCTCCATACCTACAAAGCCCTTTATGGTCAGACACCGCTACATCTTAAAGAGCTCAAAGTGCCCCATTACCCCAGCAGAACAACTGGGCTCCCAGAATGGAGGCTTACATGCGGTTCTCCCTGTGGAACCGTCCTCCAGTCTGACGTCCGCTCCACATCGGGAGAGAGCAGCTTTAAAACTCTCCTCTTTGATGAGGCTCATGGTTCGGGCCAGCTCAGGCTTGCCTTGAACCATCCCCTAGTTATGTTGCTGCTATAGGCCTCATTTGCCATGGGACTTCCCATGATGCACCGAGCTCCCCTCCCGCTCCTTTTCCCCCTCTCTCAATCTGTGCACATTCATATCCCATTAATGAATGTTACCAACCCGGCTTCTTCTCTCTCCTGCTGCTGTATTTCTGAGCGTGGAGCTGCAGAGCCTGGATCTATGACTGCAAACCGCCCACTGCCACAGCCATTACTATCTTCATTGGTATTATTATTATTATTATTATTATTATTATTATTATTACTACAATACCCAGAGCATGTATCTGCTCAGGGTTTCTCTCAGTTACAGCTTTACCTTGACACTAGCTCAAGTACGAGTGTATGTTCATGGTGCAGTATAGAAATATAGTATGGTATGAAAACTTCTGCTATGATTTGAGCTAAAAAAAAAAAAAGAAATTCCCTGATATGAGATGTATAGAAGCACATTCATGCCTGTGCGTATCAGGATGTACAGGGTGTGAATTCTATTAGTATCACTTGACACTGTGTGGTGCTGGGGTATCAAAGTCAGAATGTCTTTTTCTGATTGAGTGATGACAACAAAATGATAGGTTCTACTCTCCTGCATTCAATACCACACCTACATGCTCTCCTGCAGAGAACCTTGACTTATTTTGGCAAATACAGTCGGTAAGAGACCCGCGGGGAAAAGCAAACAGCGCTGCATTCAAAGTCACTGGAAATCACAGCCGCTGACAGGACGTGACAAAATAAAAAAATCAGCTGCATTTCAGAACAAACTGAGCTATAATGTGTGTTAGTCATTATGTCACTGTGAGAATAAACAACGCTGTTGTTTCGAGATTCTTTTCATCAGAGCTTTGACAGTCTGTTTGCACTAGGTAATAGCTCCCCTGCTATTGTAGTTCAATTGTCAACCGTTTTTTTTTTTTCAATTTTCTATTCACATACAAGCGACGATTCTATGTTTTCAATTCACCCCATCCCTGCGCCCTGTGATGCACTAGTTTACCTGTGCAATCCACAAACATCAAAATAAATACTGCATGGCTGTGGAGGGCGAGTTTGGGTTGAGATTAGTTTGTTTGGCCACTGGGGAGCCTAAGGGGCACACACACTACTGTCCATTGAGCTATCAGAGCAGCGAAGGTCATCTCAGACATCGACAGACACAGGCAGAGGTTCTTTACTGGGTTCAAAAAAACAATTAATCAGCAGGTTAGTGGCGTATTTTCTGCTTTTGGCTTCTCAAATCATTTGTATTGATGGCAATTGTCTAAATAAATCAATTTTAGCCACATGTATAGCTGATCTAAACATGTTATCGACGGACTAATGGGACCAAGCCCAACAGCCAGCATTGATTCCTCAGCGATTTTTAAGGTTTTTAAAGGAGACATATTGTGTCCCCTTTCCACAAATTAAAATAGTTCCCAGGTGTCTTAAAGACATGTCTGTGACATGCTTTGGTCAAAATACCACAAGGATCAAACATCACAGCTCTTTTCATCCTCTCAAAACAGCCCTGTTCAGAACGGCTGGTTTCAGCGCCTGTCCCTTTAATGCAAATGAACCACTGCTTGCCCCGCCCCTTTTACCGGACCCAGGTAGGAGTGGTATTATGCAAATTCAAATCTTAGTTACATCACTGGAAGACACTGGATTTCAACCTAGGGAGCCTGCACATTACAGATTTTTTTGTCAATTCTCACATTTTAGGGGCCGGAAGGCAAGACAGAAACTCAAATATATGTTAAAGAGCCTTCAAAAAGTGATATTTCCATAATATGTCCCCTTTAAGGCAGTGAATTTCCATTTCTAACGGGACTACAGGCTTCTGTGCAATAAACATGTTTTTTTTTAAAAATCCTCAGCCCACATGGTCTGGTCTTAGCCCCGGACCTTGTCAACTCTTAGAAATACCGCTGTTCATTCAGCATTTAGTTGGGTTTTCTTCGACCGCAAAAAATTATATGTATGCATTTTCAGTGCAGTCGATTTATTTTGCTGTTAAATCACTTTACATGCCCCTGTATGCACCAATTCAAATGGGAATATCTCCAAGTGTGTTAAGGACTTTTCACTCTATCCGCTGTGGTGCTGAAAAATATGTGAAAACTGTACAAATCCTCAATTATAAAAAAGGCACTCTTAAGAATTTCTGTGGCTCAGGAAGGGGAAAGCCTCTGCAGAAATAGGCTCCTTTGCACCCAAACCTCCTGCATCAGTCGCCGGAGGGGACTTTTGTGAAGTGACAGTGGAGAGGATGGCCTGGGTCATGAGCTATTATTGTATTTTTCTGTGAAATTGCTACATCAATGAGGGCAGGTAGGTTGGGAGTGGAGAGGCTTGCTAAATGTGTTCCAGCATTTCTAATATTCAGGAGTTTTTTTTTTCTTTCCCTCCCTTGCTTCCTCTGACTGCAACGGTGATGAAAAACAGATGGTGCTCGTTTGATAATGCAGCAGGAGAGTTGGAGGACAGAGCGGTCTGCGAGTAACTCGGTGCACAATCGAAACTAGCATTGATTTCTACTGCGAAACTCACGTTAGTCTTGTCAGTCTCAGTTTGCTGCAAGTGGTGAGAACAAAAAAATATGTATAGTCCATGAAAGACCTGAATCAAAGAGGTTAAAAGACCGAAGTTCAGCTCAAGCTGCGTTCAGGACCAAAAAGACCTCAGTAAACGTTACAAGCAGTGTTTACAAGCAGTAAAAGCCAATGCCACGCAGCTTTTTGTCAACAAATGCATTGAAAAAACCAACAATGAGTTGATCCTGCAACAATATAGCACAGTCTGTGTATCTTCTTCCCCTGCGCCACAAAGCTCCATCATTGTCCGAAAGGTAAACATGAATGAGCTGCACTGCTGCACCGTGTGACATGTCCTTTTATTACAATGAATGTGGGAACTGTAGTTTATTTTAACTCGATCCCACACACTGCTGACCTATATTTAAAGATGGACGTGGTGGCAAAGATGAGGCGGATAACTCAGGGGGGAAAAAAAACACTCCACATGTGCAACGCGTCCACCTGAACTAATCACTTAATCAATAACACAGAGAACAAGAATCTACAGTCATGCTAGTGGCTCTGGGAGGCTTTAATTAAGCACAGCAATGCTTTTGTGACAATAGTGGGTACATTTAAATAGACCTGATGATGCAGCTAAAAAGAATAAGGGGGCTTTAAAGGGATAGTTCAACATCTTGGCAAATTGGCCCATTGAAATAATCCCTATAGTCATAGCAGTAGGTTCGTTACCTTTAATTGTCGGTGCAAGCTATTTTTAGAACGGTGGAGCAGAGCCGTGAGCTGCTCAGAGCTACGCTACAGAGGATAATGGAATTTCTTGGTTTCCCTCATTAAACTCATCAAATACACAATCCAACAACTCCAAAAGGCTCTGGTGGACAAGTTCTGACCTGCACATTCACCACGCTATGAGATAATAACAGAACGTTATTTTATTTTATTTATTTATCCTTTATTTAACCAGGTAAAAACGTTATGAGACAGAGTTGTTATCGAGGTACCGGTAAATGCGTTCCCTGTTGGGGGCACTTTGCCTCGAAAACAACTCTATCTCGTAAAGTTCTGAGCAGCTCGCGGCTCTGCTCCACTGTTCTAAAAACAGCTTGCACCAACAATTAAAGGTAATGAACCTACTCCTAAAACTAAAGGGATTATGGCAATGGGCCAATTTGCCAAAATGTTGAATTATCCCTTTAATTTCTGTATTTCTGTTATACTAGCTTAATTCTTTCACTTATAACTATGAATGTCAACGTCATCCCAGCGCTACTGGGAACATTGTGGACTATGAAAGTTTGTGCAAAAGTTCTTTTCAGTCCAGCTGCCGGAATGACATATGCCATACTGTAACAATGCTACAACGTCACACACAGGTCTAAATTGATTAAAATTATGCGTTGCATTGTAAAGGAAATCACTGCATCCGCCTGCTCTGACGTCTACGCAGTTTGTGCAGTTAAATTGCCGTTAATTAGGACACCAGTTTGAATAGAATAGTATAGAATAAAACTTTATTAATCCCACAGGGGGGAAATTCACAACCTGTTGAAACTACCCTCGGTCAAGGCTTTTTCTTTTTCTCCTTTTGAAGGAATAAAATGCATCCTTGAGTGGGATCTGTGACCATTCATCGAATGTGCTATGAAAAGGGCATCCATTGTTCCCTTTGGGGAATAATCACAGCATTTACAGATCTTAAGATCTCACATTTCCTTTCTGAAATTCCTTCCTCTTCCCAGACCGCTGGCTGATTGATCCAGTTTTCAGAGGAATACAATTCACCCAAAATCACCCCACCCCTCCCAGCACTTCATGGCTAAGTTAATACAAAGACACACATCCATGAAAACGACTCTGAATGAGATGCTGGGTCACAAGTCTTGAGTTGTTTTGTTGCGGGCAGCATCCGCAGTCTCACTGGTAAAGAATGTCTGAGTAGATCAAGGATGCCCGAGTCCTTCGGCAATGTCTATTATCCTGGTTTCATCAGGTCAAAATCCTGTTCTCAAGATCAAAAAAATCTTTGAAGTCTGAGATGGTCTTTTGATGTTACTAAGAAATCTGGGATGACCGAAGGTTAACCACTCCGGTCTAAAACGAGTGGTTAAGAAGGGAGAAAGAGAGAGAGCAAGAGAAAGTGAGAGAAACATCTTCTTTTTTGCTTTTGCTATAGTCTGGGGACAAAGTACGTCACTCTTTGCTACTCGTTTTTTTAAAAAGTGGAAAGAAGCTGTCATTTCTTAAAAAAAAAATAGATAAATGTAAGAAAACTCAAAAGACAGCTGAAGGTTGCTGCTTGAGAGATCCACTCACTAAATCATTAGAAAATGTTTAAGTAAAATATTTTAAGAATAGGTAACTTTCCATTATGAAATATAAAGAATGAAGGAACAAATTAAATCTTAAAAGCTGTGCTGCCTTCAAACTAGAAAAACATCCAATCCAAATCCAAATCGAACTTGAGGAAGATTCGTAGTTCGGTTCTCTCTTGATCTTCTTTCAGTGGGAGTAATATAAGTAATAATCAAAATCTCCACCAGAGACAGCAGTGAATTAAAAATGTGGGTCTAACTGCCCATAAGTTACCTCATCTCCATGCTCTCACTTTCCTCAAATCTCAAATTGCTGCGTCCCTCTGTCTTCCTGATACAGAGGTTTACTGATGAGCACAGTGGGATATAAAATTCAGATCATCAGTTTTAATCAGTGGCGTTTCATAGATGCTCCAGGTAGAAAATACACTTCCTACTTCCTAGCTTAGTTGGACAAGAAAATGTTTTATTTCTGGAAAAGAGAACACTTATTTTGGCGATGCCTTTTCTCTGGATCACATATGAGCAATGAAAAGCTACTGACACCAGCAACACTCGACCTGCTGCATCCTGCAACCTCACGTGACCTTTCCAAATGGAGTGGCTATGAATTGAGGATTTCTCAGAACGCACAGCCGTGTTTCCTTTCCTTTCGTTTTGTATTACCAGGCCAGCGAGGACACACGACGGCAACGATCCAACACGCTGAACTTCCTGCACCCTTTCAACTCATCCGTCCTCTCCGCTGCCATCTTATGCAACGTGGCTCCTAGCTGCAAAGTCTAGACGCAAAAAAAGCAAAGGTCGAGATGCACATAGAGTTGAGATCGGGCCAGGAATACTAAAAATCCTGCATGAAAAGTCGGGTTTAAGGGATTTTCATGGAGCTTTAAGCAGCTGGGCAGCACATTTAGATACAAAAACAGAGAGAATTGATCATTTAACTCGAATATAACACCTCGCAGGCTTTGGTACACCTACACACTGTGCCACACAAAAAGGCCATAAAGCCACAAACGTGCATCTGCATCAAATCAGATAACAGGGACTTCTCACAGGCCCATATAAAAGTTATACATCACTGATAAACAAAATTAATTGCCCCTTCTCTTTCATGGAGTTAATTGCCTTTGGGGCGTTTCATTCTTCATCCAAGCTCAGTGTTTGTTTTTTAATTATTTATTCATATAGCAAATTATTCCTCCTATGCCCCCCCACCACCTCTACTCTAGCTCGGCCCCTCTCTTTTGTTCTCAAGCTCTCTCCACTTCTCTGCCAGCCGATTCCAGAGGTCTGAGGTGAGCAGCAGTGGATATTTTCTGTCATGAATAAATCATTCTCTCAGCGCCACTATTGAGCCATTTACCGTTTGAATCTGCATGGACTGAAAGCGTCCTTGCACGCGCCATGGCGAGACGCGCAATTGAAAAAGAGTCAACCAGTGGTCAAGTCGAGACACGCACTCGCTCCGCTGGGTTAGCCATCATATTATGGTAAAAATCGGAAACTTTGAATGGCATAAACAGCAGAAAAAGCTCCCTATTGTGCTCCAGTTTTGACAAAATACACAACCACTCTTCTATAATTCCTCCTGCTGTATGTACACGGCCAGAACGCAATTTACACCACGACCTGGGCATATTTTCATTCTAAATGGCTCATGGGTATTATTTGTGTCAGTTTGCTGTCAGGTAGAGAATGACAGATCGGTATTTAAAATAAATGTACAAATGGGATGTGATTGTTAAAGTGCTGGCATAATTGCTGAAATAAATGCGTGTGCTTATATAATTCCCAGTTTGGGGCTCAAGCTGAGTTTTTGGCAGGCTTTAGAATATCAAACGAAAGCTTTTGAACACCTTTCACATTATATTAATAGTGCAGGTTTTGTTTTTTTTAGATTGGTCCATGCAGACTGTGTAAAAAACACTGCTTTAGTCCAAAAACCTATTGTTGAACAAGGCCGCAGCGAAAGTTGAAGCAGATCAACTTTTCAAAGCAAACATTTTTTTAAATAATTCAATGGTCTGTGACACGTCAGTCATATTTTGTGCAATGCTGTGGCTTGGAATGATATAATGCCACAAAACAAGCAAAGCAGAATAATAAAAGCAGCCAGAAAAGGGCCAAATATACCTCTATCCATCTCTATTTACTCCTCGGGCTTCTCTTTCTCCATGACTGAATGTTTTTATTTCTCAGCAAAGCTCAGCTCGGCTTACACTCTGTTTGTTCCTATTGGCTGCAAAAGATGTTATCTGCATTCTTCAACTCCTGCAGGGATCCAGAGGGAAACAACAGCACCGCCATATATTCGATGCGAGTGGCAATATGAGGTCTGACGTTTTCCGAAACTGAACAAACCCTTTAAATGTGAGATAACTGGAGCCTGGAGGAGCCTCGGAGCAACAAGCGCATGACGCACTTGACTGCAGTTTGACTACCTGTTAGTGACAGGTCACTCCAGCTCATTGAGTCGACCTCATACCACACATGTTCCCGTAAAAAGACTCGTCTGCTCACAGCTGCATCTGACAGAGCCCCTTTCCTCCCTCCTCCCTCCTTCTCCTCCTCCTCCACCTGCATCGGCCGTTCTGTGTGTGAATACACCCCAGAGGGCATGTTAATTCCCACCGGTGGATTATTATAATGCTCCCCAAGTGTTAGTTAACATGTTGCGCTGCATTTCATGCTGTTAACGCCGAATCCCCACAGAGGGGAACATCCCTAAAGAGCCGAGTCCTTTTCCAACAGACCACGGCTGAAACGCTGCTCCTGCTCAAGGACCGATGTCTATTTGTGCTCCTGTCTGTTATAAAAGCCTGTGGTTTCTGATCTTTCCAATTAACACTCCAGATTTTCTTTTTTAAAAACACCATTTACAACTTTGAAAGTCGACAGAGCAACGAGAAAAGGTGTCGGCACCTTTAACTTGACATGTAGGATTTACACCCTGCTGAAAAACAAATAAGCACAAAACAATAGGGGTGGGAGAAAAAATCGATTCACATAAATATCGCAATATCTTTTTTGACTATTTTTAAATCGATTTTTTTTTTTCAAAAATCGATTTTATTTAATTTTTTGAAATATTGTGCAATGTGCATTTGTTCGCCTTTTTTACATATAGAGAGTACAGGTTTTGAAAAGGGTTTAAGTTCACTTTATAATGGAGTATGTTCATTTATAGGCTCCTACAGTATTTGTGTGCAGATAAATGTTAAAAATGCAGACTAAAAATCGAGAGAATCGGCAATATCGTAGAATCGCAATTTGAATCGAATCGCCATCCAAAAAAATCGTAGAAGAATTGAATCGGGAGAAAAGCGTATCGTCCCAGCCCTACAAAACAAGCTCCGCTAAACAAAAAAAAAAGATAACGGACGATCACGTGTGACATTTGTATCATGTGTTTACCTCATCATCTCTTCCACACACATACAATCAGTGAGAGGACTCACCCCGCCCCCCCCTCCTCCCTCCTGCATGTGTCAGGGTGATTAATGGTTGCTCATTGGACCTCACACTCACCTGCACTCAGCTGTTTGATTGATGGGCCTGTATGCTTGACAGATGGACAGATGTGTCATGGCAGAGCACCCAGGCAGGGAGCGACACCTCGGTCCTGCCTTGTTCTACTTCCAAGAGAAAAGGAGAGGCTGTTATGAAAGAGAGAGAAAAGGGAAGAAAGGGAAAGAGAGATGGAGAGAATTAGCATTTTTTTAAAGTGCAAAATGGCTCAGATTTTGTTTTGTCCGTTGTGCACTGGTCAATAAAAGCACCTGGTTGACATTTTGGGGAAAATATCAGTGAGAAAACATGAAACAAAAAGTGACAGGTGACCGGGTGTATGTGGCCTCAGAGGGCTTGTTTTTTACAAAGAAGCGTTTTGATAATAGAGAGCGTAGCCCCGGGGCTTCCTGGTGGCTCCGCAGGATACGGCGCATGCTATGCAAGCGCAACATCCTATGATTTTAAGTAGGCGGATGAAATATGATAAAAAAAAAGCGTGTTAATTTGAAAATCAAACACTGCTTCAGCCTGTAGGCAGACAAGTCAGACAAGACAGACAGACAGGCGGAGAAACCACACACTGAAATCTATAAGAGCAGCCAGACTGTCACTGTAACGCAGGTCAGAAGTGTTGGAGACGAGCCACAGAACAGGACTGGAGCTTTGTGGACAATCACAGAATAACAGGGGATGATTGAAAAAAAAAGTACAAAAAACAAACAAAAAACTCTTCCTTGACCCCCGTGGAAAATGTCAAGGGAAGATGTGAAGGACAGGACTCTGGTATGAAGAGAATCCAATTGCACTTCATGTACTTTTTTTTTTTTTTAAACCACCTCAACACATGGACTATCTAATATCTACAACACTTCATCACAATCACAATCACAAAAAGAATTATATTTCCAGGGGAAAGGAACGGAATTTATTTTAAATACTACTCAAACATAAATATTGGCATGTGTGTCTATTGCTATGATGATGATAACTAGAAAATCAATGTGCGTGTTTATCGATGACTCCAAGATGGATTAGAGAGAAATCTATATCCATGGATTTGGAGCTCAGCCCGATCCTGCACTGATTTCTATCCAAGTCTATTGGATCATGCCATAAACACAACACAGGAGCTTTGTTGTTTCTACATTTACACGCTAACACATTTCCCCTCCTTTGATTTCCTAAAGTGAGGTCCAGACAGAGTGAGTATCCTGTGCTAAAGAGGATGAGGTAGGATTAGGAAGCACTCAAGCTCGTTTTACTCCCACCTCCAGCTGCCATTTGGATGCTGCCAGGTCATTTTTCTCAATTAAGAACTTTTCCTTTGCAAAAAAAAAAAAAAAAAAAGTCTTTTTAACAACAGCCAAGAGGTGAGGAGAGCTGATTGCACTTGAACAGGTGAAATCTCAGGTTACTGTAGTGGACGACTGCTCCTCCCACTTCGATTCTGCTCCCTCAGCGCAGACACAGTATTTGCTTTTTATCTCCCGTTGGTACAAATCAGCAAACTACGCTGGTTTGTTAAATGAAAAAGCAGCAGCTTCGCTTGAACAATTAGTTTACAGCATATATTGGATAGAAGTCATATGTACTGTAGTGGAATTTGGGCACAGTTCAAATTCATTTTAATTTCACCACAGGGAGCAAAAACAAAAGCTTGTGCAGAGACTAATGAGAAGAATAAGAACTGGAGGCAGAGGAGATTAGAAGAGGGTTGTTTAAATAAGTAACAACCCAAGAAGCACTCTTTTTTTTTTTTTAAGATTGAAAAATTATACAGTCACTTTATTAAACTGCTTAGCTGGCCCCAGTTTATGCTGTGTTTCTTTCTTATCTTATGTGCAAATATTACAAAGGGAAACACATGAGGCTGCAGGAAGCAAAGTGAAACCCAACAGGACATGAAGATCCTGGAGAAGTCGGGAAAAGAGATACTTGCATCTTGTACATACAGTATTATGTTCCATTGAGAGATTATATATCAAAAACGCACCTGTGCTAATTGTTACAGCTTTCCTGCTTCGTGATTCATCGGCAACTTTGAAAAGAAAATTCAGTTTTCATCTCAGTTTGGCTTCGATGCTTCAAGCTGAACTCGGTCTCCACTGAGCCATTAAAAAAGCACAAATATAGTTCTTCCAATTGCCTCAGAAAAACATAATAATAACACATACATACATACTGTGATTGAACAATTTAACAATTTGCACCTGCTCTATATTTTGATAGAGGAAGGAAGCAAAACTAAAAGTGGGATATTGTGAAAACTGGAGCATTTGCACCTTTGACTTCATATCCCATCTATTTTTAAGACAAGTCTTCTTTGGTTGGAAGTGACACCTTCTCTCTACTATCCATCCATCCGACTAAAGCTCACTGTGCTGTGTGTGAGCATCAAAGAAGCAGCAGCAGCAGTGGCGGCGACGGTGGTGGCTGTGGCAGCAGAGAGCCGCTCTATTCTGGGCGGCTGCTGCTGCTGCTGGAGTGAAAGCGGTGGTTTCTGCAGGAGCAGCAGACAGAGCCATAAATCATATGTCTGCTAATGGCAGTTCCAAATGAGGCCTCTCATCAGACAAGACAAGTGCCTTGCTTTGTGTGCTACTTCAGGCTCCACTACAACATCTGTGCGCTCTCAAGCTACTGTGCATGTGATGTGTCTCGCCGTTGTATTCATTAGGAATTGTCTACTGAGCCCTAACAGTTCAATTTAGTGTAATTTAGAGCGGATCTGAAAAAGCTGGCTGTGACAATCACAAGCAGGATATTTCCTCCCTCCCTGGTGTTGGTTATTCTTGCTGCCAAATGTTACAGTTTCATCCAACACACTAAAACTTTCTCCTTGCTACAGAGATACATACAAAAATATGGAATACAGCACTTCTTAAAGGGATAGTTCAACATTTTGGCAAATTGGCCCACTGCCATAATCCCTATAGTTTTAGCAGTAGGTTTGTTACCTTTAATTGTCGGTGCAAGCTATTTTTAGAACGGCGGAGCAGAGCCGCGAGCTGTTCAGAGCTAAGCTACAGAGGCTAATGGGATTTCTTGGTTTTCCTTATCAAACTCATCAAATACACAATCCAACAACTCCACAACACTCTCATGGACAAGCTCTGAGCAGCTCGCGGCTCTGCTCCGTCGTTCTAAAAACAGCTTGCACCGACAATTAATTAACAGTGTAAAGTTAATATATTAATAGTTGTTATTTTGTAGCCTGTATTCGTATGTGTCATAATATTAATAGTTGTTATTTTGTAGCCTGTATTCCTATGTGTCGTAATCATCAGCTGTTTCCCCTTGCCTGTGATTGGTTCAGTGTGTGTGGTAGTGATGATTGTTGTTGGTTGTCCGTTTCGCCGTTCCTGTTTACCTGTTTTCCTGATCATCAAGATTTATACCACCACAACGAACCCTCATTCTACAAAAGTAACGAACCTACTCCTAAAACTATAGGGATTATGGCAATGGGCCAATTTGCCAAAATGTTGAACTATCCCTTTAAACTCACTTCTTGTGTTCAAATCCACTTGGCACTTAACAATATCAAGCTTTCCTACTGGATCTATGTAAAACATTGGCGTTTGAAGACAACAGAGAGGGAACATCCCGCCCTCGGTGCTGCAGGACCATAAAACAGTAAAATTCAAAGTGACCGGTCAGAGCGAGGCCGAGGGCTTTCAAGTGCACTCGTGCCAAAATGAGGATAATCCAGAGGGTGATACGACACCCCAGTCTGAGACCATAAATTAAAAGTCATAGTCTGCAGCCTGAAAGACCGTGACACAGTTTGATGTCTCACCCCACAAGGGTCAGTGTTTCTTTTTGAGTGCCAAAACCATTGAATGTTGGACTTTTGTTCCATTTGGCAAGCGTATAATGGAGTTTGAGAGGGGTATGCCGGTGCTGTACGGAGATAGGGGCTGAATGGAGGAGAATGTAATTACTATACCTGTCTATGCAACAATGGCTAACCACCTTTGTCGCCCCTCACTCCACTTGAAGAAGCCAGACAGCAAGAGTGCTGTTGGATTGCGGGAGCACAAAAGCCGCCCTTGCTGCGACTCCCAAATCAGTGTCTCGCACTCGTACTCGGACAAGAGACAAGGGACGTGTCACAGTCGTCTTTAAAAAGTAATTGTGTGCATCCGGATGGGAATGTTTCCTCTGCACTGTCTCCACCGGTAATTTGCGTTTACTTATTTACAGTATCCACCTACTTTGTTGCATAAACAAAAAAAGAAGGAAAATAATTTCCAAGATAAGATATTACCAAGAGAGGAAGCAGCGTTATAGCGGACATAAATATTGCAGACGTGCGAATATAAAAATAACTGGGAAATAAAAATCATAATAGAGAGAAGGAAATGAATGAGATGTCTAGCAGAGACAGGTGTTGGTCTCACAATTGGCAGCACAAGTCAAATCCAACATCCCATTATCACCTTTTATTTTAGTGATGTCAGGGCTGGAGAAATCATCCTGTGACTTGTCACATACAGTTCATTCTCCATCAGCTTGTAACACGTCTTAAATACAATATTCTGTGTATATAAAAATGACTGCTTCTCATTTATGGAGAATAAATGCATAAAAGATCCAGATGTATTCTTTTATCACACTGGTTCAGCAAGTTAAATAGTCATTAGTCACCTAAATGATGGTGGGTCGTATCCTCTGAGGGCGCTGTCGGGGACGTTCTGCATCACGTAGAGAAATATGATTCAGTTTCACACTTGTGCACAAGATAGGGAGTGAAATGCTGACGCAAGAGATATTAAGATAGAAATGAATCCCCAAATCCATCTGTATCTATTCTGCACACACCTCCCAACATGCTCAAAACTCACCTTTTTAAATTAGCTTTTAATATATCATTTTGTGTGTTTTATACTGTTTTATTGCTGTTTTTAATTTTATTTCATTCTGACTTTGATTTATTTTATGATTTTTAAAGTGTAAAGTGTTTTTGAGCATTTGTAATCTATAAAATAATGAATTATATATTAAAATATATATATAAAAAATGTATTATAATGCCTGTTCAAAAACATGTTGCATTGTGACGCATCATTGGCATTAGATATTGTGAGAAATGCATCTTTGAAATACAAAGTTGCATCATTTACCTCCCCTCCTCTGCTATATGTTCCTCAAGCTGCATGTCGATTGTCACAGACTCACAGGACCTGGTTTGAAACGCTGTCACCCTGACTCCTCGGGGTTCTTAAAGAGGAAACACACTGTCGGTGCAAGATGATGTCACTGTGATGAACTCAAATAATACGGAGGAGGAGAGGAGGGAAGGAGGGATACGGCTGATGATGATGGTGATTATAAGAACGGTGATGAATGATGCAATATCATGAACAAAATGACACAGAATAGCAGGAAATTACATGAGATGAAGAAGATGACTGAAGAGTCTCCATTTATGTTTTTTTTTCTCTTTCTGTAAAGTGCAGTGATTAAACCGTAAGTGCTCTCTCTATAAATACTGACGTCTACAGCCAAAGCACTGGAACTTAGACAAAGTGTGGAAGAAAATTGTCCTTCAATGACTTGGAGTGATGGTGAGTCCAAAAAATTCAAAATTCAAAATGGCTGTCTAAACCGATGACCAAATTTTGAAATCCATCAAAATCGGCCCACTGGCGGTTAAAATCTGGTCACTTCCGGTTTAGACAGCCATTTTGAATTTTGAAAATGTCAGAAATGGATTCAGCATCATCAATAACCCCTAAAACCACTCCAATATTGCCCAGATCAGCCAAGTCAATTTTGTTGAAATATTGCCCATATAGGCAATTATGCTAATTTATGCTAATTATGCCCGTTATGCTAATTGCCCAATATATATAAGTTAGCATCCGGCAGTTTCTGAATACTGGGGACCCATACTATCTATTTCTAACATAAAACTTTGGGGTACTCAACATTTCCGGGTTCACATTGGGGCACTATGGGCTGGCAAGTAGACTACTGTTGACATGTGCCTTTAGCTCCTTTATGGTCAAATTATGTCTGTTTTGCATTTTATGTATTCAGCTTGAAATCTGAATGTATCCTGGGCGGCTTTATATAATAAAGAGACATCGTGGCTGTTAAAAGAATCAAATACGTGACATTTCAATGAGCTCTTTCATTGATCCTCAGTCTGACTGCAGCTCTTCACCATAAAATCCATTTCATTGCTGCTTTGACTCATTACATGATTGATTTCTTAATGCAGTAGGTGAATATGTTTCCTTCCACACAGGGCGGAGAGTGATACAGCACTCTTTTTCCTGTCTAATCTATTTAAATACACTTTTGACAAACCCGATCTTGCTGAATTAACTCGTACCTCGCTATTTAATTTAGCCGATTCTCTACGACTACTGCTCTAACTCTCACCAGTTGCACCTATTGTAAATCCACAGTTCTCCACCCTGTCACATTTTGTCGGCGGTTTAAAAACAATAAATGAATCTTTGATGTGCACAGACAAGAGAAATGTCACAAAAGTCTTAAAAATGTGTGAAATTATCCTCCTATTTAAACCATATCGTGTCTCAAGAGAAGCTGCTAAGAACCTTTTCCTACAGATTTAGACCTTTTCTGATACTGTAGACATGAATATTTAAAAATGGCTGCTCCTTGTGCTGATTGTCACAAATCAAGGACACCGTGTCTGCGCTAAAATCCGTCAATGTACAGAATATATATTGCTTACCGCCAGAAAATCCAAATTCAGTATCCAGAGCGGGTAGGGATGAAGGAGGACGGGGGAGGAGCAACGCTGAAAGAAGAGAAAAGATACATCAGAGTCCTTGAAGATGATAAATTTGATCACAAGTCTATTTCCACATTACAATATTTGACTTATTACAGCTTACAGCTCCGCACACATTTCAGTCACTAACTTGTTTTGATGGATGAAACTCAAACCACTCAGACACAAACTCCTTGTGCCAGAAAACAAAAAAAGCTGCTGACTTTCTATGTGAAAAGGAAGCCGTGGAGCTCCGAGCACCGCCGAGCAGCAGCCATCTGTATTTCCATGTCGCGATTGTTACGCAGCAGCTGGTTATTCAATGTCTTGCTCAAGGACACTTCAGCAGCGCGGACGGACACTTCCCCAAGTTTGCGATTGTTGTGTTTGAACAGACCAGAAGTGTGTTTACCCACCAGGGCCCCTGGCTGCCACTCCATACTGTTCTGCCATTCTTGCAACTTGAAGACGTGTCAAGCGAGAACAGATTTCCTTTCATACTCCGGCCTTCCTCACTTTTAGGTGACAGCTGCTGAGTTGGCATATGTGCATCATGCTCTTAAGCACAATCTTAGCTAGGACAGCAGCGCTGACGGTGCACAGACAGACACGGAGGACACTCTGTGACTCTTTGTGATTGGCAAAAAGATATCATGCGGAAGGACCAAAGCACAAGTAATTTTCAGGAGCTGGGGGGAATATATTGAGGTCAAGTGAACTTCTTTTTTTTTCCCTCACATTCACTTTACATGAAGTCTGGACTCTAACACATTCATTATGTCTGAACAGCGGCCCCATAACAGCCCGTGGCACAGCGCTGAATACTGATTTCCTGAGCGCTCATGATGTATTCAGGCAATTGTTATGTTACATGTGACATATAGGAGTGATCTCAATGGGGGGTAATGTTAAAGGGATAGTTCAACATTTTGGACTGCTTGCCGAAAAACTGCCCCCGATGGGAACGCGCATCAGCGGTTTTGCATGAATTTACCTCAAAAACAACTCTGTTCTGTTATTATCTCATAGCGTGGTGAATGTGGAGGTCACAACTTGTCCACCAGAGCGTTTTGGAGTTGTTGGATTGTGTATTTGATGAGTTTAATGAGGGAAACCAAGAAATCTCATTAGCCTCCGTAGCGTAGCTCTGCGCAGCTTGCAGCTCTGCGCCGCCGTTCTTAAAATAGCTTGCACCGACTATTAAAGGTAATGAACCTACTCCTAAAACTATATGGCAATGGGCCAATTTGCCAAAATGTTGAACTATCCCTTTAAAATAAAAGTCCATTACTCTATTTCATTACACATATATTTGATTTTCGAACACCTGCAATTTTGTGCTAAATTAGCAACAGCAAATACAACTGTGAAAAACTAAACAATCAGAGGGGTTGAACACCAAAACAAACATGTTTAAAATGTGAATCAGTAAAATATGTCAATTAAGCCACACAGAGAAACAACCTTGCAGCTTTCACAAAGAAAACAAAAACCCAATAACTGCTCATACTCGGAGCAGTGGGAGCTAATTTCTCTCAAAGTGCTCAGCGGCCCTCGATGAGCCTTGAAGAGCTCTCACACCACGCCCAAACACACTCGCATGCAGACGGGAGCGAACAGAACGAGGGCAAAAGGTAAAAACGTGTTTGGTTGCATGGTTTTTACGAGGTCTCGGCTTTAATGTCTGTCTCCGACTCTCCAAAAATAGGCGTCTCACTCTCTGGGTTTATTGACCGGGGGCCTCTCTGCCTCAGCTGCTGCGGTGACCATCAGATCAGCCATCCTTTGCTTCACAGTTTATGAACTTCAGAGTCGTGCGGCCGGGGGGGGGGGGCGAGCACATGATGGAGTGTAGGGACGCTGAGGAGAGAGAGACTGCACACAAAAAAAACAAAAAAAAAGCCAGGGCATCTGCTGCTATAGCTGTTTAATTTCAAATAAAAGAAGAAAACAAGGGTGTGTTGACAGGTGGTAAATAAATCAGAGCAAGTGTATAGTAAGTCACAAGGCCGTGTGACCTTTTATAAGATGTGCACTACAGCTGCACTGACAAACTAATAAACAAATCACACACACTTTCTAGTTCAGATGAATGGAAAAGTCCGTTAGTGTTAACGCAGCAACAAAACCAGCCGTTCAACCTGCCCAATTTCTTACAATTAGACCAAAGTGCTTTAATAAAACATGACGCGATGCAGGGGAGATGCTGGAAATCCCATCACCTCTAAACCTAATAAAACTGGCAACCCCAGGGGGAGGGGAGGATGTTGGAGGAAGATTTTATAAACACAACTAAACACGCACTTTCAGCATCCAGAGTGCAAAGATCTGAATGTGTAATTTTCCTCCTTTCTTTCAGTCTGAATGAATCGACTTTGTCTGTAAGATCTGCTCATTTCAGCCAGACAATAGGAAGCGGGGGCCCTGTTGCACGCGCCCCGTACGTCGCCCTGTAACATTTTGTGTCGTGCGTGATGAATTTAATGAGTTTGGTCTTTCTGGAGAGAGATGACCTTCTAAAAATGACATCGGCAGATAAAAAGAATTTGTCCCCCCGCTCAAAACCAAAAATGACAGCAAATGTCGTCCCCGAGGTCCAGCGGCTGCCGATGGCTCTCTGGGCAACCACCGAACAACCACCCGTGTGTACCGAGTTGTTCACATACAGTACATTAAAAAAAAAATCCCACATTAAAGGGATAGTTCAACATTTTGGCAAATTGGCCCATTACCATAATCCCTATAGTCATAGCAGTAGGTTTGTTACCTTTAATTGTCGGTGCAAGCTGTTTTTAGAACGGCGGAGCAGAGCCGTGAGCTGCTCAGAGCTACGCTACGGAGGCTCATGGGATTTCTTGGTTTCCCTCATCAAACTCATCAAATACACAATCCAACAACTCCAAGACGCTCTGGTGGACAAGTTGTGACCTGCACATTCACCACACTATGAGATAATAACAGAACGTTACCAGACAGAGTTGTTTTAGAGGAAAATTCATGTAAAACCACTGATGCGCGGTCCCGTCGGGGGCAGTTTTTCGGCAAGCAGTCTCTGCATTTACCAATTATGGCAATGGGCCAATTTGCCAAAATATTAAACTTTCCCTTTAAACGAAGTGATGCAAAGCAGCTAAAGATGCGTTCGTGTCCCTCCTCACAGCGATCCTGCGGCGCTCATCATCTACGCTGTGATCTGATCTGCACGGCCTCGTTGTGCTTTGATTCACTGACTGACTGCACCGGCAGATGTGTTTACCATTCCACTTCAAAGAGGCAAAGAGCGTTTGGCGCTGTGGCACATCAGCTTATGAAGTTTCAGGTTAGATGGAACAATAAATAAATCATGGATAGTACTTTCACTGTTTTTCCCAATTGTGCACTAACATTAGCCGCCCTTTTTTTTTTCTTTCATACAAGTGAAAAGACAAACAGTGAAGCTTTTGTCTCTCCTTGTCCAAATCAGGGTCTGATTTACATTTTTCATAAGGTAATGAACTCTGGATTTCAATAAAGGAACAACGTTCCTCTATTTCCACCTCTTCTCTGTGAAGACTTTGTACCTGGAACGTGTATTGGAACATTATGGCTGTTATATCAAAGCCGAAGACGGCGTTTGGTGGAGCTAATGTTGGTTTAATTAGGTAGCTACTTAGAGCTGATATCATTTCTCCTGCACACAGCGGCTGGTTGGAAAAGGACACGGCTTCTTTTGTGCGCTGCCGTCAGAAATCCAGGACTCGTTTGTGAAACTACAATGAATATTTATTGGATATCCGTTATCGCTGTATACGCGCCAGGCAGAACTGAGATAAACTTGACTGGCGTTGCAGCAGTAGCCAATGACTTCAGGAACAGGTATAGAGGGCACTTTTGGGAGGGTATTTGAGATATTAATAAGCAGATACTATTTTTGGGGATGAATCCACCTTTTAGATGAGTTACAGCTCTGTGGCTCAGTGTGAAGCAAATCTAAACTGATGGACTCACTGAGCTGGAAAAGGCTGTTAGCAAAGCGATAGTCTGATTAAAGTCTCCTCTGCCAAAAAACCCTCCAAAACATCCAAACAACCGCCGTATGATACCCATGAACATCATCCTGTAAAGATTTCTTCCCCTGCATGCAGAGTGGGTTTGTAATGATCACTTGGTCATGTAAAAATGCAGGCAACAGATGGAGTGGGAGGAGCTTTGAAGGGGCCGAGCTTTCAGCCCACGCAGCGCCGTAGTCTCACACATCCTCAGGACAGCAGCAACAACAACAAAAAAACACAACAACATCCTTACCACTTCAACTGGAGCGATGATTTCAGTCTGGTGTGACCTCGCTGCCTCCTTCTCTCTCCTCTCTCCCACTCCTTTCTGAAACACAAGTGGCCAATCACACTTCAGCGTAACCCTCCAAGAAATGTTTCCCTTCTCACTAGGTTTCTAGTCTGCCCACACTGTCCACTCGCAAAATTAGTTGTGATTTGCTCCCTTCACATCTGTCCCTGCAATATAACTTAGAATTGGATTGCGAAAAGGAAAAAACAGCTTTGTGGCTCCCAAAATATCAGTGAGAGGAGCACAGGTACGTATCGATCGGGACGGTCAGAAGTCCAGCCTCACTGCAGAGACAGAAGCAATAATTCAGCATCTGCAGGAAGCTTTCTGTACCATTAAACATTTAACTTCAAACATCAAAGAGCATTAAACTATAATACAGGAGTCTGTATACTGAGGGGGATTCCTAAGTTTGTGCAGTGATACGCTGTGATCACACTGATCAGGTGTTGTAGTTGTTGTCATTCATTCGGCTGCTGCTCCTCTGAGGTGTCGCCAGTGGCGGCTGGTGGTCAAATTAGTTGGGTGGGCTAATAAATAAATTATACCCATTAAATGGTTAACACAGCTAAAAGTTAGGGTTATCCCATCTCACAAAAGTATAGCAACTAACTAGGCCTACACACTGCATTAAGTAAGGGTCTAGTCCAAAAAAAAAAAAAAAAAAACTTCACCTGGTTATCTCACACATACACACACAGTCTCTCTCTCTCACGCACGCACACACACACACACGCACGCACGCACGCACACACGCACACACACACACCCGACTATATTGCTCAATTTAAAAAAAAAAAAAAAAAAAGAAGACGATATATGCAGCTCATATCGACGGCCTTTCTGGTCTGTTATCGCCATGTCATTAAGTCTGGTGCTCCCAGTGAGTTTAGAAACTAGATTCTCCACTTCGTTCATGTTAGCAAAGACAGTTTAGAGCAGTAAAGTAATGCTACCTGTGATGCTAGCGCCTAGCGCCGCTGTTTCTGTCTTCTCCCTCCCACAACAACACAACTTTTCCTCCGGTTCCTGTCATTGGTCTGAAAACAGCGGTGTTGGGCTAAATGAAATTAGCCCCAATGACAAGTAAACCAAGGGGGCGGGACATGACGCCTGTCAATCACTGACCCTGCGTCAGCCCGCTGCTGATTGGTCAGAACCGATCGGCCTGTGGGCTGAATGAAATTAGCCCAAACAGTCGGTCAATGGCGAGGGCGGGACCTGGCACCTGTCAATCATCCACAGTGGGAAAATGAATGAGAGCAGACTCGGTGAGCTGGGGCCATAGACTGTAAAAAGAGGCTGGGGCTGATTAAAATTAGCCCATTTAGAGATATCCTGTGTTTTTCTTGAAACTATTTAATATTGTTGCCAGTTCCGATTTTACTAAGACTTAAAACAATCTTTTGTATGTTATTTAGAGAATATAATATATAGGCTATATATAATATTTTTTCCTCATCTTTTGTTGTGTAATGCAGGGAGGGCTTAGCCCCACTAGCCCATTGATACCAGCCGTCACTGGGTGTCGCTACAACAGATCACCATTTGTGTGTTTGATTTTCATGCCGAACGAACGTCCTTCCTGATTCAACCCTGGGTTTAGGAGGATCTGAGGGACTGAGCCACGAACACGGGGATTAACAACCAAACCTGCTCTATCATCTAAGCCAGTGCCTCTTTCTCTTCTCTTATGCTGATCAGGGTGCTTTATCAAATCAGAAGTGAAAAAACTTTCAAATAAAGACGTAACAAAGCTGAACATTTAGTTTTTTTGATACATCTTCTTTCATTCTGCTATACCCCATCATTTTTTATATTTTCTTTACAGCCTTGTTTCTGCTGCTGTAAATAAATCCAATTTTCTAGACCTTGAAGTGACTCACTGTGTCTGTGAACTTGGGGGAACCTAAAGATGAAATGAGCGTCTTTGATGGGTCTTGTTAGATGTCCTTTCCTTTAACAATAGCTCATTTTCAGGTGCTGTAATTGCTGCACTTGTGACTTAAATAACCTCAGCAGTGCAGGCGCCAACCACAGGATCACACACAACAACAGTAATGAGATCTTTACATGAATGACGGGCAAAAAAGCACAAATACAGGGTAACTTCACATGTAGGGGCCTATTGTATAAAACATACATCTTCCCTTTGGACAAACTATCTCCCCTCAGTGTCTGATTTCCTCCTCAGGGAGCAATCACTCCTTTAGTGCTATCAATATCTTTCCAGACAGTGGTTCTCCGGTGCCGATCAACTGCAAAGCTGCAATTTACTTGGTCACATCTCTTTCTGATTTGCCTTGTTGCTTTGGATTTGACCAATACTGTCCGCCTTCCCAACATGCATTCATCATGCAAAGTAATCACACCCTGTTCCAGCTTGGAAAAAAAGATTTTTTTTTTTCTTTTTTGCTACTGTCTGGGCAGACTTTAATTCCGAGCAGTGGAGAGCATGTCAATGCATTTTAAACAGCTCTAATCACTGCAGCAGCCTATCATTATATTAGCCAAGTGTAATAATGTGGAAAGTAAAAAGTGGAGTTTGCAATGAGGAACCTTTCAGAAATCCTGATACTGCAGTTCCCCCCTTCTCTCTGCAGAGCATTTCTTTTAGCTTGGCATTGTTGACAATCCAAAATCACTTCAAAATCAATCTTTTAATTGACTAAGACAGTCCCAAGCTTGTAAACAAAGCAGAAACTGGCAGATATTTCATTACAAAAGCTGACTGGAACAAAAAACAGCCCAATGATCTGTATCAAGCTGCCACTGTATGACAAATAAAATGTTATAATCTGTTTTAAATACGGATTATACTTAGTGGGGCGGATTAGCTCAATATTTTACACCAATCGTTCACTTTGTGATAAAAGCACGAAATTTGGTAGATGTGTTGGTGAATATGTTTCAATCAAATCTGGATATTGGGCCACCTCAAAAGCGCCCCCTAGTGGCCGTGGCAGCCATTTGTTATGTGAATAAATGAATGATGAATATAAACTGCCCTTTTAATAATACCAACAGGTGATATATTGTATATTGTTGGAAAGCCTGATTAGTCACCTTTACAACGAGGTACAGCTTGTAAGGATCGTGCATTCATGGAATGAGCAACGGGGCTAAACGTGTGGGTAGCGCCCCCCAAAAATGTGCATCCCCTATGGGCGGATTAGCTCAATAATCGACAAATTGATTTATACAAAAACACTACTGGAGAGTTCATTTTTCTCTGATAAAGAATGGTTTTACCATCTCAGCGACCTTTCCATTTGATTCCTGGTGTCATAATTATTGGAAAAAGTGTGTTCATTTGTCTTTGTATGATGTCTGGTTGAGGAGTTATGAAAATTGGCATTTTTTTCGCCATTCGTGCAGACATAAATTCAAAATGTCCGGCAAAAAACCCCCCTGGAACATTAGTTGACCCGGGCAACAAGCAAAAATCTTAAGTAGACACCTTAAGGGTCCTTAAAAACCAAAAATGTTTGAAACATATCCAGCAACACCTCCACCAAATGTTGTGCTTCTACCACAAAATAAACAATTGTTGTGATTTATTGAGCTAATCTGCCCCACAGGGGATGCACATTGTTGGGGGGCGCTACCCACACGTTTAGCCCCGTTGCTCATTCCATGAATGCACGATCCTTACAAGCTGCACCTCGTTGTAAAGGTGACTAATCAGGCTTTCCAACAATATACAATACATCACCAGTTGGTATTATTAAAAGGGCAGTTTATATTCATCATTCATTTATTCGCATAACAAATGGCTGCCACGGCCACTAGGGGGCGCTTTTGAGGTGGCCCAATATCCAGATTTGTTTGAAACATATTCACCAACACATCTACCAAATTTCATGCTTTTATCACAAAGTGAACGATTGTTTAGCTAATCCGCCCCACTAACTTGAAAATTGGTGGTTATGAAGCTCAGGCGTCATAAACACACCCACTGGAAGACATAACTCAAGCTACTTATGCACTTAGCAACAAAAGCTAACTAGCCATGTGCTGCGTGGTCAAAACAAACACAACACTGCTAATCAATGCTACAATATGAATTAAAAATCATACCTGCAGGTCTTCTTCTGCTGTGGCGCTAAATCTAAATGGCAGTATGTTGGCGCCCTCTCTGCAGGAAACAGCGGTTACTTCAAAAGAAAAAAGATAAACAAACAGCTACGTGACGTCAAATGAGCGCGGTGACGCACACCTGTCACTCAAGGCGGAAGCGCGGTCGTAACTGTTAAATTTCTTCAATATAAAGATGTTTCCGTTATCATGGAGAAATAAATGAGCGAAAGAGGTCAAAGTCTTGTTGAGAATATGTTTTCGTAAAGTTGTGTGGCGTAATAGGAGTTAATTGGGTTTTTTTTGTTTTTTGGGGGGCCCTTCGAGAAACTGCAGCATGCAAATCAGACTGCGTGAACGCCATCATGTGATTGGTCATAAGCCGGGAGGGGGCGGGGCTTCCACAGCTCTTGTCGCTTTCCCATTGGTGCGACAGAGGACGGCCACTGCCAGTTCGAAGCAGACACACCCTCGATAGTTACAGACAGGTGTTAGCTTGTTCTGCTGCTATCAAGAGGCCACAAAATATTTGATGTTGCTCCAAAAAACAGTATCAGTGTTGGTAGTCATCATTGGGATGGCTCCATTGGTATTTTTAGCACATTATTTTGTTGTTTTTCCTCTGACATCAGTTAACAAATGGACGCTAATGTTGGTCATTTGTTCACAGTATAATTGAGCGTTTTGAGTTCACAGCCACAAATCAAAATGCATTTATTAAAGTCTTGAAGATCAATGAGGAACCTCACAGGGTAACATTTGTAATTTAATTAATTACACTGACAAATATGGAGAATTAAATTATTTTAAAACAGTTCAAAAGAGCCAAAAAAGCACGGAATGGCCTCAAAAGTGAATGAAACCAAAACTCAGTGTATAAGAAATTGAGTTGGGTCCAGAGAGAGAAGTAACTCCCTGTATGCCAATTAATGCCGTTTCAGGGTTGTCAAGAACTTTATCTATGACTACTCCATGTCGCCCTGTCTGCTCTCATACATGCATCAAGGGTTCACATCTATCATTGTCTTTGTTTTCAAATCCTCTCTCATCCTCACACTCCTGTCTGCTCTTTGGCAAAGCAGAAATGCTGCTGCCTGGCTGAGCCCACAGAGGACTGACATTAGAGTGTTTTAGGTACCTGACAGCTCCCTAATGATTTCTTTTGGCTTTCCTATCCTCCACTGTCTGCTAGTAAGTAATTATGGCCCGACACAGCCCAGATCAGTCTTTCACCGGGAGCAGAAATGTCTGTTTGTGTGTGTGTGTGTGTGTGTGTGTGTGTGTGTGTGTGTGTGTGTGTGTGTGTGTGTGTGTGTGTGGGTGTGTGTCAAAATCCCACTTCAGATTAATCTCAGTTGTGTGCATGCTTGCACATTAAATGGCAAGTTGGACAGTGATGAAAATAAACACCAACCACAGGAAAACAGTGGGAGAAGCCAAAACAGGACCACGCTGACAAATCTATGTTTGAATTGTGGTTAGACAAAGATGCATATTTGTGATTACTGTTTTTTTTTTCCCTGATAAAAAGAGACACTGGATATAAATGAATAAAAGCCAAAAATAATCCCTTTAGTGTCCAATTTTAGCCTTTTTCAATTCAAACCTGTATTCGCCCATGCTTCAATTTGAGCTGCACAATAGTTGTTCGTTATTTCACCATCCTGTGATAGTGTTGACTCTCCTCTGTTATTTGTCCTTGACCTTTGACCTGTGAGTCACATCAAATGCTAAATCAGCAGCTCTGTTGGGGATGTACTGTAAAGCAATGCTTTATTTGATGAGGACATATTGATGCAGCTTTAATGAATCCCTGACGACCTGTTGAGCCTCCATATTAAATGCAGAGATGCATTGGAGAGCGAACCTCCCCATTCACCTTTACATTACAGTGATTACTATTGGACTCAGAGAGAAGGGCCTCTAATGCATGTATTGATGCTTTTTATATTGGCGGTGGTGATGCATCTCTAGGGGCTCTTCACCTTGAGATCATGGTTAACTCACCGTTTCTCTTGCAGCTCCACACGATGCATCTAATCTCACAACAGTGGGAGATGTTTTTACACTGCATGAGGAAGCCGACACCGTCTAATGCATAAAAATATATTGAAATGGTTCCCTGGAGTCCAGAGGTTACCGTGTCAACCATCACAGCATCCTTGTTTGGAGTCCAACTGAGAGGCTTTGTTGCATGTTGTTCCACATCTCTTTCCACCTTTGAATCCCTGTCATTCCTGTCAAGACATACAGCGCTGCAAATATACCTTGTACTTAAAGTACAAATGCCTTTTTCTTTTAACCTTTTTCATAGCCCCTCAGCTTTTACTGCCATCCTTTGTCTCAAACACACTCTGAAATCTCACTCCCTCAATTCTATCTGTGAGTTTTCCACCTCAGGACGAGCAGCTGGACGTTATGGTTATAACCAGAGCAGCTGAATGACAACTAGAGCGTCTTTGAAGAGGAAACTGCTTTCATTTGTTTATGATGAGCTAGGTGCAGCATGCTTTGCCATTTCCATGGTGTATTTCAGACCTCACATACCGGCAGACACTGATTTAGACATATTTATGATATCAAAGTAAAAAATCACACTTGAGGATGCTCTGCACAGAGGGTACAGGGGGGATTTAGCACTACAATGAGGATGCTCAGAAAGCGATTACACATTTTTTATTATATTACATGTGTCAGAAGGAGTGTCCTCGCCTGTCTCTGCTGTGCAGCCATCTGAGAGCCCTAAAAGCTGCTCTTGACCGACTTAAGAGTCACTGTGAAGGTGTTATAGATTTTATTGAGTCCGCCAGTGGGAGTCAAAGAGAAGGTTTTTCTACTTAACACTCAAATTTTCACTTTTAGCAGTTTAATAAATCCGGGGGCCCTGAAGCTAAACTCGATGCCAGTCCGGTGTGTCATCTTCATCCAGTTCAGCACAGAAGAGCAACTGCCAATCTTCACACAACACAACAGTGTAACACACGAAGAAGTGGTTGTTGTTTTTTTTCAGTTTTCTTTGTGCAGCCTCTTCAGTTCCCATATTGGCTCCTGATGTTCCCCTGAGCCCCCCCCCCCTTCACCCTGTCACTCAGAGGCCGACGGCTTCATCTGTTTCTCCCTCGGTGTGGCTCCTGTCTATCCCTGCTCGAACTTCCCAGCCTCTGTTTTTCGCTGAGCGTGGCCACATCCACCACCACAACCTCCCTCTGCTCCTTTTTCACCTTTATCTCCACTGTCTCTTCTCCCCAAATTCCACTCGCCCATTATTTGCGCTTTTTCCTTTCTTTGCTCTATCACTCCTCCTGCGAACACCTCATTATCCCTTATCTGCTTTTCTTATTCTCTCTCCCATCTCTCATTGCCTTTCTCCCCCCCTAATCTCCCTCTTTTTACTGCCGCTCTGCATCTCCTCATGCCATTTGCTAACCTCCTTTTTTTTTTATATACTGACCTCAATCAAGCCTCGCATTGTGTTCCTATCAGGTGCTCTAATACCAAAATGCCGAGAAGATGTTGTGCAGGGAATGGATTGACTAACAGCGGAGTGCATCTGCAGCATGGGCCCATTGTTTTAGATGAGCACTCACAACAGGCAATGAGGCCATTGGATCAGAAATGATATTATAATGCGACATTGAAAAACACCCACAATTTGCACAGCCAAGTGCATTTGGAGATAAGGGCACTAGATAGTGAGGGCTCCGGCTGAAGTGCTTTGTGAGGCAGTTTCTTCATTTACATTAACTGTATTCAACTTCACCAATAGGTGCAAATTGCTTTTGTTGAATCTCATGAGCCAGCACTTGCAAGCTTTTTAGAAGTTACAACATGGGAGAACACCAGCCAGTGTTGATTGTCTGTTTTGTGACAGAAGCTGAATCTAATGCTGCAGGAAGTGGATATTTTTGATTAAAAATTAATTGTGCAGTCAATAAAATGTCAGCCAAGCGTTGCCATGGCCCAGGGTGACATCTTTTAAAAAAGAAAAAAACTGTTTTCCTTGTCCAACACATTCAATTTCTGAAAAATCTGAGAAGCAGCAGCTGCAGAATATTTGGGCTTTTTCTTCAGTAATGACTTTAAGAATGAACTGATTTCCCCGTCAGTCAATGAACTGATTAATTGGCACATTGTTTCTTGCAGCAGACTGCGCGGGGGGGCTTTCTAACAAGGCTCCTTGATTTGCGTCTGTATTAACACATCTTGGTGACAGAGAGGTTTACACACTCTGCTGACTGCACACGGCTCAAACAGCAGCAGGTGATAAGGTCCCGACCGGAGATACAGAAAACAACAGCACATACGCAGAAAAGGATTAACTTTCAAGTTACCAAATCACAAATGACAACGATGTCTGTTTGCAGCATCTGCCAGTTATGAAGAGGATTAGGGGGGAAAAAGTGACTTTTATCTCTGAGATTCTGAGATTAAACTCAGAATTCTGACTTTAATCTCAGAATTTTGACTTTAATCTCAGAATTCTGAAATTAAAGTCAGAATTCTGAGATTAAAGTCGGAATTCTGAGGAAAAAGAACTCACTTTTTTCCCACAGTGGCCCTAATCCTCTTCCGTATGAAGAAGACTTGATTTCTCTGAGTTTATAAAGAGAGAGATTAGAAACCTAATGGAGTGCCTAAAACAACAGAAATCAAACATGTCAAAGGAGATGGGCTGTGAAGATGAGTTTACTGTACCAGGGGTAAAAGCAGTAATGCATGAAATTAGAGGGAAAATGATTAGTGAGTCGATTGATTGGTTTTATTGATTAAAAAAATATATCTCCTGACTCCTCAGTGGTGCTTCTTCCCCATGCTCCCCATGTCTGCACAGTCTGTTGTTGCTGTTGGGAGCTCAGGCGAAAATCTGCTGCAACTTTTCTGCCCTGTTTAGATTCAAAAGCGAGCTATCGCAAGGCTCCATTTCCATTTAGAGATGAAAGCCTGCTGCTCTCCAGTAAATGTTGTTTTTTAAACGCCTCTATCTTATAGGGCTGAATGCAGCAAGACACTCACCTCCTCCTGGACCACACTTATGTTCCCTTTTTGTGTCCACATGCAAAGGTGGGACAAAAAAATCGGCCCTGAGAAAACATGCAAAAAAGAAGCCATTCAGTCCACATGAATGGCACGACCCCACAGCTGCCATTAGTGTCCAAGTGTTCCCAACTTCCTGCCACAGAGGATGACTGGAGCTGCAGTGCCCTCTGCAGGAAGCTGGAGTCGACCGCATGGTGACAAACATACAGTGGAGCTGCAGTGATCCCACCCCCCTCCCCATCCCCTCCCCATAGGCTCAACCTACTGCTGTGTAACCACCGGCCCCCCTCCCCTCCAGCTCACAAGCACACTCAATTACCTATTACCGCCTCCCTCCCATCGGAGAGACAGATGCACAAACCACAAGGCAGAACACCACTTGTTCATTATGTGCTCTTTCTTTAACCCTCAGGGTGCAGACACAGGTTGAGCCTGGCTGATCGTGCACTGTGGGCATTTTTTTTTTAACTCATTACCACATAATAAGGATCTCCACTGCTGACTATTCTAGGTAACACATACACACAAAGGGGGAGGGGAGAGTACCTGATCCCCAGTATGTTTGGAGTCTGCAAAATGAGGCAAGATCAAAGCCAGAGGATTGATCATCTGGATGTGTCCTCACACCACCCTCTCCTTCACATGTGCACAATTTGTCTTCGTCTTTAACAGCACAGGAAGGGGGTTGGGGGGGGTCGGGGAGCTTCCTGCAGTGACCAGCCGCGTTGTTGCTGCATCTCAAGAGCTACAGTGTGATGATGAATAATGAGATGGCGATGTGAGGCCGGCGTTACACGGATGATGATGGCGGATTTAACAGTCGCAAGATTGAGCCGTGGCTGCCCTCAGCTGATTTCATATAGAGGAGCTTTAGATGGGATGTGGTGGGATGCAAGCTTTGTGCTGAGAGCTGCTGGTATTTTCACTCCCATCCCTCTTTTTCACATAATGAAACAAATCTAAAGTAGATCAGATTGCACTGAGAGTCCACAGAGCAACATCTCACCTGGAGGAGGTGTATGGTGGAGGGGCAAGAGTTCAGTCAACCACTGAACTCTTATTTTGAAAAGTGTGACCTGTGTGACCTGTTGCAGATAAATAATAATAATAGAGAATGATAGCGGTGAAAGCACAGAGCACACTCTCAGGATTATATCTGAAAGAAAAAATAGACCTCAGAGTTCCCAGTCCTCATGGACATGCAAAATTAATTAATAACATTACAACTTTTCATCACCCAGCACATGTCGCACATGTATGCTACTGTGTTTTACTTTTAATTAAAGAGAAACTCATTATTCTAGTCTAATTTTGGATTTTACTCAATGAGAAAATCTAAATGATCTGTAAAAGTCTTGGACAGAAGAAAACTTTTATTTTCATGAAGTAATTTCACTGATTTGTCTTTATTTTTAAGTAGAGAAAAAAACACCTTCACTAGTTGCATAGGCAACATTACCTGAGGTCGATGACATCATGGCACCAACACAACTGCCCACAAAGATTTCATACCAGCATTTTCTGCCCCAACTGTATTGTTTGACATTTCTTATCAACACAAATATATAAATACACATGTCTATTTCTCATAGGATTCATATATATATTTGTGTTATACTATGATTAATGTCGATATTGTGATTCTCCAGTGTGGTTGAATCAGTTTACTCTCATCCTCCAGAGAAAAACATCGTCTTCCAGCACAAACAGAACATCTTGCCCCAGTTTATGCCTCCTCTGCTTCACCGTCTGTACATCTGCTCTGATACCTCAGCTTTACGTTAATGTGCCATTTTTTGTAGAAATAACGAATATTTGCGAATAAATATCAATGTAAACCAGTAGAAACTCATTGAAACTGAATCTTTTCTTTTTTCTTCCCCATTTTTCTTTGGATTTGTAAAGAGCTGAATTTTTCATTGTGCGAGCCCCTTTTCATCTCCGCTGAGTGCAGAAATACCTTATTCGGAAAAGTTTGATAAAGGACTGTTTTTTCTCTTTCTCTCTTTCTTAACTTTATTATATTTTCATGGTCGATTTTATGTCTTTATTAACCGAAGTAGCGAAGACACACAGCACATTAGGAGAGAAAAATAAAGCACTTACATGCTGAAAATAACTGACTGAACAAACAACCTACTGTTGTGAGTCCACACAAGAGGACATCAGTGGACCCAAGCAGGAGAGACAGGTATTACAGCTCCTTTGTGGGTTTTTTTTCATGTCTTTACAGACTGAACTTGTTCTTTGAGTTTGATAGCAGAGTTTTTTTTACTGTCAAACTCTGCACCTACATTTGCACAACAATACCAGACCTACATCTATTGTGGAAGATAAAGAGAGACCAGTTTCTCCACTGACAAAATCCTTATTAAACCAAAAAAAACAACAATGCAGACTCATTATAAAATCCTGCAGATTTTGCAACTTGGGACTTCTTCTTTTTTTTTCTTTAAAAAAAAAAAAGTTTTATCATTTAGATAAAACCAAATACTGGTGACACTTACTTTCCCTTGACACAGAAACTTCTGTCCTGACTTAAAAACGTAGCTACTCTCTCTCTCTCTAAATATCCAGAAGCATTTTGTGCAGTTGTAGAAAATCAGCAACTGAAACAGATGCAGACAGCAGATTTTTTCTTTTTTCTGTGTGTGTGTGTGTGTGTGTGTGTGTGTGTGTGTGTGTGTGTGAGAGAGAGAGAGGAGGGAGAGGGTGGGGGGGGTTCTGTAAATTACAACACTTCATCACAAAAGTCGCTCCTGGAGTGAGCTGCACCACCTCAACAGATTGATGACATCGGAGAGTGGAGGTATAATGAGGGAGGGGACGAGGGACAGGGGCGTTGGAAGCATCTGCTTTTTGGGGGGTATAGGGGAGAGGGGGGTGGGGGGGCACGGGTGCATTTGCTGCAGGACACGACGTCGGCGCTGCTGTCGCTGCACCAAATTTCAGCTCCAGCGGCGCCGTGGTGGCATCACTCACTTAAATGAAGCCTGCCTGTGTAATGACAGCAGGGGAGAGCAGTAATGAGATAGTACATTATTGCAGCGTTTCTGGTTGCAAGTGATACAGGGCTGAAGATGCTGCAAACAGATGTCTCGCAGTGTCTAAATGAGGAGGCAGAGCAGCCAAAAAACAACTATTTTTAGAGGGAAACAGATTGTTGAAGCCCATTTCCAAATTGTTACTTATATATTTTTTTTAATGATCATCTTTCTCCAGGGTGATATTTAGTCTTAATAAAACTCTGAAAGATGCTTCTGGGCCCTGTCCACTCCTACCAGTAACAAGAGATTCCTCCCGCTGTGATGTGTCACTTCGGAGCGGGTGCTGATTCCTTTTTTTTTTTCTTGCACGTTTGAGCATGAAGCTTCAGTTGTTTTATTATACAGCCTAATTCCACGTTGAAATATGCTTTGCCCTCGGGCAGTTTCATTTGTATTCGTGACAGATCGCCACTGTGCTGCGTGATCAGAGGCAAAAGAAATGGCGTATCCAGGCTCGGTGTGTTTATAATTGTAATGAGTTCATTGTCGCAGGAACAGTGAGTCAGAAAATGTGACGTTACCTATATTTTCTAGGCCCGTGAACGCAATTGATTGCCGTGTTACAAACACAACCACAAAACAGGGCTCATTTAGATGCAAAACCAGTTACCAGAGTCCTACAGTGATTTGTCAGACACACAAAGTTTCAGTGTTGCTCTCTTGCGGTTTTGATCTGTTGCTTTGATTCATTTTGGTCTTTTGTTCTCTGTGAAGAGCTGCGTAATGAAGCCGCTCATTCAAAAATATTGTTGCGGTTCAGTTCATCCGTCATTATCAATGATGAAAGTCCAGGTTGTGCACCGGCTCGATTGTCTCCCCAACATGCACAACGTCACTGTCACAGACCGGCGGCTCATTAGAAACAGAGATGACGTGTACGGTCTCCTTTTGAATCAAGCACTTGGCAGCAAAAAAAAAAAAAAAAAAAGTTCCCAACCATTGTTAAAAAGCTGCAAACTGTCAACCATCTTTTCTGTCTGTCTCACACTCATATAGTGATGTGACTATAGGTACATTCAGAAGTCAATTACCAAAGCAAAAGTACCAGTTGTGTATGAGTGACAGGTGCAGTTCTAAAATTTACATCCTTGCAATTCCACTTTTGTCTTTCATGGAGTATAAAGAGAAGATCAAGGTTAAAACTGAATTCCAGGGCCTTCATGATTCCTTGATGGTGGTACTGAGGGTTGTTAAACTACAGGTCATGTGATTGGTTAGGGCCACTTGGGTCAAGGTGTGACTAATCGGGGTGTAATTGTCTTCACCTGCCATGTGACTCATTAAAATGACGTGGGTCAAGTGTGATGGTGGTTAAACTGTTTGGAGATGTTAAAAAAAACACCTCGTCTGTTTAAGGAAGGTTCAAAGTGGACATAAATGGCTTCCTTTATAATTTAGTTATAATTAGAAATCAAACTCCAGTCAATCAAGAATGCTGTTGATGTCTTGGGCACTGATGCTTCTCTTGTTGTTCGTGCACATTTGCAAGAGATTTGAGAGAGTTAGAGAGAGTTAGTATGTACGTACGTATGCGGAGCTGACGGTGAAACGCTAGCTCCTTCTGTTCCAAAGCACTTCATAAGTTTTTTCTAACTGTTGCATTGAAGCAAGAATGTGTGTTTTCTCTCAAAATAAAAAGAAAAAAGGAATGAGAATATAGTTAAATAATAAACTTTGCCATGAATGAGGGAGCCACGTAGACCGTCAGCATGAGCAGCTAACTTTACTTGTTACAGTTTCAATGATGTTTATCAGGAGCCAATCAGCTGTAAGCTCTGGTGTAAACCAATCACCTCCGCGTCCTAGCACAGAGTAATTTGCATATCAAAACTAAATAAACATACTCAGAATAAACTAAAACAATAACTAATACTAATAAACAATGACTTGTTTCTAAGTGTTAACTTGTGAAACGGCTGTGATGATTTTAAAATGTGGAGCTCAATTTCCTCATTTAAAAGCATGTTTTAGATTCAGCACACCTTGATGAGGAGTAATTATATATTTGCGGACGTGTTTGAGGAACAAACTAGCACAATTGCGGACGTAAGTGAAGCACAGCCTAGTTAGTTACAGCTGTTAACAAGCTGTAACTAACAGATTATATGGCGTCGTCCACGTTGTTGTCATCGCCCTCCAGATCTCCCACCAGGGAGATGGGAGAACCATGAAGAGAGGGAGCTGAACCAAGGGGCTCAGGTCCTAGACCTGCACCAGGGTCTCCGCTGCCGCCAGACCAGACTGCTCCAGGATGACCACAGCTTCTTCAGTAGAGAACTCAGACCCGCCATCCCGTCCACAGTCTCCTTCACGCTGGCAGGACAAGGCGAGGATCCCCTCGGCTCTGCAGCAAGAGAGCAGAAGGCGCAGTTGGCCCGGGCGGTGAGGGCGACCCCGGCGGGCTCAGCGCTGAGGCAGGCAGACACCACAGCGAGGGTGGAGGTCGGTCGGCAGCAGCATGCACCGGAACTGGCAGCTCGGGCGGGCCGGGCACCGGTTGACTCCAGCGGGGACAGTCCTGTCTTCTTTCTTCTCCGGTCTTCTTTCTTCTACGTAGAGGACGGCATCCTTCTGCGCCGAAGAGAAAGTGGCAACAGCTCTCTGAGTCCGCAGGTCTTATATACTCGTGATGCGGACCGGATAGGGGCAACTACACAGGGCACAGTGGCGCGAAATACATTTTTCAAGACTGCGCATGCGCTTCAGCACACCTTCTTTACAGAGTGGCGACAGCTTTTGATGTTGCCGCCAGCGCGGTCACGTGGTTCATGTAGCTCCCAATAGTTCCAAACAAGGCTGCCGCTGTCATGTTTTTCTATGGGACAGACAGTACTGAGCTTGCTTTTGGACGGTAAATATTAAAAAATAAACCGTACAAAGGTATATTTACAACTGTTTCTGAATTACTGTATGTACATCAATGTCAGTTTTCAAACAAAAGGCAAAATCTTCTTGCTTCAAGGTTTTATTTGTCACTCCAAATTGAAGATTAGCCTGCCCTACAGTAAAAATGACTAACTCCTCCTGTTCCAAAGCACTTTGTAAGTTGTTTCTAAATGTTGTGTTTAAGCAAGAATGTGTATTTTCTCTCAAAATAAAATGAAGAAAAAAGAAGAAGAAAAAAGAGTGAGAATGTAGTTAAACAATAAACTTTGCCATGAATAAGGGAGCTGCGCGGACCGTTAGCATGAGCAGCTAACTTTACTTGTTACAGTTTCAATGATGTTTATCAGGAGCCAATCAGCTGTAAGCTCTGGTGTAAACCAACCAATCACCACCACCTTAGTTTTGCATATCAAAACTAAACTAGAAAATTTCCTCTCGGGAAATTTTGAATGGGCCACGGGAGCTACTGCGGGTTGTGCCATCTCTGTCAACATGGGAATCAAACCATAGACTGTAAAAAGAATGGACGTAGCGTCCGTGACGTCACCCATTGGTTTTGGGGAGTCGTTTTTGTGACTCAAATATGGCGGCCTGAACAGCGCCATGTTGGATTGGCCGGCCGAGTTCCCGCCCACTGGCCTCGAAGCAGCTGTCCACGGAGCTGCTCGGACCTGTCACTCAACATTTCCGCGCCCTGATTGGCCAGAATTTTAACCTAATAACAGTAAAACGGTAGAGTTAAAAAAAAATTCACCCCCCTCAGAGTGTGTGCGGGGGTAGAAACTATCGATTGAGACAAAAAAACGTTCTGACACCAGGCTTTTAACATGTTTACTGAGGATGTAAAGTCAGCGATTTTAACATGGGGCTCTATGGGGAATGCTCCCTTCTGACACCAGCCCCCAGAGGAATCCGAGGGGATTGCAGTTTTTTGAACGCGGAAGTGAGCTTCACTTCTCAGACCGACAACTGCCCCCTTGAATCAAACCCACGATCTTAAGGTCAAGACAGAGCTGATAAGACAGACACATGATCATCTTTCTATAAGCACTGATATGGAGGAGCTGTAACCACATTAGGTTAACTGTGTGTGTGTGTGTGTGTGTGTGTGTGTGTGTGTGTGTGTGACTGTAATCACATGAAGCTGGCTCTAGAGTCTGTGTGTGTGTGTGTGTGACTGACTTGACACATAGTTAGTTAGTAGCTGCATCCTGTGTCAGTCTGATTTAGCTGTGTCTGTGTTTATAAACATTTAAACGAGCGCCAGGTGGATTGTTTATGAAGTTAACGAGCTCTAGCCTGAGGATCAAAGAGGTTACCACGGCGATAGGGGCCCCCGCAGGCTGAGACAGACAGAAACGTGGAGAAAAAGAGCCATTTTCTGCCTCTGCACCGGTCTCACATTTAGGCCTAGCATGACAAAACGGTAACTCCTATCAGAACAAAACACAGATCAACGTTGCTCTAAGGACTTACTGAAAATTTTGGTACGATTTGGTGTTTCTACAGTAAATATTTTGGCGACGCTGGCAGTTTTAAAACATCAGGCCGTTCTGCTTCTCTCAGAAAATATTTGTATTGGACTCAATGAGGAGCAGAGACAGACGTGGCCGCACTTAGAGGCTCAGAGTTTAAATTCTGTAAGTCACTCTGATATTTTGAGCAGATTAAGAGATCAAGGATGAGCTCGTCTACAACCGTGGCCGAAATTATGTGTGTAGAGTGTAAATTGTGGCCGTTTGGAGTTTGGAAAGAGAAAAAATCTGGAGTTTTTCTGGCATCTCTCCCACTCTAACCGATGATGTCACCCACTCTGACACGAACATTCCGTGCAATACACACCCATTATAATCTCATAATTTCTCCAAAAATGATCATGGTCATTGATCAGGGATTGATCAAAAACTATATGACCTATCAAAACGTGGAGTAATACGACAATACACAAGACTTGTGTCTACTTCTAATTCGTAAACTGTTGAGAAAAGTAATAGCACACCGATCCCGATCAAGACGCACGTTTTGATATATAATATGTCACCGAAAAAGCGTCCGGAAGATGAAAAATAACTAGAAAAAACATTTCCAAGAATGGAAATGGTGTGAATGCTGAAAGCAATGCTGAATGAGCTGAAGAAATTGTTGAAACAATGCTGAATGAGCTGAAGAAAGAAAGAAGAAAAGGACAAAAGGAAAGAAAGAAAATGGGAAGGGTAGATGGGGAAAGAAAGAAAGAACAAAAGGACAGAAAGAAAGAAGACACAGAGAGAAGGGTAGATAGAGAAAGAAAAAGGTAAGAAAAACAGAATAATAGAACATAAAGAGAATAGAGAATGAATGAAAGAGACAGAGGAGTAGTAAGAAAGAAGGAAAGATATTGCGGTGGATCAATGAAAGAGAGAGATATACAGAGAGCAGTAGAAAGAAAGAAAGAAAGAAATGGGGTAGAAACATAGAAAGAGAAAATGAGTAGAAAGAAAAACAGAAAGAAACAAAGAAGTAAAAAGAAATGGGGTGAAAGAAAGAAAGAAAGAAAGAAGAAAAAGAGAGAGGGGGATGATAGATAGAAAGAGGTAGATGGATGGATGGATAGGGAGGGAAAGATAGAAAGAAGTTATGTAAAATACAAATGAAGGAGTAAAAGAAAGAAAGAAAAAGAGAGAAAAAAAGAGACAAAGGGTTGATAGATAGATAGATAGATAGATAGATAGATAGATAGATAGATAGATAGATAGATAGATAGATAGATAGATAGATAGATAGATAGATAGATAGATAGATAGATAGATAGATAGATAGATAGATAGATAGATAGATAGATAGATAGATAGATAGATAGATAGAAAAAGCTGCGTCCTATGTCCCAGGCTCCACCTGTAATTGTACTACTATTAATAGAGTTGGAAAGACTAAACGTCTGAACTTAAATTCATGAGAAAAATATAAATTGTTGGAGATGTTTACATCAAAAGTATAAAATAATTGAGAGGTTGATGAATGTGATCTGAAAACCTGTGTGTGTGTGTGTGTGTGTGTGTGTGTGTGTGTGTGTGTGTGTCTGACGGTCTCTCTGTCTGCGTGTACATGTGCAGAAAGCCACAGAACTCCTCTCTCCCTAATGATCTGATTGATTGGCAGCCTGCCCTCAGAAGTTACCATGGCGACTCAACTAACTGCTTACATTTTACTGTGTGGAACAGTGTTGTGTTTGTGTGTTTGTTTGTTTGTGTATGTGTGCATGTGTGACTGTGTGTGAGTGTCTGTCTGTGTGAGTGTGATGCCTGTGTTTGTGCGTGGACATCCTCTGTCAGTCTGGTTTATCGTGTGTGTGTGTGGGGCTGTGTTTAAAAACATCTTAAAAAGACGACAGACGCACGGCTTACGCTTTTTTTTTTTTTGACCAAAAATTAAAATTTCTTCAAATTTCTCCAAACTCGGATATATCATCTGGGGGTCCGAGGGGAGTCCAACGCAGAAGGTTTGGTTGAAATCGGGCCGGTGGTTTTGGAGAAAATGACCAAAAACCAAACAGGCCATTTTAAAAAGACGACAGGCGCGCGGCTTACGTTTTTTTTTTTTTGACCAAAAATTTAAATTTCTTCAAATTTCTCCAAACTCGGATATATCATCTGGGGGTCCGAGGGGAGTCCAACGCAGAAGGTTTGGTTGAAATCGGGCCGGTGGTTGGCGATTTTAAAAAGACGACAGGCGCGCGGCTTACGTTTTTTTTTTTTTGACCAAAAATTAAAATTTCTCCAAACTCGGATATATCATCTGGGGGTCCGAGGGGAGTCCAACGCAGAAGGTTTGGTTGAAATCGGGCCGGTGGTTTTGGAGAAAATGACCAAAAACCAAACAGGCCATTTTAAAAAGACGACAGGCGCGCGCCTGACGTTTTTTTTTTTTTGACCAAAAATTAAAATTTCTTCAAATTTCTCCTAACTCGGATATATCATCTGGGGGTCCGAGGGGAGTCCAACGCAGAAGGTTTGGTTGAAATCGGGCCGGTGGTTTTGGATAAAATGACCAAAAACCAAACAGGCCATTTTAAAAAGACGACAGGCGCGCGGCTTACGTTTTTTTTTTTTGACCAAAAATTAAAATTTCTCCAAACTCGGATATATCATCTGGGGGTCCGAGGGGAGTCCAACGCAGAAGGTTTGGCTGAAATCGGGCCGGTGGTTTTGGAGAAAATGACCAAAAACCAAACAGGCCATTTTAAAAAGACGACAGGCGCGCGGCTTACGTTTTTTTTTTTTGACCAAAAATTTAAATTTCTCCAAACTCGGATATATCATCTGGAGGTCCGAGGGGAGTCCAACGCAGAAGGTTTGGTTGAAATCGGGCCGGTGGTTTTGGAGAAAATGACCAAAAACCAAACAGGCCATTTTAAAAAGACGACAGGCGCGCGCCTGACGTTTTTTCTTTTTGACCAAAAATTTAAATTTCTTCAAATTTCTCCAAACTCAGATATATCATCTGGGGGTCCGAGGGGAGTCCAACGCAGAAGGTTTGGTTGAAATCGGGCCGGTGGTTTTGGAGAAAATGACCAAAAACCAAACAGGCGATTTTCCCACATAGCAAGACGGGTCTGGCCCAGTTCTGGCCCACATGATGTACTAACATCTGGCCCACATACCGCAAAGAATGACGGCCCTTTACTGGCCCGGATCTGGTTTACCAGAGCTGGTCCACACATGGGCCAGCTCTGGGCCAGCTCTGGGCATACTGTTTGGCCCTGAGCTGGCCCATGTGTGGACCAGCTCTGGTAAACCGGATCTGGGCCAGTAAAGGGCCGTCATTCTTTGCAGTATGTCGGCCAGATGTGGTTTGCCATGTGTGGCCCAGCTCTGGCTAAATGGATGTCAGCCTCAAGTAGGCCTATACCTTAATCAAGAAATATGCTTTGTTTGGCACAGATTAAAAATGTCTCAGCACCTGTCATACATTGTTTTTTTTATTTAACAGTTATGGTTAAAGTACATTTCATTTCATATTTCAAGTTTTTTTTTTCCTCAAAACTGATACACAAATACCGTACTACACAAATCAAGTCATCCATATAACACATACATTTAAAAAAATATATCATCATACATCATAAATACATCATGCATCTTGCCCTTGGTTGATCAAGAGTAATGAGTCACTGAGTCCAGTCTTGGCTGTATAGGGTGCTCAACATGGTGTTCAAGAAACTGGAACTTAAAGGATTCACCAGTCACCAGCTCTGCTTGAGACTCCTGTTGTTCATCAGGTGTTCAGACTGGCACGATCCTCTCTGCAATCAGAAAACAGAAACAATGCAAAAGTTAAATTGCTGCAGTACCTGAGCATGGTGCCCACACAGAGATAAACTCAGCAATCTGTTGTTAAATTGAGCACCAATGAGCTAGCTAAGACAACCTAAATACATCTCCTCAAACAACCAGACAGTCACCACATTTGCTACTGTACATAACCGACCAGCTGTATTAGCTTCTTAAAAATTGTTTTTTTGGCATTTGGCAACTTAACCACTGCTTACCTGTAATCAGTCTTGACAAGACTGGTGTCTGAGTCACTGGGTCCAGACTTGACTGAAGACAGGTGGGACAGTAGCATCATGCGATGTTCAGGAAACTGGAACTTTGAGCAGGTGTTGTCATCAATCCTGCTGTAGATTCCCAGGTTCTCAATCAGGTGTTTACTGTGGATCTGCAACCAGACGAAGAACAACAACAAAGAAAAATTATTATCAGTCATAATTTAATTTTATCTATTTATACCCAGGGGGCAAAGCAAAAAAACAGACACGGAGCGTTGTAAAAGGTTTGACACCAGAAATGATATCTAGGAACTTCAAGGATTAAAACATGGGTGGACAACCCAGTCAACTAGCTGCTGGAAAGCTACAGGGGGCCAAAACCCCTTTCTTGGGCTATAAAATTAAATAATAATAAAATATAAAAAATACTATAAAATCTGGCACTTTATGGAGAATATCTATGCTTAACGTGTATATAGAAAACTTCCTTAATTCATAAGCTTCCATTTGAGTCCAAGATATCCTTTCTACTAGCTACTGGAAAGCTACAGGCTGTCTCCAAACAATGCAACACCTATTGTGAAAAACTACATGTTAACTGATATGATCAGAAAACATCTATTTCTGGTCTCCCCAAAGTGAACAGATAGATAGAGAAGACCGTTGGCCACAGCAAGTGGGGCTTTGGAGATAGAAAGACTATCTTGGACTCAAATGGAAGCTTATGAATTAAGGAAATTTTCTATACATGTTAAGCATAAATATTCTCCATAAAGTGCTGAAAAATAATAATTTTCATGAGAATTTGTCAGGCGAACAGTACTTTTTTTGTCTTTTTTGGAATGTTTATTATTATTAGTTTATTTGGGAGGGACAGTGCATGCTAATGAACATTTCTTCACTAGGAATAAAATGTAAGCAAGCCGGAGTGTAGCCAAAGGCTAATTTCCATCCGTTGTCCCCAAGAACATTGAGAAGCAAACAAAAAACAATAACAGCAGACAAAAAAAACAAACAAACAACAACAACAACAACAACAACAACAACAACAAAAAAACAGCATCGCCACACCAGAGACACACAAACAACAATAAATACAATAAAAAACAGATAAACAAACAAACAACAACAGCAAAAAAGTGGACAACAATTAGGCAGAGAACGTTGAGGGTGATATCTTAAAATTGAGTTGCAACAAACCCCAGAATCTTTTTTTCATGCCTCCCCCTATGTGTCAAGATACTCTCTGCCAAATTTTATAGTTGTATGACTATTTATGCCATTGTAGTACCTAAATATTTGCATTTACATAATTTTGCCAGCAAAATTACCCAAGAAAGGGGTTTTGGCCCCTGTAGCTTTCCAGCAGCTAGTTGACCGGGATGTCCACCCAGGTTGGGATTTTGCCCCGTGGGTATTAATAATTTCAATTTAAATGTACTCACTGAAGCTGAGTGTTGATAACGCTGATAACGCGATGTACTGGCCATGCCACATTCCTGCAAAGTAGGCTAGCTGCCTTACATTCTCCAGCTGCACCATGCTGAGGAGAAGGAAAAATGACTTTGTAGTGTTAAAAAAGTGTACAACTAAGGATGGGATGGTTCTGTACAAATCTGTATGTTGAACACAAAATGAACTCATGTAACTTAACACTTCAGTAATAATGATAATGGACAGAAGTACGGTACATGGATATGAGCGAGGCTGTTTTAGGCCGGTGTATTTTCCCCTCTTCCACACAAACACAGTAACACATAACCTTACCTTTAACAGTAATGATGTTGGCCTCCCTTAGGAACTTCTGCACCTCCAAGAGAGCAAGGCTCCTCTTCAGACCGTCTATCTCCATGTGCTAGCTTCCACATACTTTACTCTGATTAGAAAACACAAAAACTCAGGTTACTCTCAGGTCCTGTCTCTTGTGCTACAGTAGCAGGTAACCTACACATGTAGTACATCCACAAAAACACAAGTAAAACACTGTCTTCAATATAGCCCCCAGCACAGGCTGTTTTACAAGAAGAATATGATAAACTACAAGCGTTAACGCTGACATTATTGTCAGTGCTGCGGCCAACGGTCAAGCTTTACATCGACCGTTAGCATTAGCATAGCGAACGTTAGCGTTATTATAGCGTTATTAGCGGCCGTTAGCGTTAGCGTAACGATCGTTAGCGTTAGCCTAGCGACCAGCGTTATTAGCATAACGGTCGTTGGCGTTAGCCTAGCGATCGTTAGCGTTATTAGCATAATGACCGTTAGCGTTATTAGCATAACGGTCGTTAGCGTTAGCCTAGCTCATGTGCTAAACGGCCAAAGTAACACAAACCATGCTCATTTTTAAATACTTACAGTTCATCTGTAGCTTTTCCACGGACAGTTGGTATCGATCCAACCTGATGTAACCTTGAGGATTGTTCAGCACACAGGGGCTTCAATTAAGGAGGCCACAACGGTCAGTGTGGGTCAATCATAACATGCCATTTATTTACAATAAATCAAATTCTAAAATAACACAGTCAATGAAGAACAAGAAGACAGACAGTCATATCACGGCTGGGGGACCAACCACCCACTGCCTAGGACACTGGGAGTAAACTAAATATCAAAAAGAAATATAAACCCAACACAATCAAATAAAGACACCACACTAATTAAATGTGCAACCACAAACCATATCACCATCTAAAGTGAACTCCCAGCATCTCAACCACACCGGTGAATGAAGGACCCCACCAGCCGCAACACTAGAAACAGAAGAGGACAGAATGTTAAAATCCTAAAACTAAGCAAACTCTAATTTAAAATAATAAAAGACAATAAAATCAATATGGCTAAAATATAAAATACTAAACTAAAATAAATGGCAGTCAGTGCTTTGCCTAAAAGCAAAAGAAAACACTGTTAATATAGTTTGTAGGACATAAAAGTATGAGGTTTAAATGATGATTTTTTACATACCTCTGTATTTTAAAACAGTTAAGGTTTAGTCCTACAAACAAATGATAGACCCACAATTAAAATCATTAAAACACAGATACCTCAGGGTGCATGAATGCACCCCTACATTACCCTAACAATTAAAATACTACCTTGATAAAACAATTCTAAAAACCCCAAAAGTCTATCTTACCAGAGCAGAGAGTCAACAGCCACAGCCACACAAAGGATTTGGAGAGAGTGACTCCTGGAGTCACACCTGCTATTAATTAGCTCTCCTCAGTTCCTGTCTCCTCTGATTGGTCTCTGCTCTCTGCTGCTCCTGGTGACCTACTGCTACAATCTGCCCCCATGAACTGAATCGACGTCCCGTCGATGGGCTTCAAAGCCAAGGCCTGTGAAATCCTTGCCAAGGGGCAATAATTTGATTCACTTGGGTTGTGGTTGATCTTGGGAGATGATGGGGGTTTCGGTGCTGTCCGGCCGTGGTCCTACGAGGACGCTGCGATTGCCCTTGTTCTGCACCAGGCCTCTCCACAACATCTGGCTGTGGTGGGGGTGTGTCATCCTGCTCCACCACATCAGTTACACGTCTCTGGGAAAACTCAACAACAAATGGTGGTTGAGAGATGTCATCATAATCATTAACCATTAGTAGATCTTCAGGAAGACCTGGGTCATAATTTATTGGTAAATCAATCTGTTTACCTGCAGCTGGACGTAGCTCTGACCGATGTATTTGTTTCAGGGGCCCCTCTGCCTCCGCTGGGCTGATGGTGTACACTGGCCCTCCATTTTGTGGACACCGCACAATCTTGTACGTCACAGAGCTCCAGTGGTCCTGTATCTTATGCCGTCCTCTGTGGCTGTGGTCCCGGCAGTAGACTAGTTGTCCAGGCTGCAAAGTATCCGTTTTGACCTTGTTGTTGTGTTGTTTTGCTCGTCGGTCAGCAGCTACTCGAAGCCGCTGCCTCGCTCCCAGGTAAATGCAGGCCAAGTTGTCCTGATGGTCGGCGGTCCACTCGTCCGCTGTCAGCGACTCCGGCTGTCCTGTGAGACTTAACACACAATCAATAGGCAGCCGTGGTTCTTGTCCAAACATTAACATATGTGGTGAATATCCTGTGGATTGGTGTTTTGTGGTGTTATAAGCAAATATTACTTGAGGCAGGTGCACTGTCCACTGTCTTTTCTTTTCCTGAGGCAGGGTCCGGAGCAGGTCGTGCAGGGTCCTGTTAAACCGTTCGCATTGGCCATTACCTTGAGGTCTGTATGGTGTCGTCCTAGTTTTTGTGATGTTGTAAATACGACACAACTCCTGTATTACTTTACCCTCGAAACAACGTCCTTGGTCAGAATGTATTTGGCGAGGGACTCCAAAAACATAGAACCAGTGTTTAACCAAAGCTGCAGCTACTGCTACCGCTGTTTGGTTTCTCGTTGGAATGGCCTGTACATATTTTGAAAACACATCTGTCATGATTAGGATGTTTTCCCGTCCATCAGATGCGAGCTCTAGAACAGTAAAATCTATAGCCAAAATGTCATTAGGCTTAGAGGCTGTCAGGTGGCCCATAAAGCTCCGTGGTTGAGTATGAACATCTTTGGACAATGTACAGCGTTCACAAGCTCTGCAGTATTCCTCTATTGTATTGTTCATACCTGGCCAGTAGCATCTCCTCCTAATGAGATCTGTTGTCCGTTCCACACCTTGGTGGCCATGGTTGTCATGAAGGCTGAGGAGGACATCCTCTTGCAGTTTTTGTGGCAATAGCAGCTGATTCCAAGCTGGTCCCCCTTCCGGTGACTCCACCTGTCGAAAAAGAATACCATCTTTTTCAATTACCCGATCCCATTGCTTCAAGAGCTTCAGGAGCATGGGTGATGCCTTCTTCCTCTCATCCTTATTTGGTTGTTGTCGTCTGTCCCAGAAGAAACGAAAGTCCCGGATCAGTGGGTCTTCTGCCTGCAACACAGCAAGGTTAGCTCCAGCCTCCCAGGGAGACACCATTACAGCCTGTGATACACAATTTTGAGATGTCAATACACCATGCTGCTTTTGCACTGCACACCTCAGTTCCTCTGAAAGGGCAGATGTAGGAGCAAGGGTTAGCATATGCTCCAGATTCACATTTTGCCTGGACAAAGCATCTGCATTTGTGTTTGTTCTTCCTGGTTTGTATTTGATGTCTATGTTGAAGTTTGCCAATTCTGAGGCCCACCTCTGTTCAACTGCTCCCAATTTGGCTGTCTGCAGATGGCTTAGAGGATTGTTATCAGTGTAGACTGTGCATTTTTGGCCCACCAAGTATTCTCTGAATTTTTCTGCAACAGCCCATTTAAGGGCTAAGAATTCCAATTTCATGGAACTGTAATTTTGCATATTTCTTTCAGTTCTTCTCAGACTGCGGCTGGCGAAAGCAATGGGTCGAACTTTGCCCTCCCACTCTTGCGACAGGACTGCCCCCAACCCATCATGGCTAGCATCTACATCCAGGATAAATGGTTTGTTAAAATCAGCATAAGCTAGTACTGGGGCTGTGGTGAGTTTCTGTTTGAGTGTCTGGAAGGCTGCATGACATGTCTCGGTCCAGTGGGGTTTGATTGAATTTTTGACTCTCTTGTCTTTACTAGTCAGTTTCGCAGCCAGGGAGTTTAATGGGGAGGCAATTTGAGAAAAGCCAGAAACAAATCGCCGATAATAGCTGGCAAAGCCAAGGAATGATTTTAGTTCTTTAACAGTCTCTGGGCATTTCCACTGGGCTACTGCAGCGATTTTATCTGGATCAGTGGCGACCCCGTCCTCAGACACCACATGGCCCAGATACTTGACTTGTTTTTGGAAGAAGCAACACTTGCTCAACTTAACCTTTAAGTTCTCTTTTTGCAGGCGCTGTAACACCAGCTCCAATCTTTGCAAATGTTGTTCTACAGAGGTTGAAAAGACTACTACATCATCCAAATACAGAAGCAGGGACTGCAAGCTTTGATCTCCAAATATCCTTTCCATTAATCTTTGGAAAGTACTAGGTGCATTACACAAACCAAAAGCCATTCGATTGAATTCAAACAGGCCGAATGGTGTACAAAAAGCTGTTTTATGCTTATCTGCTTCAGCTACAGGGACCTGATTGTATCCACTGGCAAGGTCTAGTGTAGAGAACCATTTAGCACCGGTCAAAGCGTCTAATGATTCTTCGATTCTGGGCAATGGATAGGCATCTCTTCGTGTTTTTGCATTGAGTTGCCTGTAGTCTACACACATCCTCAGGGAACCGTCCTTTTTCTGAACTAAAACCAAGGGTGCAGCATAGGGACTGCAACTCTCTCTTATGACTTGAGCCTGTAGTAGTTGTTTAATGTGAGCTTTCACTATTTCAAATTGAGATGGAGGGATACGACGGTAACGTTGTCTAGTCGGAATGTCATCCGTCAGTGGAATGTTATGTTCAATGAGTGTAGTACAGCCCAGGTCACCATCCCCTGTTGAAAATACATCCCTGTATTTTCCAAGCAAATCTTTTGCTTTCAGTTGCTCTTGGTGGCTCAATTTAGACAAATCAACTGACTGTAGATCTAAACCCTGAGAAGGGCTAGCAGAGGCTTGGGAGCACATTACAGTTACTTTGCCTTGAGCATCAGTCTCTTCATTGAACACAATTGTGGGACTATTAGCCTCCACTACATGGACTGAATGCAGCAAACCTAATGGGGTTCGTGGCTGAAGGTAGGCTACTTCACTGTTCACGTTCATAACTGGAACATAGGCCAGTCCGTCTTTTAGTGTGGCTAGAGCTGTGGACACCAGTAGACCTGCAGAAATGTGGTTTGCACTATTATCGGGTTCCAACAGGACTGTGAGTGAGTTGTACTGTTTACCTTTTGGACCTGTGGCTGGAATCATCACTGTGGTACCTGCAGGGATCTGGACAGGGTTCTCAGCATGCACTCGTAGTGTACCGAGTCCTTCTTCACTGTGCTCGTTCTCCATCAAATGACACATTTGTAGTGCTTCCCTCCAACCAGGTGCAGCCTGTGTAACCTGAGGGATAGAGAACATGGCGGAACCATATTCCTCATAGAGGTCAGTATACAATTGACTTATGATGTTCATTCCCAACAGCCCAGGCACTTTTTCCTTCCGTTTCTGTAATGATGTGAAACTGGGTGGGTCTTCAACAATTAGAACACCACAATCATGAAGCACTCGACCTAAGACAGTGACCTCCACCTCTACATACCCCAAATATGGGATGGCAAGCCCATTGGCAGCAGAGAGGTTTAGCCACTTACAGTTGTTAATTTTAGGCTGGTCTGAATGGAAATGTGACATGAAGCAACCCTTTGTTAGTGTGGTAACATTTGAACCAGTGTCCAATAATGAAGGTACATTGATCCCATTCATGGTCAGCTGCACTATGGTGCATGGACCCACCAACTGTTTCAAAAGTTCTGGAGAGACTGGGTTAGAGTCAGACTCAGTTAGATCTGTTACCTGGTGAGAGACAAAAGTCGGCTCCATCACTGGGTGCTCCACTTGCACTGTCTGGACACTGGGGTTGGGATTCGTTCTCAAGGTGGTGGGCATGGCCTGGCGACAATATCGAGCAATATGACCTTGTTTATTGCAACGTAGGCACCTCCGTTCCCCTTTGAATTTGGCTGTGGTCTGCTCAAACATTGACTGCAGAGACTGAAACTGTTGTGTTAAAGAGGAGATTTGAGTCTGTTGATTCTTTATTAGTTCTGTGATGGCCAGAAACTCTGGAGACTGTTTTGACTCTTGCACTGAAGTGGCAGTTGTTATGTTGGCTCGTGTAACATTGCACTGGGAGGAATGGGAATTGTGCCCTCTATCAAAATCCTCACCCCATCTAATGGCTTCTTCTCTGATATCGATCAGTGACATTCTGGGTTTACCTCTCCCCACTTCCCTCAGGTGGTGCCGTAGCGTTCCATCCCGGACACGTTCCACAAACTGGTCTCTCAGGGCTACCTCTGAGTTTGGGACTGCATCTGGATTATTGTCAAGAACAGCATCCATTAGTGACATTAGTGCATGAGAAAACTGTCTCAGTGACTCCCCCTCCTGCTGTCTACGTTCATAGAACCGTTGCTGCAGTACAACCAAGGGCTTTTTACCACCATACAATAATTTTAAAATGTCAATGATCTTTTGAGGATCCTCTCTTTCTCTATGTGGCCTGTGCTTGATCTCACTCCGTGGTTCACCTCCCAGATGATCAAGGAGGAAAATAGCCTTTTCTCTGTTAGAGAAATGGCGCCCTTCCAGACAGGCTTCAACTTCCTCCATCCAATCCTCCAAACCAATGCCATCAGGTGAGTCTTGATCACCATAAAACTTTGGGCACCTCCTTTCACGTGGAACATTGACAGTTCTGTCAATTCTGGGGGCAGAAGCAGAGGCACTAGAGGCGTGAGAGTTACTGGCAGCTTGTTTTAAAAGTTCATTTTCAGCCTGGAGTGCTCTGAACTGCTCACGCAGGGCTGCTAATTGATCCTCAGATTCACTCATATTTGAACCACTTTTTACAACCCAAGGAAGAAGTGGGATTACAGCATCTTCTGCGCCTTGGGGTGATGAACCAGCCTTGATGACGCTTTCAGTCTTCTGCACTGACTGCCGTTTAGTATTTTATCATCAAACAACCAAAAAAAAAAAGCTAAATTATGACATGTACCACACACTGACCGTTTCTCAATCCTGCCAACAACGCCAAATGTAACCTTGAGGATTGTTCAGCACACAGGGGCTTCAATTAAGGAGGCCACAACGGTCAGTGTGGGTCAATCATAACATGCCATTTATTTACAATAAATCAAATTCTAAAATAACACAGTCAATGAAGAACAAGAAGACAGACAGTCATATCACGGCTGGGGGACCAACCACCCACTGCCTAGGACACTGGGAGTAAACTAAATATCAAAAAGAAATATAAACCCAACACAATCAAATAAAGACACCACACTAATTAAATGTGCAACCACAAACCATATCACCATCTAAAGTGAACTCCCAGCATCTCAACCACACCGGTGAATGGAGGACCCCACCAGCCGCAACACTAGAAACAGAAGAGGACAGAATGTTAAAATCCTAAAACTAAGCAAACTCTAATTTAAAATAATAAAAGACAATAAAATCAATATGGCTAAAATATAAAATACTAAACTAAAATAAACGGCAGTCAGTGCTTTGCCTAAAAGCAAAAGAAAACACTGTTAATATAGTTTGTAGGACATAAAAGTATGAGGTTTAAATGATGATTTTTTACATACCTCTGTATTTTAAAACAGTTAAGGTTTAGTCCTACAAACAAATGATAGACCCACAATTAAAATCATTAAAACACAGATACCTCAGGGTGCATGAATGCACCCCTACATTACCCTAACAATTAAAATACTACCTTGATAAAACAATTCTAAAAACCCCAAAAGTCTATCTTACCAGAGCAGAGAGTCAACAGCCACAGCCACACAAAGGATTTGGAGAGAGTGACTCCTGGAGTCACACCTGCTATTAATTAGCTCTCCTCAGTTCCTGTCTCCTCTGATTGGTCTCTGCTCTCTGCTGCTCCTGGTGACCTACTGCTACACTGAGAAAGTCCAGTCCGATTCACTGACACTTGTTGCTGAAGCAGTCAGACTTTTTTGCAGACTGAAGCTGGGGCATTTCCATCAAAAATAAAATTAATCCACTTTACTTATGTCGTCTTTGGCTGGGGGAGATATGATCCGACAACAGAGCAGCTTGTAACGGCGCTCCGTAGCAGCAAACCAACCGTTGACCCAGCAAATGGGTTACTATGGTTACTCGCTGGGTCACCCAAGCCAGAGCTGACCCAAGCTTCTTCTTATTTTTTTTTTTATTTTTTTTTTTTACCGTGTAGGCCTATGTCATGGAGACTACATGTTTGTACAATAGAGATGTTTGTATATTAAAAAAAAAATAAAATAAAAAAAATAGAGATGTTTACAGTCTGCTGCGCTCTGTCACTGGGAAAACACACCGATCCCCGCCCAAAACATAGACACAGCAGAACATAGGTTTTGGGAAAATCCTTCAGACTAAGGCAGAATATTTCCAAGAAATAAAGGTTTTAGCCTATTTAACTGGATGGGTTGATGCACTACTCAAAATAACAAAAATGGATTATTGGGGTGTGAGTTATGGGCCACATACACTCAAACGTAACCGGCCCACATCTGGCATGCCATACATAAACCGTGCCACCATTGCCAGATCTGGCCCACATCTGGCATGCCATACATAAACCGTGCCACCATTGCCAGATCTGGCCCACATCTGGCATGCCATACATAAACCGTGCCACCATTGCCAGATCTGGCCCACATTCGGGCCACATACCACTTGCCATGCCAGCAGTGGGCCAGAAGTGTCGGCTTGCTGCCAGATCTGGCCCAGACCCGTCTGCTATGTGGGTTAAAAAGACGACAGGCGCGCGCCTGACGTTTTTTTTTTTTGACCAAAAATTAAAATTTCTCCAAACTCGGATATATCATCTGGGGGTCCGAGGGGAGTCCAACGCAGAAGGTTTGGTTGAAATCGGGCCGGTGGTTTTGGAGAAAATGACCAAAAACCAAACAGGCCATTTTAAAAAGACGACAGGCGCGCGCCTGACGTTTTTTTTTTTTTGACCAAAAATTAAAATTTCTCCAAACTCGGATATATCATCTGGGGGTCCGAGGGGAGTCCAACGCAGAAGGTTTGGTTGAAATCGGGCCGGTGGTTTTGGAGAAAATGACCAAAAACCAAACAGGCCATTTTAAAAAGACGACAGGCGCGCGGCTTACGTTTTTTTTTTTTTACCAAAAATTAAAATTTCTCCAAACTCGGATATATCATCTGGGGGTCCGCGGGGAGTCCAACGCAGAAGGTTTGGTTGAAATCGGGCCGGTGGTTTTGGAGAAAATGACCAAAAACCAAACGGGCCATTTTAAAAAGACGACAGGCGCGCGGCTTACGTTTTTTTTTTTTGACCAAAAATTAAAATTTCTCCAAACTCGGATATATCATCTGGAGGTCCGAGGGGAGTCCAACGCAGAAGGTTTGGTTGAAATCGGGCCGGTGGTTTTGGAGAAAATGACCAAAAACCAAACAGGCCATTTTAAAAAGACGACAGGCGCGCGCCTGACGTTTTTTTTTTTTGACCAAAAATTAAAATTTCTTCAAATTTCTCCAAACTCGGATATATCATCTGGGGGTCCGAGGGGAGTCCAACGCAGAAGGTTTGGTTGAAATCGGGCCGGTGGTTTTGGAGAAAATGACCAAAAACCAAACAGGCCATTTTAAAAAGACGACAGGCGCGCGCCTGACGTTTTTTTTTTTTGACCAAAAATTTAAATTTCTTCAAATTTCTCCAAACTCGGATATATCATCTGGGGGTCCGAGGGGAGTCCAACGCAGAAGGTTTGGTTGAAATCGGGCCGGTGGTTTTGGAGAAAATGACCAAAAACCAAACAGGCCATTTTAAAAAGACGACAGGCGCGCGGCTTACGTTTTTTTTTTTTGACCAAAAATTAAAATTTCTTCAAATTTCTCCAAACTCGGATATATCATCTGGGGGTCCGAGGGGAGTCCAACGCAAAAGGTTTGGTTGAAATCGGGCCGGTGGTTTTGGAGAAAATAACCAAAAACCAAACAGGCCATTTTAAAAAGACGACAGGCGCGCGGCTTACGTTTTTTTTTTTTGACCAAAAATTTAAATTTCTCCAAACTCGGATATATCATCTGGGGGTCCGCGGGGAGTCCAACGCAGAAGGTTTGGTTGAAATCGGGCCGGTGGTTTTGGAGAAAATGACCAAAAACCAAACAGGCCATTTTAAAAAGACGACAGGCGCGCGCCTGACGTTTTTTTTTTTTTGACCAAAAATTTAAATTTCTTCAAATTTCTCCAAACTCGGATATATCATCTTGGGGTCCGAGGGGAGTCCAACGCAGAAGGTTTGGTTGAAATCGGGCCGGTGGTTTTGGAGAAAATGACCAAAAACCAAACAGGCCATTTTAAAAAGACGACAGGCGCGCGGCTTACGTTTTTTTTTTTTGACCAAAAATTAAAATTTCTTCAAATTTCTCCAAACTCGGATATATCATCTGGGGGTCCGAGGGGAGTCCAACGCAGAAGGTTTGGTTGAAATCGGGCCGGTGGTTTTGGAGAAAATAACCAAAAACCAAACAGGCCATTTTAAAAAGACGACAGGCGCGCGGCTTACGTTTTTTTTTTTTGACCAAAAATTTAAATTTCTCCAAACTCGGATATATCATCTGGGGGTCCGCGGGGAGTCCAACGCAGAAGGTTTGGTTGAAATCGGGCCGGTGGTTTTGGAGAAAATGACCAAAAACCAAACAGGCCATTTTAAAAAGACGACAGGCGCGCGCCTGACGTTTTTTTTTTTTGACCAAAAATTAAAATTTCTTCAAATTTCTCCAAACTCGGATATATCATCTGGGGGTCCGAGGGGAGTCCAACGCAGAAGGTTTGGTTGAAATCGGGCCGGTGGTTTTGGAGAAAATGACCAAAAACCAAACAGGCCATTTTAAAAAGACGACAGGCGCGCGGCTTACGTTTTTTTTTTTTGACCAAAAATTAAAATTTCTTCAAATTTCTCCAAACTCGGATATATCATCTGGGGGTCCGAGGGGAGTCCAACGCAGAAGGTTTGGTTGAAATCGGGCCGGTGGTTTTGGAGAAAATGACCAAAAACCAAACAGGCCATTTTAAAAAGACGACAGGCGCGCGGCTTAGGTTTTTTTTTTTTGACCAAAAATTAAAATTTCTCCAAACTCGGATATATCATCTGGGGGTCCGCGGGGAGTCCAACGCAGAAGGTTTGGTTGAAATCGGGCCGGTGGTTTTGGAGAAAATGACCAAAAACCAAACAGGCCATTTTAAAAAGACGACAGGCGCGCGCCTGACGTTTTTTTTTTTTGACCAAAAATTAAAATTTCTCCAAACTCGGATATATCATCTGGGGGTCCGAGGGGAGTCCAACGAAGAAAGTTTGGTTGAAATCGGGCCGGTGGTTTTGGAGAAAATGACCAAAAACCAAACAGGCCATTTTAAAAAGACGACAGGCGCGCGGCTTACGTTTTTTTTTTTGACCAAAAATTAAAATTTATATTTCTCCAAACTCGGATATATCATCTGGGGGTCCGCGGGGAGTCCAACGCAGAAGGTTTGGTTGAAATCGGGCCGGTGGTTTTGGAGAAAATGACCAAAAACCAAACAGGCCATTTCAAAAAGACGACAGGCGCGCGGCTTACGTTTTTTTTTTTTGACCAAAAATTAAAATTTCTTCAAATTTCTCCAAACTCGGATATATCATCTGGGGGTCCGAGGGGAGTCCAACGCAGAAGGTTTGGTTGAAATCGGGCCGGTGGTTTTGGAGAAAATGACCAAAAACCAAACAGGCCATTTTAAAAAGACGACAGGCGCGCGGCTTACGTTTTTTTTTTTTGACCAAAAATTAAAATTTCTCCAAACTCGGATATATCATCTGGGGGTCCGAGGGGAGTCCAACGCAGAAGGTTTGGTTGAAATCGGGCCGGTGGTTTTGGAGAAAATGACCAAAAACCAAACAGGCCATTTTAAAAAGACGACAGGCGCGCGGCTTACGTTTTTTTTTTTTTTACCAAAAATTAAAATTTCTCCAAACTCGGATATATCATCTGGGGGTCCGCGGGGAGTCCAACGCAGAAGGTTTGGTTGAAATCGGGCCGGTGGTTTTGGAGAAAATGACCAAAAACCAAACGGGCCATTTTAAAAAGACGACAGGCGCGCGGCTTACGTTTTTTTTTTTTGACCAAAAATTAAAATTTCTCCAAACTCGGATATATCATCTGGGGGTCCGAGGGGAGTCCAACGCAGAAGGTTTGGTTGAAATCGGGCCGGTGGTTTTGGAGAAAATGACCAAAAACCAAACAGGCCATTTTAAAAAGACGACAGGCGCGCGCCTGACGTTTTTTTTTTTTGACCAAAAATTAAAATTTCTCCAAACTCGGATATATCATCTGGGGGTCCGAGGGGAGTCCAACGCAGAAGGTTTGGTTGAAATCGGGCCGGTGGTTTTGGAGAAAATGACCAAAAACCAAACAGGCCATTTTAAAAAGACGACAGGCGCGCGGCTTACGTTTTTTTTTTTTGACCAAAAATTAAAATTTCTTCAAATTTCTCCAAACTCGGATATATCATCTGGGGGTCCGCGGGGAGTCCAACGCAGAAGGTTTGGTTGAAATCGGGCCGGTGGTTTTGGAGAAAATGACCAAAAACCAAACAGGCCATTTTAAAAAGACGACAGGCGCGCGCCTTACGTTTTTTTTTTTTTGACCAAAAATAAAAATTTCTCCAAACTCGGATATATCATCTGGGGGTCCGAGGGGAGTCCAACGCAGAAGGTTTGGTTGAAATCGGGCCGGTGGTTTTGGAGAAAATGACCAAAAACCAAACAGGCCATTTTAAAAAGACGACAGGCGCGCGCCTGACGTTTTTTTTTTTTGACCAAAAATTAAAATTTCTCCAAACTCGGATATATCATCTGGGGGTCCGAGGGGAGTCCAACGCAGAAGGTTTGGTTGAAATCGGGCCGGTGGTTTTGGAGAAAATGACCAAAAACCAAACAGGCCATTTTAAAAAGACGACAGGTGCGCGGCTTACGTTTTTTTTTTTTGACCAAAACTTAAAATTTCTCCAAACTCGGATATATCATCTGGGGGTCCGAGGGAGTCCAACGCAGAAGGTTTGGTTGAAATCGGGCCGGTGGTTTTGGAGAAAATGACCAAAAACCAAACAGGCCATTTTAAAAAGACGACAGGCGCGCGCCTGACGTTTTTTTTTTTTGACCAAAAATTAAAATTTCTTCAAATTTCTCCAAACTCGGATATATCATCTGGGGGTCCGAGGGGAGTCCAACGCAGAAGGTTTGGTTGAAATCGGGCCGGTGGTTTTGGAGAAAATGACCAAAAACCAAACAGGCCATTTTAAAAAGACGACAGGCGAGCGGCTTACGTTTTTTTTTTTTGACCAGAAATTAAAATTTCTCCAAACTCGGATATATCATCTGGGGGTCCGAGGGGAGTCCAACGCAGAAGGTTTGGTTGAAATCGGGCCGGTGGTTTTGGAGAAAATGACCAAAAACCAAACAGGCCATTTTAAAAAGACGACAGGCGCGCGCCTGACGTTTTTTTTTTTTGACCAAAAATTAAAATTTCTCCAAACTCGGATATATCATCTGGGGGTCCGAGGGGAGTCCAACGCAGAAGGTTTGGTTGAAATCGGGCCGGTGGTTTTGGAGAAAATGACCAAAAACCAAACAGGCCATTTTAAAAAGACGACAGGCGCGCGGCTTACGTTTTTTTTTTTTTGACCAAAAATTAAAATTTCTTCAAATTTCTCCAAACTCGGATATATCATCTGGGGTTCCGAGGGGAGTCCAACGCAGAAGGTTTGGTTGAAATCGGGCCGGTGGTTTTGGAGAAAATGACCAAAAACCAAACAGGCCATTTTAAAAAGACGACAGGCGCGCGCCTGACGTTTTTTTTTTTTGACCAAAAATTAAAATTTCTCCAAACTCGGATATATCATCTGGGGTTCCGAGGGGAGTCCAACGCAGAAGGTTTGATTGAAATCGGGCTGGTGGTTTTGGAGAAAATGACCAAAAACCAAACAGGCCATTTTAAAAAGACGACAGGCGCGCGGCTTACGTTTTTTTTTTTTTGACCAAAAATTAAAATTTCTCCAAACTCGGATATATCATCTGGAGGTCCGAGGGGAGTCCAACGCAGAAGGTTTGGTTGAAATCGGGCCGGTGGTTTTGGAGAAAATGACCAAAAACCAAACAGGCCATTTTAAAAAGACGACAGGCGCGCGGCTTACGTTTTTTTTTTTTGACCAAAAATTAAAATTTCTTCAAATTTCTCCAAACTCGGATATATCATCTGGGGGTCCGAGGGGAGTCCAACGCAGAAGGTTTGGTTGAAATCGGGCCGGTGGTTTTGGAGAAAATGACCAAAAACCAAACAGGCCATTTTAAAAAGACGACAGGCGTGCAGCTTACGTTTTTTCTTTTTGACCAAAAATTAAAATTTCTCCAAACTCGGATATATCATCTGGGGGTCCGCGGGGAGTCCAACGCAGAAGGTTTGGTTGAAATCGGGCCGGTGGTTTTGGAGAAAATGACCAAAAACCAAACAGGCCATTTCAAAAAGACGACAGGCGCGCGGCTTACGTTTTTTTTTTTTGACCAAAAATTAAAATTTCTTCAAATTTCTCCAAACTCGGATATATCATCTGGGGGTCCGAGGGGAGTCCAACGCAGAAGGTTTGGTTGAAATCGGGCCGGTGGTTTTGGAGAAAATGACCAAAAACCAAACAGGCCATTTTAAAAAGATGACAGGCGCGCGCCTGACGTTTTTTTTTTTTGACCAAAAATTAAAATTTCTCCAAACTCGGATATATCATCTGGGGTCCGAGGGGAGTCCAACGCAGAAGGTTTGGTTGAAATCGGGCCGGTGGTTTTGGAGAAAATGACCAAAAACCAAACAGGCCATTTTAAAAAGACGACAGGCGCGCGGCTTACGTTTTTTTTTTTTTGACCAAAAATTAAAATTTCTCCAAACTCGGATATATCATCTGGAGGTCCGAGGGGAGTCCAACGCAGAAGGTTTGGTTGAAATCGGGCCGGTGGTTTTGGAGAAAATGACCAAAAACCAAACAGGCCATTTTAAAAAGACGACAGGCGCGCGGCTTACGTTTTTTTTTTTTGACCAAAAATTAAAATTTCTCCAAACTCGGATATATCATCTGGGGGTCCGCGGGGAGTCCAACGCAGAAGGTTTGGTTGAAATCGGGCCGGTGGTTTTGGAGAAAATGACCAAAAACCAAACAGGCCATTTTAAAAAGACGACAGGCGCGCGCCTGACGTTTTTTTTTTTTTGCCCAAAAATTCAAATTTCTTCAAATTTCTCCAAACTCGGATATATCATCTGGGGGTCCGAGGGGAGTCCAACGCAGAAGGTTTGGTTGAAATCGGGCCGGTGGTTTTGGAGAAAATGACCAAAAACCAAACAGGCCATTTTAAAAAGACGACAGGCGCGCGCCTGACGTTTCTTTTTTTTGACCAAAAATTAAAATTTCTTCAAATTTCTCCAAACTCGGATATATCATCTGGGGGTCCGAGGGGAGTCCAACGCAGAAGGTTTGGTTGAAATCGGGCCAGTGGTTTTGGAGAAAATGACCAAAAACCAAACAGGCCATTTTAAAAAGACGACAGGCGCGCGGCTTACGTTTTTTTTTTTTGACCAAAACTTAAAATTTCTCCAAACTCGGATATATCATCTGGGGGTCCGAGGGGAGTCCAACGCAGAAGGTTTGGTTGAAATCGGGCCGGTGGTTTTGGAGAAAATGACCAAAAACCAAACAGGCCATTTTAAAAAGACGACAGGCGCGCGGCTTACGTTTTTTTTTTTTTGACCAAAAATTAAAATTTCTCCAAACTCTGATATATCATCTGGAGGTCCGAGGGGAGTCCAACGCAGAAGGTTTGGTTGAAATCGGGCCAGTGGTTTTGGAGAAAATGACCAAAAACCAAACAGGCCATTTCAAAAAGACGACAGGCGCGCGGCTTACGTTTTTTTTTTTTGACCAAAAATTAAAATTTCTTCAAATTTCTTCAAACTCGGATATATCATCTGGGGGTCCGAGGGGAGTCCAACGCAGAAGGTTTGGTTGAAATCGGGCCGGTGGTTTTGGAGAAAATGACCAAAAACCAAACAGGCCATTTTAAAAAGACGACAGGCGAGCGGCTTACGTTTTTTTTTTTTGACCAAAAATTAAAATTTCTCCAAACTCGGATATATCATCTGGGGGTCCGAGGGGAGTCCAACTGTAACTCCCGTTCAGTCAATTATGACACAAGGTGTTCCTCTCACAGGCATTTATTCTCTTCAGTCGAGGAATTATCAAGGATAGTTCACAGGTCGACGAATGTCGTAAGAACTGAATAAATAAACATAAACAACAATTAAATCCACGCAACACAGAACGAGCCACGAAGCAAAACATAAACAACAACAATACATAAACATACCTCATTGGCCTTCTTAACAGAACGGAGTTAAGGACACTTTCATCTGCTTCTTTCATACCGGACTTATTGACCGCTGCTCACCTCAGGCATGGTGAAGGTAAAGTGCGTCAACACAAAACGACGTGAGAGCACTGACACCGGCGAACATTGGTTCCGCTACAATAAACAGTTCTCTTTAGACATAATTACATCCATGTAAATTAACACAAATATATTCCCTTATTTAAACTTAAATTATTCACATTTTATTCATATTTTTAACTACCAATTATTTATTAATTATTTAAATGAACTTAAATAGTATAACTGACTTTGATGGCAGCTACACTCCCACCAAATCACTGGTGATTTCTCTAATGAACTTAAGATAAAGATTCAAATAATAATTCAGATAATGTTTATGATATTTGGTGTGAGGAAAGGCAGTGAGACAACAAGGCTGCATTACTCAGCTTCCAGCAGGGTGACTGTTTTGTGGATTGGTCTAACGAGGTAGACTGGCTTGTTGAGTCGCTTTCCTTGGTCATCCAAAGTTGAGTCACTGATAAGCAACTGCAGCTTCCTCACACATCCATCTTCACCAGGGTACACTTCAGTGACCTTGGCCAGTTTCCACTCATTTCGTGGTGCAAGATCATCTTGTATTATCACTACATCGTTGACTCTTGCATTCCGATGTGTCTTGTTCCATTTTTGTCTCTGTTGCAGGTTTAACAGGTACTCTTTTTTCCATCTCGACCAGAACTCATTGGCCAAATGTTGCACTCTCCGCCATCTTTTGCGAAGATAAAGGTCTTCTTTCACAAACTCTCCCGGTGGTGGCAGGATTATGGAAGACTTCATCGTCAGGATGTGATTGGGCGTGAGAGGCTGCGGCCCAGTTGGATCATTGAGTAAATGTGCTGTTAAAGGTCGGCTATTTATGATCGCCATGACTTCATACAGGTAAGTTCTCAAAGACGAACTGTCAAGTCTTTGGGAGGACTGATCCAAAATGGATGTCAACACACTTCGTATTGTCCTGATTTGCCTTTCCCAGGCTCCCCCCATATGGCTGGCGGATGGAGGATTCATGACAAACTCGCAGCCCAGTTGCTTGAAGCACTCTTGCTTCATCTCCTTCACGGCTTCCATGAACTCACGTTTCGCACCAATAAAATTGGTTCCTTGGTCGGATCTGAGTTGTCGCACATTTCCACGTACAGCGATGAAGGTCCGAAGTGCATTAATAAAGGCGTCTGTTGTCATGTCATCAAGTAGTTCAATGTGCACAGCACGAGAACACATACAAGTGAACAGCAAACCGTAGCGTTTCAGCTCTTTCCGACCCTCCTTGACATAGAATGGACCAAAACAGTCCATCCCACAATAAGTAAAGGGTGGGGTTGTTTCCATGCGCTCACGAGGTAAATCTGACATTTTCTGTTCTTCTGTAGAACGTCTGAATTTTCTACAGTTCACACATTTGTAAATGTAGGACGACACAGCATGATTACATCCAATTATCCAGATGCCGTTTGATCGTAGTGCATTCATTGTTATGCCACGCCCTTGGTGGTGCACTTGCTGATGATAGTGCTTGATCAGTAAGGTCGATATGTGGCTAGACTTCGGCACGACTGCTGGATGCTTGATGTGAGGATGTAAAGCTGCATGTTCAAGTCGACCTCCCACTCTGAGGATGCCCCGTTCATCCAAGAAAGGATTCAATCGGTGCAGCTTGCTGGTCTTATTCTTAGCTGTGATCTCCTTCTTAGATTGAAGATTTTGGATTTCCTCTGAGAAGGTTGACTGTTGGACAATACCAACGATGGTAAGTTCTGCCTCCTTTCTCTCTTCGAGACTTGTGGCTTCATTGGTTCTGGATACCAACCCTTTAAGCTCTTTGATCCACCGCACAAGCCTGGCGATGGCTTGGACTAACCTTGTCCAGCTGGAGAACTTAAGGAAGCGATCGAGCAGTGAATCTTCTGTTGTTAAGGTCTTGTACACAAAAGCTTTACGCACTTCAGGGTCTTCAACTGCAATTTCTCCCACCTTAGTATCTCCACTGGGAAGCTCGTCACACCAGAGAAAGCTTGGACCCGTGAACCAGTTGGAAGCAATGAGCTCCTTTGACTTAAGACCCCGAGATGCGTGGTCTGCGGGATTTTCTTCAGAGGCCACATATCTCCATTGACTTGGATCGGTACTTTCCTTTATTCGCTGAATGCGATTTGCCACAAATACGTGGAATCTTCTGGCCTCGTTGTTGACATATCCAAGTACGACTCTTGAGTCCGTCCAGAAGATTTCCTGGGCTCCTTCGAGCTCCAACTCCTTTCTTAGCAAGTCACTGGTGCGAACAGCAACAACAGCTGCTGAAAGCTCGAGTCTTGGTACTGTAGTGACCTTCGTGGGGGCCACTCTGGCCTTACCCATGACCAGCGAACAGTGGATTTGTCCTGTTGCACTAACTGCTCTCAGGTAAGTGCATTCTCCATATCCCGTGACACTCGCATCCGAGAAATGATGGAGTTCTTGTCTTTGGACTTCACCGAAGCTTGCTGGAAGATAACATCTTTGAATCTTAACATCACCTAGATTCTGTAGGTCCAACAACCAAGATTCCCACTGTGACCGAAGATCGTCAGATAGTGGTTCATCCCATCCGGTTTTCTCTCGGCACATCTGCTGAAGTATTTGCTTCCCGACAAGAATGAAAGGCGCTACGAAGCCGAGTGGGTCGTAAACAGATGCTACCGTTGACAAGACGCCTCTTCTAGAAAGCGGGCGTTCACTCACCACTACTCTGAAGAGGAACTGATCTGAAGAGATGCACCACTTAACACCTAGGGCTCTCTCAATCAGTGGCTCACTCAAGGCTAAGTCTTGATGTCGTACCTTTTCTGCACACTCTTCTCTGGGAAGTGATGCAAGTACCTCCTGACGATTGGAAATGAACTTGTGGATGCGTAGCTTGCCAGCGCTGCAGAGCTGCCTGGCCTCTCTAATCAGCTGTATCGCTTCGTCATCTGATGACACACTCGTCAGGCCGTCATCCACATAAAAGTTCCTTTCTACAAAGCGGATGCTTGCTTCACTGAAACGACCCTGTCCTTGAGCTGCAATGTGCTTGAGGCCGTAGTTTGCACAGCCTGGCGATGAGGCGGCCCCAAACAGGTGCACTCGCATACGATAGACTGATGGTTGGGCTTGAAAGTTTCCATCTTCCCACCAGAGGAATCTCAAATAGTCCTGGTCTTCTGTTCTGACATGAAACTGATGGAACATACGTTCAATATCGCACATCACTGCTACAGGACCCTTGCGAAACCGGCAGAGAACACCAACCAAATTGTTCGTCAGTTCTGGTCCAGTAAGCAGATGGTCGTTCAATGATACGCCTTCAAACTTCGCTGAACAGTCAAACACGACTCTTATCTTCCCTGGTTTCTGTGGGTGGTACACCCCATGGTGCGGGATGTACCAAGCAGGGCTATTATTTACATCTTCCATTGAAACCTTCTCAGCGTCTCCGCGAGATATTGTTTCACTCATGAAGGCTACGTAGTCCTTATGGTATTGTTTGTCCTTTTCAAATCTTCTTCTCAAACATTTCAGACGATGCTCTGCACATTTCCTATTGTCTGGAAGATTCGGCCTGCCTTCTTTAAATGGCAAGGGCATTTCACAGTGACCGTCTTCCTTGATTCTGATTCCTTCCTCCATTATTGATAGGAAGCGGAGATCCTCTTGAGAGATGTGAGCATCTTCTACACCTCTTTCGTTGAAGTCAGACTCAAGTGCCTTTATCACATCTGGTGGAGTGATGACTTCTTTTACTTGTGTTCGACATATGTACAGGACTTCACTTGTCAGATTAGCAGGCGACTGCTGATAAGGTGTCACTTGTCTCACAACAACTGTGTGGCTGCTTCCGAACGCATCACCGTAGTCGACACAGGGATTCACACCGCCGACGATACTCCAGCCAAGGTCCGTTCTTTGGGCAAATGGCTCATTGTCTTTGCCAGCCACAACCTCTCTTGGTAGCAGAGCTTGAGAACAATTGTAACCTATAAGCAGGCCAACATCACATTCGATTAAAGGAGCAATCTCTTCAGCAAGGTGCTCTAGGTGAGGCCATGCTCTTGCTGTCTTAGGTGTGGGGATATGACTTAGATTGACAGGAATAAACTCTCTTGTGTAAGTTACTGGGAGAGGGATTTTCTTTGATGAATAAAAGCCTCTAACTTGCAACCCAGTTAGCTTCTGACTTGGAATGACTGTACTTCTGGATGCTAGCGTTGACAGTTTCAATTGCACAGGCTCCCTTTGAGTATCCAGAATGTCAGCCTTTTCTTGCAAAACAAAGGTGGTATCACTTTGATTGTCCAAAAGTGCATATAAGAGAACTTCACTGTCTGGGTTACTTGTTGTGGATAACCATACTGGCATAACCGAGGAGGTATGGGTGCTCTTCATATCTTGTACGACTCGGTGAGAAGTTGCCTCCCTCAATGTTGCATCAGTTGGTTTAGACTCTGTTCTTTCTTTTGACCTTTCTTTCTCTTTTGAGTGTTTCACACTGTCTTTTCTTTCGTCGTCCCGATATTCTTTCTTTCTGTCCTCCTTAGCTCGATCTTCGTGTAAGCATGTTGGATGCTTCCTTTTGCATGTGTCGCAGACACTCCTCTTTTCACAGTTCTTTGAAAGGTGTCCTGTTTTCAAACATCCAAAACACATTTTATTTGTTTGCACAAATTTGACTCTTTCTGTAATTGACTTGTCCATAAACCTTCGACATGTGTGAATGCTATGGTTTGACTTCTCACAAAATACACAACCTTTAACATCTGAGTTTTCTTCAGAGCTGCTTGCTAGCACCTTTACACCGACGCTTCGTGGTTTTGGTGTCTTCATCCTTTCAACATCATTAGACTTCAGAGCATGAAGAGAGGTCACAGGGCTACAGGCTATCTTAGCTTCCCTTGCGACAAACCCAACAAACTGACTGAAGCTGGGGAATGTCTTAGCTTCTTCTTCAATCTCAATTACCTTTCTGTTCCATCTGGCTGTCAACCAATCAGGAAGTTTGGTAAGTATCCTTTGGTTTTCACCACAGTCATTTAGGACTTGGAGACCTTTAATCTCAGACATTGCTGCTTCACAGCCTCGAAGAAAGTCTGAGAACTCTCTGAGTTCAACACTATCCTTGGGTCCTATCTTTGGCCATGAGGTGAGCTTATCTCTGAAAGCTTTAGCGATCATGAATGAGCTTCCGTATCTTTCTTCCAGGACGTCCCATGCTGAATGGTAAGCTGCATCCGTGCCTATCAGAAAATAACTCTCAATGGCTTTCTTTGCAGGTCCGCCGACATATTTACGGAGGTAGTAGACCTTCTCATTCACTGGAATGTGTTTCCTTCCTATCAGAGTTTGAAAGGACATTTTCCAGTCTTTATACCTTAGCGGGTCACCACTGAAGACAGAAGGCTCTGGTACAGGCAGACGGCTTGCATTGATTGACTCTGCTATTGCACTGGCAAGTGATGTAGTGCTATGCTCTTGATGGGCGTTAATAGCAGGCTGCTCCCTTGTGGCAGTTTGTGTTAACACAGCAGGTTGTACATGTGCACCAGTCTGTGTTATATGATGCACTGGGCGACTTCTTGATTTAGATACAGGTTTCTCTTGCTTGGGCTTGCAGTCGTGGAGCAAATCTGATATCTCTTGATCTGAGTCTACTTCTTGTTGATAGACTTGCAGTCTTGCCTTTGCAGCATTCATCTTCTTGACTGTCTTTAAGCGCTCTATCTGCATGCGCTTCTCTTCTAAAGCATTTTGCCTTGCAGCATTTTCAGCTTCCTGTAATGCAAGTCTCTGTCTGTTCTCATTTTCAAGTGTTTCAAGCTCTTGTTTCTCACGTTCCATTTCTTGTAAAACTTCCAAAGTGGCTTGAGTTGCAGCTAACTCCGCTGCAGCTTCTTTTACCTTTGCAGAGGACAGACTTGAACGTTTTGAGCTTAAGCTTGAACTCTTTGTTGACTTAACTCCTTGAGAGTCAACATTAGATCTCTGTGATGCTGCAGATAAAAACACTGAGCCAGTCTCAACCCAGTATGCTTGATCACTTTTAGAATCTTGTCCTTTATCTGTCTCTTCGTTCAGATCCCATTGCAAGATCTTTCTTGTGAGAGCATCACATGTGTCTACTCGACGGCGAGTCTCTCCATCAGGTGCCTTGTGTTGACGTAAGTCTTCATAGGCTTGTTTTACATCTGTTGAAGCATGGTCGACTTTAGTCATGTGGTCTTGCAGTATCTCATTGGGAAGGGATCCGTCATGTGCTCTTTTAGCCTCCCTCACAAGAGATTTCCATTTCTTGTAAGTAGTTGTGAAACTGTTCAAAAGCTTTTTAGATTTGTTGTCTTGGAGTTCTTGACCCTTTTCAGTCAGTGTTCTGTTTCTCTGACTTCTTCTTGGTCCTTCTTGTGCAGCAGCTTGTTTCTCAACACCAACCTCACTATCTTGTAATGAAATTGTGTTTAAATTTGCTTCAATAAGATGTATAGACTGCTGTTGTACTTCTATAGCTTCAATATTACCATGATACACAGCCATGTTCAGAATTGTTTGAGTTAACCTTACTTGTAATTTTTGATTTAGTTCCCCTTTAAATGTAACTGAAACTAGTTAAGTTGACTAGCTTAGCTTGAAGATTACTAGTTAGTGTAGCTGTTAAATTGCAATAAAAATACAAATTTCAACTAACCTAACCCTTTTAACCTTTAAATTTAACCAACAATTTTTTACAGTGTCTTAATGTTTCAAAAATCGCTTTCTCAATACAAATGAACTTATTTCCACTTGCAATGGATTATATCACTTATTTTAACTTTAGCAGTAGCAAAGAATGACTCCTTAAATGTCAAAACACTTCAAATGGTTAAATAATAAACGAATATGATGAAATCAGAAATCACTTGCTTGTTATCATGTACATAACACCAGAAAACTTCACCTTTCAGCACTTATGGAGTCCCTTATAAGCAGTTGATAAGCTATACCTCTTAACATTCAACTTGTTTTGAATGCATTACTTGCTTGTTGTAAGCTTGATCACTTGGTGCTCTTGGACTCTGCTTGCTGCTTGCTTGAGTTACCGGCATGTGCACAGTCTTATTTTCCCCCTCCCTCCACGTTCTCTCCTCCGGCGCTTGCTTGGCGTGCTTGCAACTCGTCTTCTCTTCTCTCCTTTGCAGCTTGTCAGCTGCTCTGCTCCGTCCACGGCGGGGGGGGGGAAGGAGCGGGGGGCGGGCAGCCCCAAAGACCACATTATCGGACACCAGGTTGTTCGTCTATTCCACCTCACATCGTACAGAAGGCTCCTGAGTTCTTTACTGTAACTTCCTCTACTATACTAACAACCTCCCGTTCGTCAGTCATTAAGACACAAGGTGTTTTTTTTGTTCCTCCTCACGGGAACAAGGCAGAACAGGGCTTTAATTCTCCGTTCAGTCGAAAGGAAATTAATCAAGGATTAGTTCACACAGAGACAGGTCCGAACGAATGTCGTAAGAAACTAAAGAATAAACATAAACAAACATTAAATAATCCATAAAAATCTTATTTAAATAATCCACAGCACGATAAGAACACAGAGAACTGGGACGGGAGCGTAGAGGAGGAGAGCCCACGAAGGCAGAAAACAAACAACAACAATACATAGAAAGAAGTCAAACATGACCTATGTGTGTGTGGATAATAGTGGCCTTCTTAAATATACTACGTTAACAGGTGAAAGAAACGGGAGTTAAACCAAACAAAAAAAGACGTGTCATCATCTCAAATTCTCTGTCTTAATCATAACGTTTTCATCATCTCCAAAAATCTTACAAAATTCACAACATAAATCATCTCATCTCTTCAAACGTTCATCTGCTTGTCAATCAATCACATCTTTAAACTTTCCCCTTTCAATCTTGCTTTAGAATATTTCAATATGCTTAATCAAACAAAACTTTTTCACATATCTGCCTTCTGCTATACATTTCATAAAACGTTCAATCGTGCCTTCATTGATCTGCTCTTTTATCTTTCCCAACTTGATCTCCTTCAATCAAATCCACACAATCTACACACACATCTAAAAGACGACAGAACACTACCAAACTAATTTTCATCCATCTACAAATTCTGTAACGACTTTTCAATTTATTCAACCCATCTCATCAATTCAATCTTCCTAGGAACAAAAACTTTGAATTCATCTATCATACAATCATCTCAAACAAAAGAATCGCCGATAAACTTGTTCACATTCTTGCATCATATCAAGCAATCACAAAAAGGAACACATTATTCAACATCAAAATGGGGAATCATGCTCTGCTTCTTTTTTCATCCATTTACCACACCAAACGCGCTTTCCTTTCAATCTGTCATACTCTTGTCTATTTCAATGCAACCAACCATTTATTCATGCATCTGCTAAACTCATCATCATAATTTTTCATTTCAACAAGTTCAAATCATATCCCATCTGCTTCTTTCCATAGGTTCATAGAGAATACCGACTTTATTGGAACACGCCGACGCGGCTAGAACACTAGCCATAACATACCGTAACTGGTGACTATTAGTTATGAACGGAGTTAGGGAATGGTTGAGGATGAATTATTATCCCCGCGAGAAGGCCAATCCAATGCAACACAACGACCACCCGGGGTAATCGACGGCCGGGCTCGGCGGGGCAAAGCCATGCCCCGCCTCCCCCCCAAAGTCCCCCTGTGGTGGCGGACGGCCCTTTGCCCCAAGGGGGGGGGGGGCGGCCCGGCGAGACAAGCATGTAAGTCAAGTGCTCCGGCCCCCCGGCGCAAAAATCTAGAGCCACACAATCCCGCCACAAGCCCCAGAGCACGGCACGACCGGCTGGATATAAGTACTTTGCCGAAGTGCGCGGGGTGGCCGGCACAACCCGAAACCGCTGGGCAGGGTTTGCTGATGTCACATATCACCGGGCTTGGGCCATTATCCGTGGTAACGAAGGGTTGCGTCAAATGAATCGACGGCGGCCCTCGACCACCATACGGTATCCTACTCGCCAGAACCCCGCTCTGGCGTGACATGCTACCTTGCCTTCAGGGTACCTCGCTTCGACGGGGACACCCAAAGCCACAACCCCACATACATTCTCATCCGATTAAGGACATGCATCGAAAACTTTCACAACCACAATTAAAATTTAAGAAACCAGGACACGATCCAAATACGTTCCCCATACCCTAAAATAAACACGGTGTAACCAATAAAGATAAATCACAAAGAACATTACAGAAATATTTAACAACTAACCAACATTTATCTTTATTAATTAATATTTTTTTTAAAAAAAAATAACTTAAAAATAATGTTTAAGGAAAGCATGCGCGACAAAAGCCTAGAAAGCGCAGAACCCTAGCACATTATAGTAATCCGAGTAATAATAAATCGGGGGTGAACAAAGGCGTGAGGTCAGTGCAAAGTTGTTCTACCGGCAAGTTCCTCTTTCTCGTTCCTCCCCCCATCCCATACAGCGCGTTCCCCAGGTGAGCGACATGCTCGTCACCCTCAATTTTTTCCTTTCCATCATTCCCCCCCCACGCAAGAAACCCTTCCCTTATCCTCACCTTCTCTCAAACGCGTCATTTCCGAGACTGTACCCTGGGTGCTTTGTATAGCTCCGAACTCCCCCCCCCCTCTCGACATCCCTGCCGCAGTACCCCTCTGCCTTCTCCGCCCGTCTCCGCAACCCTCACTCCCGACCCCTCCCCCCCTCGCACACTCACTCACTGCTTCACCCCCGACCTCCCATCCCACCTCCAACACCCCCTTCACATTCCTACCCCTCCTCACCCCCCCCCCCCCAGCTGCCACTCCCGACCCCCAGTGCCGTTCCCGCCCACCCCACCCCCCCCCCCCCCCACCCCCGCCCGCCCCCTCCCCCCC
>NC_140908.1:9931736-9945797 GCF_045865225.1 Trachurus japonicus | reverse complement strand
CCCATCTACAGGGACAGGAACAGTGCAGCGCCTCGTCGCGCGACGCGATGCCGCGACGAGGCGTTTTTTGCATATTGAACCAGCGTCAAAACTGGAGCGTCTAGCGCGACGCGATTTCATTTGACGCGCGATTCAATCGCGTTCATCGCGTTTGGTGGGAACACCCCGTAAAAAGACGACAGGCGCGTGGCTTACGTTTTTTTTTTTTTTGACCAAAAATTAAAATTTCTCCAAACTCGGATATATCATCTGGGGGTCCGAGGGGAGTCCAACGCAGAAGGTTTGGTTGAAATCGGGCCGGTGGTTTTGGAGAAAATGACCAAAAACCAAACAGGCGATTTTAAAAAGACGACAGGCGCGCGGCTTACGTTTTTTTTTTTTTGACCAAAAATTAAAATTTCTTCAAATTTCTCCAAACTCGGATATATCATCTGGGGGTCCGAGGGGAGTCCAACGCAGAAGGTTTGGTTGAAATCGGGCCGGTGGTTTTGGAGAAAATGACCAAAAACCAAACAGGCGATTTTAAAAAGACGACAGGCGCGCGGCTTACGTTTTTTTTTTTTTGACCAAAAATTTAAATTTCTCCAAACTCGGATATATCATCTGGGGGTCCGAGGGGAGTCCAACGCAGAAGGTTTGGTTGAAATCGGGCCGGTGGTTTTGGAGAAAATGACCAAAAACCAAACAGGCAATTTTAAAAAGACGACAGGCGCGCGGCTTACGTTTTTTTTTTTTTGACCAAAAATTAAAATTTCTTCAAACTTCTCCAAACTCGGATATATCATCTGGGGGTCCGAGGGGAGTCCAACGCAGAAGGTTTGGTTGAAATCGGGCCGGTGGTTTTGGAGAAAATGACCAAAACCCAAACAGGCGATTTTAAAAAGACGACAGGCGCGCGGCTTACGTTTTCTTTTTTTTTGACCAAAAATTTAAATTTCTCCAAACTCGAATATATCATCTGGGGGTCCGAGGGGAGTCCAACGGAGAAGGTTTGGTTGAAATCGGGCCGGTGGTTTTGGAGAAAATGACCAAAAACCAAACAGCCGATTTTAAAAAGACGACAGGCGCGCGGCTTACGTTTTTTTTTTTTTGACCAAAAATTAAAATTTCTTCAAATTTCTCCAAACTCGAATATATCATCTGGGGGTCCGAGGGGAGTCCAACGCAGAAGGTTTGGTTGAAATCGGGCCGGTGGTTTTGGAGAAAATGACCAAAAACCAAACAGCCGATTTTAAAAAGACGACAGGCGCGCGGCTTACGTTTTTTTTTTTTTGACCAAAAATTAAAATTTCTCCAAACTCGGGTATATCATCTGGGGGTCCGAGGGGAGTCCAACGCAGAAGGTTTGGTTGAAATCGGGCCTGTGGTTTTGGAGAAAATGACCAAAAACCAAACAGGCAATTTTAAAAAGACGACAGGCGCGCGGCTTACGTTTTTTTTTTTTTTGACCAAAAATTTAAATTTCTCCAAACTCGGATATATCATCTGGGGGTCCGAGGGGAGTCCAACGCAGAAGGTTTGGTTGAAATCGGGCCGGTGGTTTTGGAGAAAATGACCAAAAACCAAACAGCCGATTTTAAAAAGACGACAGGCGCGCGGCTTACGTTTTTTTTTTTTTGACTAAAAATTAAAATTTCTTCAAATTTCTCCAAACTCGGATATATCATCTGGGGGTCCGAGGGGAGTCCAACGCAGAAGGTTTGGTTGAAATCGGGCCGGTGGTTTTGGAGAAAATGACCAAAAACCAAACAGGCGATTTTAAAAAGACGACAGGCGCGCGGCTTACGTTTTTTTTTTTTTTGACCAAAAATTTAAATTTCTCCAAACTCGGATATATCATCTGGGGGTCCGAGGGGAGTCCAACGCAGAAGGTTTGGTTGAAATCGGGCCGGTGGTTTTGGAGAAAATGACCAAAAACCAAAACAGCCGATTTTAAAAAGACGACAGGCGCGCGGCTTACGTTTTTTTTTTTTTGACCAAAAATTAAAATTTCTCCAAACTCGGGTATATCATCTGGGGGTCCGAGGGGAGTCCAACGCAGAAGGTTTGGTTGAAATCGGGCCGGTGGTTTTGGAGAAAATGACCAAAAACCAAACAGGCAATTTTAAAAAGACGACAGGCGCGCGGCTTACGTTTTTTTTTTTTGACCAAAAATTTAAATTTCTCCAAACTCGGATATATCATCTGGGGGTCCGAGGGGAGTCCAACGCAGAAGGTTTGGTTGAAATCGGGCCGGTGGTTTTGGAGAAAATGACCAAAAACCAAACAGTCGATTTTAAAAAGACGACAGGCGCGCGGCTTACGTTTTTTTTTTTTGACCAAAAATTAAAATTTCTTCAAATTTCTCAAAACTCGGATATATCATCTGGGGGTCCGAGGGGAGTCCAACGCAGAAGGTTTGGTTGAAATCGGGCCGGTGGTTTTGGAGAAAATGACCAAAAACCAAACAGCCGATTTTAAAAAGACGACAGGCGCGCGGCTTACGTTTTTTTTTTTTTGACCAAAAATTAAAATTTCTCCAAACTCGGATATATCATCTGGGGGTCCGAGGGGAGTCCAACGCAGAAGGTTTGGTTGAAATCGGGCCGGTGGTTTTGGAGAAAATGACCAAAAACCAAACAGGCAATTTTAAAAAAGACGACAGGCGCGCGGCTTACGTTTTTTTTTTTTTTGACCAAAAATTTAAATTTCTCCAAACTCGGATATATCATCTGGGGTCCGAGGGGAGTCCAACGCAGAAGGTTTGGTTGAAATCGGGCCGGTGGTTTTGGAGAAAATGACCAAAAACCAAACAGGCAATTTTAAAAAGACGACAGGCGCGCGGCTTACGTTTTTTTTTTTTTTGACCAAAAATTTAAATTTCTCCAAACTCGGATATATCATCTGGGGGTCCGAGGGGAGTCCAACGCAGAAGGTTTGGTTGAAATCGGGCCGGTGGTTTTGGAGAAAATGACCAAAAACCAAACAGCCGATTTTAAAAAGACGACAGGCGCGCGGCTTACGTTTTTTTTTTTTTTTGACCAAAAATTAAAATTTCTTCAAATTTCTCCAAACTCGGATATATCATCTGGGGGTCCGAGGGAGTCCAACGCAGAAGGTTTGGTTGAAATCGGGCCGGTGGTTTTGGAGAAAATGACCAAAAACCAAACAGGCGATTTTAAAAAGACGACAGGCGCGCGGCTTACGTTTTTTTTTTTTTGACCAAAAATTAAAATTTCTTCAAATTTCTCCAAACTCGGATATATCATCTGGGGGTCCGAGGGGAGTCCAACGCAGAAGGTTTGGTTGAAATCGGGCCGGTGGTTTTGGAGAAAATGACCAAAAACCAAACAGGCGATTTTAAAAAGACGACAGGCGCGCGGCTTACGTTTTTTTTCTTTTGACCAAAAATTAAAACTTCTCCAAACTCGGTTATATCATCTGGGGGTCCGAGGGCAGTCCAACGCAGAAGGTTTGGTTGAAATCGGGCCGGTGGTTTTGGAGAAAATGACCAAAAACCAAACAGCCGATTTTAAAAAGACGACAGGCGCGCGGCTTACGTTTTTTTTTTTTTTGACCAAAAATTAAAATTTCTCCAAACTCGAATATATCATCTGGGGGTCCGAGGGGAGTCCAACGCAGAAGGTTTGGTTGAAATCGGGCCGGTGGTTTTGGAGAAAATGACCAAAAACCAAACAGGCAATTTTAAAAAGACGACAGGCGCGCGGCTTACGTTTTTTTTCTTTTGACCAAAAATTAAAACTTCTCCAAACTCGGTTATATCATCTGGGGGTCCGAGGGCAGTCCAACGCAGAAGGTTTGGTTGAAATCGGGCCGGTGGTTTTGGAGAAAATGACCAAAAACCAAACAGCCGATTTTAAAAAGACGACAGGCGCGCGGCTTACGTTTTTTTTTTTTTGACCAAAAATTAAAATTTCTTCAAATTTCTCCAAACTCGGGTATATCATCTGGGGGTCCGAGGGGAGTCCAACGCAGAAGGTTTGGTTGAAATCGGGCCGGTGGTTTTGGAGAAAATGACCAAAAACCAAACAGCCGATTTTAAAAAGACGACAGGCGCGCGGCTTACGTTTTTTTTTTTTTGACCAAAAATTAAAATTTCTCCAAACTCGGGTATATCATCTGGGGGTCCGAGGGGAGTCCAACGCAGAAGGTTTGGTTGAAATCGGGCCGGTGGTTTTGGAGAAAATGACCATAAACCAAACAGGCCATTTTAAAAAGACGACAGGCGCGCTCCTGACGTTTTTTTTTTTTTGACCAAAAATTAAAATTTCTCCAAACTCGGATATATCATCTGGGGGTCCGAGGGGAGTCCAACGCAGAAGGTTTGGTTGCAGTGTTAATTTTGACAACAAATTCTAATTTAGTTTTAGTCTTAGTCTTTTGACTAAAATACAATTTAGTTGTAGTCATATTTTAGTCATCTGAAATATTTTAGTTTTAGTCTAGTTTTAGTCGACAAAATATCTTTAGAATTTTAGTCAGCTAAAATTACAGTGGATTTAGTCGACAAAATTTTTCTCCAGAATATCCAGTCATTGGAATTATCCATCAATCTGTTATGGAATGGTATTAAGGTTTGAGTCTACAATACAAGCACAGAAACAGTTGTAATATGGTGCATTTTGTTTTATTCATGTTCTTTTAACTTTCATGTTAATACTGAGTTTCAATCAAATTGCTTTGGTTTTCTTTGGAACAGTTTAGTCAGTCTCCCATCTACTATCTCCATCATTAGCACAAAGTCCTCAGCTGCAGTTGTGAGTGGTAAATGTGTGTGTCCAGTCCATCTGGCCTGCTCCTTGGTCTGTTGTTCTAGAAGAACTGAGGGAAGCTGTAGAGATGAACTGCTGCTGGGCTGCAGCACTAGCTTTTCTATCTCCACTTGGTCCATGGTCATCTGTGTCATCATCAGAGTCTTCTGTATCTGTGAGGGTGAATAAGGGGGGAATCAAGTTGTGATCTTTGTCGCTCAGTCCTCCCAGATCTCTCTGTCACACTATACACACACACACACGCAGGCACACATGCACGCGCTTGCACACGCACACACACGCGCAACGAATCAATCTTCTAATCAATACAATTCAGAGGTGGTTTCCTTTAGCTTCTATTGCATTTCATGTTTAGTCCTTTAAACACGGTGGTTTGTCTGATAATATAACTTTAGCGTGTGTGCTTACCGTCGCGTGTTCTGGATGAGCTCTGTGTAGATGATGCTTCACGTTGCTGGTGTGTGGATCGATGTGGGTCCCCACGATTTCTGCTCCGGTTTACAGAGGGTCCTGGGCATTGTCCTTGTTGTCATATGTGAAGTGTGTGACCAGATGTCATTTCTTCGTTTCCGTCCTAAACTCAGCGCTGATATTTCCGTGGTGTTGTGTTCATAACTCATGCTGTCGCGCTCGGAGCGCGTGCACCGCAGGACGCTAAGGAGCGAGGCCAGTTTTATTTTGAAACTTTTCATGTGCCGCGGCTGTGGCTCTGCTTCCGGAGAAATCAACATGATTGGACCTCTTCTCCATTCGTCCCTCCCTAACATTTTCGTCTCGTTTTTATTTGTTGACTAAATTGTTTATTAATTTCATCATCGTCTTCGTCATCACAGCTGACTTTTTATTTAGTTTTTATTTAGTTTTCGTCCGTGAAAAAGGTTCGTTGACGAATATATTTCGTCATAGTCTTCGTCAACGAAATTAACACTGTTTGGTTGATATCGGGCCGGTGGTTTTGGAGAAAATGACCAAAAACCAAACAGGCCATTTTAAAAAGACGACAGGCGCGCGGCTTACGTTTTTTTTTTTTTGACCAAAAATTAAAATTTCTTCAAATTTCTCCAAACTCGGATATATCATCTGGGGGTCCGAGGGGAGTACAACGCAGAAGGTTTGGTTGAAATCGGGCCGGTGGTTTTGGAGAAAATGACCAAAAACCAAACAGGCCATTTTAAAAAGACGACAGGCGCGCGCCTGACGTTTTTTTTTTTGACCAAAAATTAAAATTTCTCCAAACTCGGATATATCATCTGGGGGTCCGAGGGGAGTCCAACGCAGAAGGTTTGGTTGAAATCGGGCCGGTGGTTTTGGAGAAAATGACCAAAAACCAAACAGGCCATTTTAAAAAGACGACAGGCGCGCGCCTGACGTTTTTTTTTTTTTGACCAAAAATTAAAATTTCTCCAAACTCGGATATATCATCTGGGGGTCCTAGGGGAGTCCAACGCAGAAGGTTTGGTTGAAATCGGGCCGGTGGTTTTGGAGAAAATGACCAAAAACCAAACAGGCCATTTTAACTCATTGAGTGCCAACCACGTAATTTCTCGTTTTTCGTTCCCATGCGTTGAGTGCCAAAAACGAAATTTTTCGTTTTTTGCTTTTTTTTTAAATTATGAAAATAGACACTTTAATACACATTATATGTAAATTTGGGGACTCTACGACGAGGAGAACTGAAATAGATGACGATCAAAGTCACATGACAGCTCATGATCTGGAAGTTTTTATCATAACTCAGCTTCTGCAAACGGAGTTCTGCATGTGGATGCAGCAGCTGCTCCGCTGCTGCTCCGCTCTCACCTGCGAGGCTGCAGCAGCTGGGAGCTGAACCAGGAAGCTCTCAGCCCACTGTCCCGCCCGGTCTTCATCTGGAGCAACACCGTGTCCTCCCCAAAGTCCTCCCGCGGTAAAATCTGATGGTCTCTGGACCAAAGCAGACCGGCACCACCGACCCGTACCACAGACGGACCGCGACCACCGGCGGGACCGGTGTTCGCGAGCCGCTGTGGCCGGCAGAGCCTCACGTTCCGCGGCGAGAGGCTGTGACACGGCACGGTGCGTCTGTGTTATTGCTGTTTAGTGGCGCCCCCCCCGCCCCCGATGGTGGTTTTGTGAATAGAACAACAATTGTTGTGTATATTTATCTTATACGAGCCCTTTGATCCAGAAATGCGAGTGTCTGAAGAGCGACAGACACAAACAGCGCACCTTTCATAAAAGACGCTCTATCTCCTTTTCTAGAAAAAAAGGAGGGATTTTGGTGAAACCCAGCCATGTTTAGCTTGACTTTTCTCAGGAACGGAGGCACGTAGAAACAAACGGTTTGTGGCCATTTGAAGGATAAAGTTAAACCTTTCAAATGAGCTACAGTATGTGTTGGTGGCAATAATATAGAATACACTATGGCTCTAAAATAAAAAGTCAAATATGGTCTAATTTGCCGGTACACTTGACTAAAACTTTGGAAAGGAGCGCGGCACTCAATGAGTTAAAAAGACGACAGGCGCGCGGCTTACGTTTTTTTTTTTTGACCAAAAATTAAAATTTCTTCAAATTTCTCCAAACTCGGATATATCATCTGGGGGTCCGAGGGGAGTCCAACGCAGAAGGTTTGGTTGAAATCGGGCCGGTGGTTTTGGAGAAAATGACCAAAAACCAAACAGGCGATTTTAACGAGCGGCCAGGCTGCACCTGCACTGTTCTATTTATAGACTTTGATAACGAGCTGGCCCCAACAGCTGGCCACTGCACACAGAGCAGAGCAGAGCAGAGAGATTTGTGCTCTGAGCAGCTTCCGAAAACAGCCCAAAAAAAGAGAACCGTACCTCTTATCAGAATGTGGCCATGACTACTGGGGCAAGGAGACCTTCCTGAGCACATTGATGTGCATTAAATGTTTGTAGGGCAAAAACATTTCTCAGGGTCGCAAGGTAGAAAAGGGGGGCATTTCTGTTTTTCTAAAAAGATCAGCTCCTACTTTTATATTGAAGTGGATGAGCCACTGGAGCGGGTCTAGCTGCACAATTAGGCTCATAGAGACAATTCTGTAAGTCTGTCTGCTGTTTTGAACACATCAAATGAGACACGACAAGTGTGGCTACAAACCAGTGAGGAAATCATGTGTCTAGAGTTTAATTTGTGGCCGTGCTGGCAATTTATCCAGAAAAAATCCTGAATGTTTTTTCGATCCCTCTCACTCTAGCGATGATGTCACTCACTCTAAGCCCTGCTCGTTAGACGCAACACACACCCATTATAAAGCTGGATTTTGTCAAAAAACTTAATGATTTTAAAGCGGCCAAATATCAGAAACTGTTGAAGATATCAATAAGCTGAGTCATAGAGGAATACTTAAAAAGTTTGTCTACAGCTCAGAATTTGAATGAAGTCTCTAGCTGAAAGTATGTGGACACTTTAAAGGCTGAAAGAAGTAAGAAGATTTGAAGAGTTTCAAGACTGTTCCAATGCATTCTCTATGGGGGAAAAAAATAAATAGTTGAATATTGCAAAAAGTATGAATAGTTGAAAAGAGAAAAGACATAGCACACCTGTCCCGAAAAGGCTGAACATTTTGATATTTGAATTGTTGAAATAGCACAAAGTATGAAGGACTAGTTACATGACGAAGCAAGGCAGAAAATGGCCGAACCGAAACTAATAAGAAGAAAAAATCCACACAATAACAGTAGTGCCCGGGCTTCGGCACTGGTCCCTGCAGCTATTTCATAGCTGTAGTGATCAGTGCCCGGTGCGATTGCCCGTGGCCCTAATGACAGACTACAGTGTCTGGTTCATTCTGAGGACATCTCAAGTAGCTGCTGTCTCTGTTACCATGGACACACGGAGCGGATTCAAACGTCTCTTTCTACGTCATCACGTCTCTGCAGCTTCAACAGCTTCTTCATAAACTTTGCTCGTCAGTTTAGTGAAAGTTTTATGGCACTTACAGAGACTTGGAGCAAAGTTCTCGTAGACTCAGGTGATCTTCAGGTTTTTATTTTAATTTTTTTAATTTTTAGGTGATCTTCAGGTAGTCTGTTGACATCACCCTATGAGTGGACCTAACAGAAAATTAATAAAGTATAAAAACAAGACATATCTGTGCCATATCTGCCATCTTGTGGTTGCTAATGTTTACTACAGCAGTTAGAATCTGAGTGTGTGTAGGATTAAGAACAAAGAAATGTACAGCTATATTTGACCAGCATTTCATGCAGCAACTTCAAAGCTTCCCCACTGATGTGATGCCAAAATGATGCTGTTGTATAAAATCTGGTGAATGCTGCACTGCTTTTGTTGTTGTTGGCACCGGCTGTTTATCTGCCAACTAAAGCTTTCCCCAACACCATCTTCACACGGGCTGTTAGAGGTTTACATTGATGAACATATAGTGCCTGGTTCATTCTGAAGTCATTTTCACATGTAAAATCAATCATTTCTCTTTAGACACAAATAAAAAAGGGAAAAAAAAGTCAATAAATTAAATCATATTCCTGACATGAAAACACTGTGTGAAGTTTACAAAGACACAAGAGCATGGTTCAGTATCACACACACTTCCTGTTCGGCCTGCTACTAGTATGATTAATACCATCATACTATGACATAAACACACACACTCTCATTACAGTAAAAACATACTTTAGACGACTTTAGAACCACTCTTTTATTTTGAAAAAAGAAATGTTTGAAGTCACTTGTAGCCTTCCCTTAAACACAATCACCTCCATTCTCATGTATTTTTCTTGAACTTCTTTTTATAAATTAGAATGGTATATTATGCATGCAATACCGCATTAGCCGCTTAGATTTTCATCTTCCACAGAAAGAAACAAAAAAACAAACAGTCAACACAAAAAATTTCCCTTAAAAGTCCAGATGAAGCTGCTTGGAAAAGGGTGGTTGGTTGGAGAAGCCACAGCATGAAGCGATGTACACAGTTTGCGGTTGCATAGTACAGTACATGAAGATCCTCATTTTAAAACAGCATGCCGTTTTGTATTGCACATTACTGAAACTTTGTATACTGGACCTTTGCTGCTGCTCCAAGCGTCCCACACGGGTCGTCGTCTCATTTCAGCACATGTATACAGCAAATAGCATCTCTCAAAGACATTATGTACATTTATTTGTTATAAAAATAATTGCCAGCAAATATTCATCTATTACTTTTCTACTGGAATAAATGTTTGTTCTTTTGCTTCTTTTTGTTTAATTTTTTTTTCTCTTTTGATTTACATTTTACCAAAGAAAAAATCTCCTTAGAAGTTTTGTATTTTGTGGTCACCTTGAGATTTATTCCGTGAAAAATAAAGTTGGCAATGATTTTCGTTTTGAGACAAAAGTTTGGCCACAGGTAAAGGCGAAACAAATGTAAAAGAAAGCCAGGACGGGCAGTTTTAGTTGTATGTTTTTTGAGGTGTGACAGTGAGTGTGGTGTTTTTTTGTTCTGATCTAATTCCACAGCTCAAAGGGGCTCAAACGTCTCTCAGCGTTGGGGGCGGTGGGGCGCTGGTCTGGAAATCCCTTCTGATTGTCTCAAGCAGCCCAGCTCGACATTGGTTGGTTTGATTTCAAATGGAAAATGGCTCCCTGTTCATTCAATCAACCAATGGGATTTCTTTATGCTATGGGGCAGGATGAGACAGAAAAGGCATGCTTGTAAACAGTAGCGTTATGCACTTTAACACTTTCTTTTTCATTTGCAGTTCTTCAAATAATCTGTGTCCTCATATCAGATTCACATTGTAGCAACTGTTGCTCAAAAACCAAAATTTTTGCTTCCTCTAAAGGTTTTATTTTATCTTTTTTTCCTACCATTTCATCCAGATCTATAAGAAATCAGTTAAATCAATAAATCAGGAGCTGCTTTGCACCAGAAAACATTTTCCTGGCATTTAATGTGAGGTCAGATGTTCAGTTGTTGTCTCTTTAAAACTTATCAGAATTAGGCCATGAGAATTAGGTCTCTTCCACATGTCTTCAAACTGTGTCAGGCCTGCGTCTTCTATATAGGACAGAATTTATGTCAACTTTCTCAAGTGTGAACAGAAGCATTAAATATCTTCCTGCACACTTTTCCTATTACCTAATAGTCTAAACTATCTAACTTTCTAGATAGCACATCTTAAAACAGTATAATTCAATATGTAAGGGAACTGAGCCTGTATTTTAATTGATGAGCGTTTCTAGATTAGATTATGAAGCACCGAGCTAATCTGGTGCTGCAGCCGTCACTAAACTGTACATCAGAGGGGAATTGGTCTAAAGGTTTAAGAGTCGCTTCGGTTTTGACAAATGTGTTGTTTCACATTGTTTTCCTGATGTTCTCTCTGATATCGGATGTGCACAATCGTTTGGAGGACACATTTCTCTGGCAGTGCATCTGTGTCAGCTAATGCCAGAATATGAAGGAACAAACTTGACTTTATTTTTTTAAAAGCCTACAAATAAGTAGATTTAACTTATTACACTTTTATAGTGTATTTGTGTGTTTTATAGCGGACTTTTGTTAATTTGTGTCAGGTTTGTTCCTCCATCAAGGGAAAGAAAACAACTGCATTTTCAGTGGGTTGTATTATTGTGTGGCATTGAAAGCAAACTGTCTGCTTGTGTGGTGAAACAACACACAAGTTGTTATACAGGCAGCACACAAAACCCCTGCCAAACCTATCAGCTTTATCATCTTTTAATCTTTAGACTACAAACTGTTGATGATAAATTTTCTTCTAATGGTTCAATTTAATCTTCTATTCAGCCGAAAGTATTATGAGCCCGTTTGCAGGTTTAAAACGTCGTCGTAATCACCGGACAATTTGATATCTTAAAAAGAACAATAATTTTACAGTGTATCAAGCCTCGAAATCATCGTTAGTAACCTGCTTTTTTAGTAAAAGCACCATGTTTGTTAGGTAAACGGCCAAGTGTGTCACTGTTTGAAAGCTGTGTCAGTGCATTTTCTACCATATAACAAAAATCTGAATGAAGAGAAACCGTTATCACTGTGATGTCCCCTCATGCACTCCCACTCAGACTCTTATTGAAGTTTTCACTGCGCCATGTCAGTGTTTTTAGTCACAAACCATCATTCATTCATCTGTAATCAGGGCCATCTTTTTTCTGTCTTTCTTTTTTAAACTTATTCTTGTTCTGTTTTTTTTTTCTTTTTGCAGAAAGGTGCCCTATACTTCTACAAACATCAACTTGATTACAGAAGGGCTCTATTTTACGTTTGGAGGGAACATGCTCTGCAGTCAGGACAACATGCCAGCTACACAGAGAATGAACATGATGCAATCGATCCTGCCATGTCACATTTTTAATGCTTTTAAATCCCGTGAAAACCAACAAGAAGGAACATTGATAGCAATTAACCAACCGCATGACTGACTACGGACTCTACGTGTTTGTTTTCACCTCTAAATATGACTTGGATGTCGTTGCTAATAAACGCAAAAACAACCTGTTCAGCTTCATCTGTCCAACTAAAAAATTAAAAATAGATCCAAATGTTGTTAATCACGCTGGCAGGGGCAAAAAAAAAAAAAAAAAACATCAGGCAGAACGTCCCAAACATTGGGTTTTTATGCTGGTCCACATCTCAACAACATCAAATGCATCTCAAGTAGTATTTTGCTATTGTATTTCACTACACTATCTGACAGACTGTCACATCGACGCTCCTCTCTAACTCTCTAAGTGCTACCTGTTCAGAACAGAAGCAGTGTCATCTTCCCCTACAGTGGGGCTGAGATCTGATCCCAGCAACATCAGATTCTGTTCTGCTCGTGACTGTGAGGGTCTTCGCCCCCCAAATGAAATCCTAAAGCTATGCTACAGAAAAGCTGGCCTTGCTCAAAAGTGACGTTCAAATAGCAAAATAGTTTGGGAATGTGAAGCACCAGTTTGCAAAACTAGCAGCCGAGTATCATCCTCCTCATCATCATCATCTTCACAGCCACCACCGTGAACCCAGCTCCTTCCTCCTACCCACAGTCCGGTGATTTAGAAAATTGGACCTCCGTATCTACACCTGGTCACGGGGGGGTGGGGAAGGGGGGGATCCAGAACAATGGGTACAAAATATCAATGAAAGTGGACGCGGAGGTTGATCATCTATCAGCATGCAATAAGCTAAATGATGAGAGGATTTATACATGGCCCACGTCAGCGGGCGTCAGCAGCCTTCAGCAGTCTGTCTGTGTGCAATGCACCTCCCCCCCCTCCGACCCCGGTGCAACATCCCAGGGGGCTCAGAACAGAAGACCCCCCCCCCCACGTGCACCGTCACCATCCGACCACTATCCAGGATTAGCTTGCTGACACAGGCAACAAGAACGATCTGCGCTGCACGTCTGCTGAGCATCGTGTTAGTACAATCCCAGAAGGTCCCGGTAGCAGAAATTAAAAGGAATTGATTTTACAGCATAAGTTAATGTTGGCTTCCTTGAACCTCTGGATTGATGGGGTTGCAGGGGGTTGGGGGTGTGGGAGGGAGGGGGGGGGTCGCCCTGGCAGCTCGGTTAAAAACAGACACCTGAACGTGACTTTGTTTGACTTTGAAAGAGAGAAACAGCCAGGTAGATAAAACAAATCAACACAAACTAAAACCAAAAAGGTACAATTTGGGACCGTCTTGGCTCTGTTGCAGCGTTTTTGTTTTGGGGTGGGGCTCGGGGGCCGTTTTGTGGCCCCCCTCCCCCCGGTGGTACGAGAGAGAGAGAGAGGGTGTTTGGGGCTCAGAGCCGGTGCCGGGAGTCATGGCTGTAGCTGCCCGGTGAACTGCGGTTGCGATGTGGCTTATATGCATCCTGATAGGGGTCCTGGTAGTCCTGGTAGGGGTCCTGCTGTTCCCGGCTGTGCTGCGAACCGGACGACATGCGGTTGCGTCCCTTGTGCGCCCGCTCGTTGTGGTAGTTCTCGTCCGACGTCATCAGGTTGCGCCGCTCGTTGGGGGTGGAGTGGTCTCCCGTGTGGTTGCTCTGTCGCATTCTTTGGCTCTGCTGATCACACGGACACAACCGAGCACAGAGATGAGGCTGGGACCACAATGCATTGCACTTCTTTATCCTACAAATGAGAATGACTGATGCATCCTGGGTAATTTAGGGGCAGCACCCGGCATTTTTAAATTGCACTCAGTCTACGCTCCATCAAAACACAAAAAGCCACTAACTAACAATCAATTTGAATGTTTTATTTTTTGTTTCTTTTGTAGCACTATGTCTCATAATTATTTTGACACCCTCTCTGAAACCCACCGTTCACGCTATCTTGAAAAATTACAATT